>NC_028640.1:22274546-22493290 GCF_001406875.1 Solanum pennellii
TATATATATATAAAAATATATATTAGAAGTAATGTTCTAGCATATGATGTGCTATGAAAGTTTTAACTTTACCGCTCAATTTACCTATGACAATGTGATGAATGATAAATATGGGATTTTATAAGACCTCTGAGAGGTCAAGTACGGCATGCGACTTCTAGGGGGTGCTCTCCGGCCGTAACAATAAGTGAATACACATATAGTAAATGTTGAGCTCTTATGAGTTGAAAATGATGTTTTGAGTTACATTGTCTGAAAGGTCATGTGGTTATGTTGATTTGATTTATAACCCATGTTTTGATAAGTTGTTGTTGATTGGGTTTCTAGTCTTGAGTCTATTCCTTCCTTTCCAAGAATTTAAGTGTCATTTAGGGCCGAATGTTCCTAATGGGGGAATAATGTAATACTCCAAAACTCTAAAGCCTAATCAAGATCTTAACATGAGAGTTTAGGAGTTTTAATACTATTATAAGGTAAAATATAATGTATATATTTCATTTAGGATGTTTTAGAATAAAAGCGTCGAGAAACGTCCATGACGTCCGGAGACTACTTCAAGAGGTGCTTGTGTGCCTTAGCCTATTTGACAAGGTTTTAGGAGTTGGAATTCGATGAAATTTGGTATTAAGGTTTAAAATAATTATTAGAGTTGGCATATATTCTAAACGCCCAGGTATGACTCCCCAAGGACCAACCAAAGGGTCCTTGCGGATGACCCTTGCATTGTCGCTAAAATCTGTCTTGGACATTAGCAATCGACTACTTGGAGGCGACAAGGCATGGTCCAATCGAGGGGTCGTCAATTTCCACTATCGATGGACACTTAGACAAATATGTGAAGAGGTCATTTTTGCAAGTCTTTGACAAAAATGACGAATGTGCAGCACGGAAGGGATACTGATCGTCGACTGACCTACGGCCTGTAGGTCACTGTATCGTAGGTCAGATCACTGTTTTGCTGCCACATTTTAGATTGGATAAATTAATTAGTTAGGTGGTTATTCAATTAGTTAGAGTCTAAGGGAGGTCTAATTAAGTTAGTTAATGACGTATATAAAGACCCTATCCTCATTAAACTGACCCAACTCTCATAATTCCCAAACCCCAATTGCTCTTCCTTCTCTCTTCTTTCTCTTTCCCAAAGAAACTCCATAGAAGACCAAGTAAAGGAGGGTTATAGGGAAGCAACAAGACTAATTTTTTCCATCAGTTTTCATCAATTAACAGGGTATGGGATTCCTTTCACCTTTTGGATTCTTTCACCAAAGGGTTCCTCAAAATTGATTTCAAAGAGATGAGTTTCAAGTGGGTTTTCTTCTATTACAAATTTGATCTTCTAAAATATATTGTTTATTGTTTATTTTGGTTATTATATTTAGATTATGATATATTATGATTCAATTATGCTAATTCTTGATGAATTAACCTATTTCATGAAGTAGATCATGAATTTGACCCAAGTCCGTAACTTTAGGTTATGAACTAGTGATGAATTAATGTGTAGTGATTCAATTGACTTAATTATCGTGTTGATTCCTATTTTGCACCCATTATTAAATTGAATTGGATGGTTTATGATAAAGCCTTAGATGATTGTTTGTGAAGAAGATAGGGGTAAGCCTTGTGATCTCAATCCTTTACTTCAAATATGATACTTGTGTTTGGTGATGAAGTTTTATTGAATTATAACTTAAGATAATATTTATTAGATTTTGTATGATGTTGAATATAAATCTCTTGATTTATGACTTGTGATGTTATTGGCTAAGATGTATCGATATAAGGATGGTGATGACTTATCTATGTGCCTTATAATAATGTGATTATGTAAATGTGCTAACCTAACATGTGTGAATTGTAATGAAAGGACAATGATCATAAAATTCCTATTGAGCTATGATGATAACTATAAAAGGGGTAGACCCTATGACCTAAACTAATTTATGATTCTTAATTAAATACATTTTAAAAGTGACTCTAGCTTAGCACCGAATGAACTAGCAGTGAGGAGTGTCCCTTCCAACATAGGGAATGTAGGATCACTAATGTACTCAGGATATTGGAGACTATAATGCATGTGTCATAAAGAGGATCTGAATTATATCTCCTAGTTCTTGAACTATCTTTCCCTCCATAGGAATGCTAGCTAGTGGATCCAGATAGACGCTATTTTCATGTTATGGTACTACCTTGGCAAGTAGTCTGCCTTCTTTTGGTCTAACTTTCCATGACACTGGATTCGACATTATCTCATATGGTCTATCTCGGTTAAAGCAAGATCTTCCAAAAAATAAAATAAAGTAATAAAGTGAACTCTAACTAGGATGACCTAAGGGGTTTGGCTTAGCTAGGTAGGGGTATGGGACTGTACCTATACATTGCACTAGTTATCCTTGAGGGAAGTCTTAGGAGGATGTCCTTATGTAGATATATGCTCATAAATGTAAATGATATGTATATGTTGATTTTACATGTTAATGACACTATAAGATGTTGGTTTCAGTTATGAACATGTGATTGGGTCTCTTACAAAAGAATGATGATGTTTACTCTTAATGATATTGTATGTGAAGTTGGGAATTGCTTATAGTTCTTATTGGGTTTGCTTGATTGTGTGAGGCTATGAGGCCTTACTTAGTCATTGCAGTACTGCAATTAATAGGTTCATGAGTAATGATCTTGCCTTGGTTATGATACTATGAACTCTTATACATGCTTGTTGATATTAAAACATGATGATAATGTTGTCTTGATTATGTGGTCATTGATGTTGATATGCATGTTGACTTGACTATACTTGATATTGTTGGTCATGTGATGTACATGGTCTTGACTTAAGAAATATGTGATGATTGACTTGCATTGGTTCTTGAGTGTGCACATGGCTTTTAAAAGTGACTTTGCATGCTTTTGAATAAATGTGCTTTTTAGCATGATTTCTATGTTGTATGTGCATATGATTCTATACTTAGTACAAGTGATTTGCCAACCCCATTTCTCCCTTTTCCACCAACATTTTAGGTTCCGAACATTGAAGGTTCGTGACCACTTTTAAGGAAGGCTTGGATCATTTCTCCAAGTGTTGGTATGTCCTCAAGTCAGCGAATGATGCCGTGTTATTACTCTATCTATGGTTCTTTGTTATAGTCTAAAGACGGTCATTTCATTCATGTAGTTTCAAGATATTATAGTAAACCCTAAGTGACATTTCTACATTGTGTAAGGGCTTATTCTTATGTTGATTTGAATCCGTTTAGATGGTTAATATGAGACATCCCTTTTATGCTATCTTATGTATCTTATATATATATGTTCCATAAAAGTAGAAGACTGTGTAATTTTCTTATACGAAGGGTCTACCTGTACTCGATATGAATATATTATGTGTAAGCGAGAGGTATAAGTAAAACTCATAAAGTAGTGTAGATGAAAAGTTTTGAATTTTTTGTGTTTTTAACCTATGAATGTCATGATGAATGCTAAGAGGCTAGTCTTAGTCCTCTCTGAAGACGACGCCACTTGTTACGTGTAAGGGGTACTTCCAAATGTGACAGGAATTCTTGTAGAAATTGGGTAGAGTGAATAGGAGTTTTATTATATAATTGGTTAGATAACTTGTTAAGGAATCTGTACGACTTTACAGAATTGAATTTGGATAAGTAAATCTCCAGGAATCGATCTAGAGTTAAAGGAATTTTCAAGAGGTGGTGGGTTAAGAGTATGTGATGAAAACGGGTAACTGAAACTCCCATATGGATCTCACAGAATCGCTTCCTGTCGCTGCAGTGAGGTCATTTCCTCTATAGTGACACTGCTACAGCGGGATGGGTGCTGCTGGAGCAGACAAGACATGGATAGTTTTACAAGATTTTTGGGATTTATCAAGAGGGAGGTCACTGATTCAAAAAGCGACAGCGACACCGCTATTATGGGATGATGGGATTATAATTCGCCAACAAAACCTTTAAACTGCTTTATTTGGCACTTTTATAATTTTAGAGATAAAGAACAACCCTTGGGCGATTTTAACTCATTTTCCACCATTCATAAGGCTAAAGGTAAGGTTTTCACCCTCAATTTTCGCTTTTCGATCTGTAAAACATTTTAGAATGGTCATAGTTGATGGGAATGTATTTCTTGATAGAATTCATGATCGTAACAACCCTAGTTTTGCTAGTTGAAGTCGGGTTCATGAATTTATGAGTGTTCTTGGATATTAGTGATTAATTATTGATTCTCGTATATAATTGATTGTTGTAGACAAAGAACAAGTGCATCGAATCCGGAAGGGGAATGATCAATTTCTTAGGGTTCAAACCTTTTTTTGAGGTAGGTGATGGTTGTGATTCTATGACTATGTTATATGTACATTTTCTTACTTCATTATGATATCCATATATGTTTGCATGTTGAAATATTAATCATAGATGTTGAAAAATAAAATCATAACTTAAATGTGTGATCTTGATGTGTTGTTGTGATGTGTGATTGAGATTGGATTTTCCACGTTCCGACATGCGAGCTTTTGGATCGGATTTCCATGTTCTAGCATGCTAACAATTTGGGTTTGGTTTCCATGAGAGGGCCAACTATGTGATTTAGCATGTGACAAATGTTGTTGAGTCTTTATGATGATATTGAATATGTTGATATACGTGCATGTTATTATAATGTTGTTTTACTTGTTTATGTTACACTACTGGAATAACTTCTGATACTACCAGTACCCTATGGTTGTATACTAATTTTGAACTTGCTCTTATTTTGTTAAGTATACTATATCTTGACGCGACTGTTGATAGACCTTGCTCAGGAGATCAGTGAACGTTTTGAGATCAAGGGTGAGCCACTTCATTCAGGCTGCCGTGGAATTCTTCTTGTCAATGTCAAAATTTGTGGATTTAAACAAATGTGTTAGTTAGTTCAATATAATTCTTTGTGAGACTTGGTTATCGTCTCTAGTTTTTGTACATTGACTTTAAGATTCTAGGTTTGTATTCTGCATTGTTTGTTACTCATTAGATCTTAATTTAGTAATGGAACTTATCTTAGTTATTTAACGTGCTTTCGTAACTTAAATGACTTAGTTTTAGATTTCTTGCTTTGGTTGGATGGTAGTAATGTATCTATGACAGAGTAGTTAGTGTAGATGCCAATCAAGATGGACTGGCTCATTAAAAATCTGGTATTAGAGCTTATGCTCGTTGATCTCGATTTACCATAACAAGTCCAATAGAGTCTCACAAAATGGTATGGGGACTCCTTCACTTTTCTTCGAGAGGCTATATGACTTTACGAAATTTCCATTTTTCTCTTGTCTTATTCGTGCTATCTCTTGATTCCAACTGGTATATGTCGATTAAAATTGGTATCAAACTTCTTTAAATATTCTGTCCGCATATGGTTCATACTAGGTATAACGATGTTAGGTCCGTAGTTCCCATGAATTCTCCAGCTGAGGAACCCGCAGCAAGAGGTCCCAGTCAAGGAAGATATAGAGGGAAGAGCTAGGGGTAGATTCCATTGGAGAGTAGCTGGTGTGGTGAATAAGGTGTCAGTTGATAATTTTCCGGTGAATGAGAACCCGTTGGAAAATATTGAAGATGTAGAAGAGGAAGTTTAGATCGAGGATGTTGAGGAGGTTAATCAAGAGAACAGAGTGCCAGATGAAGTGACGGGGATCCCTTCCATTGATCCGGTGTTAGCTCAATAAATCATGTCATTCTGTAGAGGGTTGGATGGTCTAGGAAAGATTCCACCCACTCAAGCCCCTACTAACCCTCCAATAGTCAGGAATGCACCCCAGGCATGTGATGTGGTAGGTAAAGATGCATTCTTTCATCCTTTATTAGGTTCAGTGATGTCTGGTAATGAGCATGATATGTGGATTAAGTTTCTGAAGCTCAAGCCTCTGGTATTTCTTGGTTCTGAGACTGAAGATGGTTATGAGTTCATCTGGAATTGTTATGAGAGGATGCATAATTTGGTTATTGTTCACCAGCATTGGGTTGAGTTCTTGATCTTTAAACTTTAAAGTGAGGCTAAGCAATGGCGGAGAGCTTACAAGAAATGCAGATCTTCTACATTACCTTCTCTTTTTAGGACCCAATTTCATGCCTAGTTTTTAGAGAAGTATGTGCATCACAAGAAAAATGAGTTCATGGTATTAGAGCAGGGTAATATGTTTATGGCTACTTATGAGACAAAGTTTTATGCTTTATCTACATATGTCATGCAGTTGGTCACTACTGAAGAGGAGAGGATCCAGTTATTTATTAGAGCATTGGATTCTGAGCTAGAAGTATTGTCTGACCATATGACTTCTATAGGGAAGAGCTTTAATAAGGTGACTAGTTATGTGAAGAAAGTAGAGGGGGTGACACGAGATGGTCAAACCAAAGCGTTCGCCAAGAGGGCCAAAAATGTTGGAAATTTGCAGCGTTCCTATGGTAGAGGATCAAGTCGACCTACAATTGAGGCCAAACAAATTCAGTCCATAAAGCCCCCTATATGGGTAACTATTCAGGGACTCCGTCTAATAATTTTTCAGCTAGTCAGAGTATTGTTCATGTGGCAGGCAACAGACAAACTGACGGACATACTTGCTTTAAAATTGTGCAGACTTCGACACATAATGAAAGATTATCTACAACCGTGTTTGTTCGATTCCAGACAACAACCTTCTCGAGCAATTGTATCTGGGGGAAACGATAATAAGTGTAGAGGACGTCCTCAAGTTGGCCGAGGAGGAAATCAGCGAGGCCATGGAGGTAAAGGAAATGGTAATGAAGGTAGAGGTAACACGCAACCAGGCAGAGAGGTGGCTCGTATGGATGATAGAGCACAATATTATGCTTTTACGGGAAAATATGAGATAGAGGCATGTGATGTATTGATCATAGGTACTATTGTTGTGTCTGAACGGAATGCTAATGTGTTCTTTGATCCAGGTTTTCCCTATTCTTATGTCTCTGTGAGCTTTGACTTTGATTTGATATGTTGTGCAATGTTCTTGATGCCTCGACACGTGTTCATACCCCGGTTGGAGAGACATCCATACTCACCCATCTCTATCGTGCTTGCCCTATCTTTTTTATGGGATTTCAAACTAGGGGTTATTTGATGATTTTGGATATAACTGATTTGATATTATCTTTGTCATGACATGGTGTTCGCCCTATTATTTGTACTTAATTGTAATACTAAGTCTGTCTCTAGAAATTCTGGGAAGGGAAAAATTAGACTGGGAAAGGGTGTACAAGACTAATAAAGATATCCTCCATCCCGGCTAGTAAACTTGTAAAGCAAGGTTATTTAGATTATTTGGATGATGTTAGGGATGTTTAAATTGAAGCTTCATCCATTGGGTCCATTCGTGTGGTGTCTGAGTTTAATGAAGTATTTGATACACCGTGGTTTCACGGTATTTTTAATGCTTTTTCCTTAAGTTTAGTGTGTGTCCAAAAGCCTTTTTGTATTAATTGTTATGTAAGTTTCTCTTTATTAGCTGGATATCTGTCTAAAGATGAACGCGAACGTTTTGGAGCAAGAAATACAGAAAAGTTACAACCTACGGAGCTTGTGACGGTCCGTCGTGCCTGTGACGGTCTGTAGGTCGTAGCGTAGTGAAGCTGCTGAAGGAAGATGGGGATGTCTGACCAAGTGTGGGGTTACGAAGTGCATGACGGACAATCGTAGCCATGATTGTCCGTCCTGGTGGTTCATCATGATGATCAGAGAAGTAGTCCCAGCACCCTAATTCCAAGAAGTTTAAGTGTTATGGAACGGTGACCCTCGACTGACCGTCGTGCTTGGAACAGTCAGTCATACCTGCCGTCGAGGGTAATGAAGAGAGCAGCAGAAGAATATTCAAAGTGTGGGACGACGGAGTCCATGACGTCCCGTCATAACCGCGATGGTCCGTCACTAGGTCCGTCGACCCAGCCGCGTTTTAACAGATTTTCAGCAATTAGAGTCCTTCTTTTATTAGGTTTTTGTATTTTTTCAAATAGTTGTTAAAACCTCATTTTTGGGGTTAGACTCTCTTATTGTCAGACTCTTGGATATTAGACACTCTTATCGTTAGACTTTTTGTGGTTAGACACTTTTATGTTAGATTCTTCGTTAGTAGATTATTTTGGATATTCGACTTTGTATTGTTACACTTTTCTCTGGAGTTGATTGTTGGTGATTTTGTCGATTAATCAAGTAAATTTCTGGATTTTATTCTTTTTCATTGAAGTAAGTGCATGAATTCTTATATTATATGTATATGAATATTGTGATTATGACTATGGGTAACTAAACTCCATAACTAGGGTTGTGGGAACCATGGGTGAATAATGAGGTAAAAATCTAACTGAAATAACAATTCTAGAATAGTGTCTTACATGTATTGATAATTCTTTCGTTTAGAAGTCTTTTTAACGGATGACCAACGTTAGAACTCGCCTCGATGATACTTGCCGGACCAAGGAGGTAGGTAATAGGAAAACAATTATCAACATAGATTTAGTGTATACTAACTAATAGGCTAGTATTGATTGGTATGAGATAATAACTTAGTCAAATATCATATACGGTGCTTAATATGAGGTAAAGGTAAGGGTTTAGAATAGCAACACACGTAGCCGGACCAAGGTGCGGAGTGAAATTTTCTAGATGCCAGACCAAGGATTTAGAAATACATAACTTATCACTTTGCATGCAAGATACTAGGAAAGAATAGTTATAGTTAGAATTATCAAGTTAGGAACCTGTGAGGAACACTTAAACCCTAGTTACTTTTATTAATTATTTAAACTCCAACATTTGAATCTGTTAGTTGTCTACTTTAATTTATCTAGTTATTTTCATTCATTTAGAAATAAAAACCCCCCTTTTATTGTCTTTGTTTTCTAAGGAAATAATTGACTAACTAATACTAATAATAGATTGAAGTTAAGTCTGAATTATTTTCCTCGTGGGAACGACCCCAACCTCATAAGCTGGGTTCTTTACTTGATACGACCGCTTTACTTCTTATTTGAGAAGTAAGTTTGAGCGTATCAAATTTTGGCGCCGCTGCTGGGGAATGTAGCTGTTAGATTAACCTAAACTTAGTACTATAGTTTACTCGATAGTTTCTTAATTTTACTTTGTTTATTGTTTTCTATTCTTGCAGAACTATCTTCCTTATATGCCAAATACACGGAGAGGAAGAGAACCCTTGTATCCCTACGATCACGAATTAGAGCGTACACTACGCAACATGAATCGAAACTTGGGTATTAATGATGATGATCCAAACAAGAACATCCCAACTCCGGTTGATGTTCATGGTCAGTTATTACCCGATGCTCCGGGTGAAAACCAACAGGGTGGACAAAATCCCGCTCCAAATCCTCATGAATACTACAGAGGTTATGACAATACAGCAGACTCCGATGGGCCACTTTTCTTGCCCCCTCTACCACCAGGCCACACCTTTGTGGTAACTAGTAGCCTAATGCAAATGCTCACAGCCAGTGGTTTGTTTTCAAGGCTACCTTCTAAGGATCCACATGCCCATATAGCTAAGGTAAGGGCAGTGTGTAAAAGATGTGTAGGGAGGCGTGATTTGGATTTGGATGTAATAGGCCTACGAGTCTTTCCTCTCTCACTGACGGGAGAGGCTGCTATTTGGTTCACTAAGCTCCCTTATAACTCTATTTTCACTTGGAACCAACTAAGGGACGTTTTCTTAGCACGTTACTACTAGGTCTCCAAGAAACTAAACCACAAAGACCGAGTGAACAATTTTGTGGCACTACCAGGAGAGTCAGTTAGTAGTTCTTGGAATAGATTCACCTCGTTTTTGAGAAGCGTCCCAAATCACCGTATAGATGATGAGTTACTGAAGGAATACTTCTATCGGGGACAGGATGATAATAATAAAGAGGTGTTGGATACTATAACGGGTGGTTCCTATGGGGAGTGTCCTTATGCTGAGATTGCTGAAAAGTTAGAGAAAATCTCCCGGAACAATAAAGCTTGGAGTAATAGGAAGTCAGATACTGGGAGAAATACCTTCGCAGTGCAATCCACTCACAACCCAGCCAGACATGAGATTCGTGAAGATATGGCTCAGATGAGAGCTGAGCTTTGGTTGGCATTAAAACATGTCACTGCGGTGCAGAAAGATAAATGCAGTCAACTACTTGTCTAAACCACCACCACCAAATGATGAATGCTATTATGAGGAGGATTCCTATGCGGTAAATGAGCACACGGGGGGTTTCCAACCGAGTGCCCAAGGCTTAAATCTGGAGAATTGGCGGCAAGGGCAAGGAAACCAAGGCCGGATCTATGGTAACTATAATCGTGAGGGTCATTATGTCCGAGATGGAAACTACAACCGTGAAAAAAACTTCAACAGGGGTAACTATTGTAACAAAATTGATAGGAATGGGCCCTATGTCCCTCCTCAAAATTGTGAAGTTAATCATACGGATGGTGGAGATAGTATGGCGCGAGTTGAGGATATGTTGCACAAAATGATGAGTAGGTTCGATGCTAATGATGAGCACATTAAAGAGTTAAGGAGTGATTTAGCGGGTATGGGCAGAGAGTCGATACACATGCAATATCGATTAAGCAGATTGAGTTGCAAATGGCCCAATTATCTGTGACTGTGAATACACGGCAACCGGTAACTCTTCCTAGCAACACTTTCCAAAATCCGAAAAAATGATGGACATTGTATGGAAATCACTACTCAGGGTGGTAAGCAGACCATTGACCCACCTATGCCGTCTAAGGAGGAAAAGGTGATAAAAAATAATGATAAGATGGTAGAGGGTAGTGGTGAAGTAGAAGATAACACTGGAGAAGATGCTAAAGTGCCTATAAAGGTAATTCCTATGCCTAGAACCCCCCCCCCCTTTCCTCAAAGATTAATGAAAAAGATCGAGGATGGTAAATATCGGTGTTTTATAACAATGTTGAAGCCGCTTTCTATCAATATCCATTTGGTAGAAGCTCTAGAACAAATGCCCGGTTATGCCAAGTTTATGAAAGATCTGGTTACAAATAAAAGATCGGTCACTTTCGAGGATGATGATAGAATGCAACATTGTAGTGCTATTGCTACAAGATCTCTCGTACAAAAGAAAAAAGATCCGGGTGCGTTCACTATTCTTTGTACATTTGGGTCATTACATTTTGCGAAAGCATTATGTGATCTGGAGGCAAGCATAAATCTCACGCCCCTCTTGATTTACAAGAAGTTGGGTTTTGGTTACCCAAAGCCCACTGCAATGCGTCTCCTAATGGCCGATCAAACAGTGAAAAGTCCTATAGGGATACTCCACGATGTGCTAGTAAAAGTGGAGCGTTCATATTTCCGGCAAATTTTGTTATCCTTGATTATGAAGTCGATTTTGAAGTGCCTAATATTCTTGGGAGGCCATCCTTGCTACGGGTAGAGCCTTAGTTGATATGGAAAAAGGGCAGATGAAATTTCGGTTGAACAATGAAGAAGCGACCTTCAACATTTGTAAATCCATGAGGCAGAGTGGTGATCTCCAACCGGTATCTGCTTTATCCTACAAAGAAAAGATGAAGAAGCACCATTACCTAAAAAGTGAAAAACAAGAGTTTACGGTTGGGGATTTAGTGCGTTTATACATATCTAGGTTGAGTTGGTTTCCGGGCAAGCTCAAGTCCAAATGGACTGTCCCTTACTTGATTACCCAACTATTCCCTCGTGGAGAAGTTGAGTTAGAAACCAAGGAGGGTGTTCGGTTTAAGGTAAATGGACAACAAATAAAACCCTATTTTGGGCATGCTGAATTGGCGAATGAAGGAATCGAGGCATACCATCTTGATGAAAGCTGAATATCAAGTGCCCTTAGTCGTGCCTCGACGATAAATCAGGCGCTTGTTTGGAGGCAACCCAATACTTATAGTTTTCTTTCTAGTAATGATAGCATTTTCTACTAATGGGTTTTAAATTTGCAGGCACATCACCCGGAAATTCTGCAGAAAATCACAATGCAACAGTCACTAACGGACACATCGACGGACCGTCACGCACGCGACGGACCATCTCATGAATCCGTCATGCTAGGTACATCTTTCAATTATTTTCAAAACTAGGGAACACGTGATCGAACCAATGACGGACCGTCGCATCTGTGACTTACCGTCGTCGGGGTCTTTTTGCATCATTAATGATCATACCCGACCAGAGCCGGTTGGGGTAATTTGAAAAATTGGCAACATTTAAAACCCCTACCCCTTCATTTCACCCATTTCCTTCCCTCTTTCTCCCATTTCCCTCCCTTTTCAACTTCCAACTTCCTACCTCCCTTCTCTATCAACTGATCACTTCCCCAATTCCTCAAATTCCTAAAATCTACCCTTTACTAGTCGGAGTCTGCTAGTATGGTTCTGTTCTTGCTAACCAAGTATCTTTCTTTCTTGTTTTTCTCAAATTTTCAGGTATGTGTCTCTGATCTCTACCTATTTACATTGTGTTTTTTGTAAATTCGTATTAGACTATTTATGTTTGGTGGGTCTTACTGCTTTGATCTAACATTGTCTGACCTAGGTTAAGAATCCTCAAATTGCATTGTTAAAACTCTAGAAATAGTTGGTTTAGCATTGTTAGTTTGCTAGGTATTTGGGTTGGACACATGTAGGTTAACACTAAAAATTCCATTTAAGTCATAGGGGATGATTGTGATATCCCAGTTCTATCACTGAATGACAGAACGAGACCCCGATGACGTACCGTCGTACCCACGACGAACCGTCATTTGGTCTGTTCCAACATCCCACTCTACGTTTTCCCTAAGTGTCCACCAACGGATACATGCGATGGATCGTCGTTCACACGACGGTCCTTCCTGCACAACTGTTCTGGTTGTCAGAGTCCCTTTTTCCAAGGGTCTCCTACTTTTACTAAGTGTCCTCTGACGGACATCTACGACGGACCGTCATACCCTTAATGGTCCGTCCTGCACAACCGTTGTGACGATCAGAGACCCTTTTCCTAAGGGTCTCTTACTTTTTCTAAATATCCTCTGAAGGACATCTACGATGGACCGTCATACCCTCAACGGTCAGTCCTGCCGTACCGTCGTGACGGTCAGAGACCCATCTCCTGAGAGTCTCCACACTTTTTTAAAGTGTCCTCTAACGAACATCTACAACGTACCATCGTTACCACGACGGTCCGTCCTGCACAACCGTCATGGTTGTCAGAGACCCTAATACAAAGGGTCTCACACTATTTCTAAGTGTCCTCTGACGGACATCTACGACGGACCGTCACACCCTCGATGGTCCGTCTTGCACAATCGTCGTGACGATCAGAGACCCCTCTCCTAAGGGTCTCTACGACGGACATCGACGATGGACCGTCATTGTCACGACGCTCCATCCTGCCAATCCGTCATACTTGTAACAGAATTTCCTTCAAGGGTCTCCACATCAACATAGTTGATGTAAGATATGACGGACCCCATGACGGTCCGTCGTACTCACAACGAGCCGTCACCTGGTCCGTCGTGTTTCATTGTTACTGCAGAAAAGTCATTACAACTTAGTTCTTATATTTATTTTGTTTCATTTTTGCTCATCTTGTTTGCTCCTTCTCGTACTAATATTGATTCTTTACAAGTACAATCTCTTATGTCACCAAAACAAGAACAAGTTTACGCACATGGGCGATCAAAGTCTGTCGCCCCTTCATCCCGCCTGGTAATTGTCTCTGATGATGAGCCTGCCCTGAGTACGTGCCCCCAGGCACTGCCACTCCATCATGAGCTGCACATGCTACATGAGCTACGCCCAAAAAGGTGGCATTCGGCGTAGTCACTGCTTCCCAGTCTGATAAGGAGCGCACACTGACCGGCACACCTTCTGGGTCAGCTACTCATGAAGAAGCAGCATCTGGCTCCTTAGGAGTTTCGTGGTCGGAATAAGCCTCTAGGTCTGCTAAAGTCCCTACACCCGCCACAGCTGCACAGTCTGCCTTGTCTGATGATACTAACAGTTCTGATTCCACTCTCGGCTCACACTCGTGCTCTCACCCCGGTTGCCAACCAGCCCAACCGGTGGTGTGTCGACGGGCAATATCAAGTTTATTCAAACACAAAGTTTCTAAATGATAAAGGAGTCATGACATGGACCCTTACACTGGAGAGGCGGGTCTTTACGGGAAGTCTCCCTACCATTCTAGAGATCCACAATCTCTTCACCAGACACCGAATGGAGTGGACAGCGCGTTTTTTGGGCCGTTATAGTGAAGAGTTTGTTCGAGAGTTCTATGTCTCTTACGTGGCTACTCTCTAATCACAGATTGATAGGCGGGGTGCCCCCGAAAAATAGGTCCCAGTTGAGCATGTTCGAGTACGTGTCATTTAGGTCGATATCTCTCTGCCTGCCATCCGCTGGTATCTACACGACAAGGATGTTGATGCCAATCGAACCCCTCTCATCGCCGAGTTCGACTACCGGTGGCAAATTGTAAGAGATGGCCATTTTTTGCATGAGCTATCTGTGAGAGAGACCACCAAGAGGTGGATGGACCTGCACTAGTCTGTTGCTAGGGAGGGTGCCGACTGGAGCGCTTGGAGCGGAAAATCGTCTAGCACATAGAGAGGAAGATCACTGAGGTTCATCAGCGCTTGAACGCTTTTGAGTTGCGGGTGCTAGCCCGGCCAGCCCCTCAGGTGGACGTGTCGACCCTTCAGGCTGCGGTCGAGAGTCTCCGAGCGGACATTGATATGATCCTAGAGGCTAGGGTGCCTAAGTCTGAGGCCCCTTCTGCACAGCCTGCTGAGGACACAGTGATGGCGGCCTTATTCGCCACTTCTGAGATTCCACCACCTCCCCCTCGAGAGCATGCCAAGAGGCGTAAGGGTCGAGAGGAGGATGAGGCTAGAGCACGGAAGAAGGAGCGCCGTGAGATGGAGGCTGCGAGGAGAGCCTCGCTTGCTCATGAGGAGGCGCGTCGGATCAGGGCTGTAGAGTCAGCTGCTGGGGCATCTAGCTCATGAGATGTGGCAACAGAGGGAGGCACTTCTAATAGTGTTGTTGCTGATTAGGACACTATTAAGAATGTCCAGACCACAGAGATAGTGGGTTTCAGGAACCGGACCCACCAGCTTGCTGATCGTCGACGCTTTGTGCCCCAGGTTAGCTTCACCTACCACTCTCGTATTTCAATTTTTAATGCATTGGGCACAATTGCATGTCTTTTTGTTGGGGGTGGGGTAAATGGAAATTGAGTGCTAGGTTGAAGTCTGAGTATCCCAATTCACTATCATCTTTTGAGGTTTTCATGCCTGTGTTCTTTTTCCCCAAGAGACTGATTATTTTTATTGTTGAACCCGACATGTTTATATCTTGTGTACATAGCTTAACTCTGAAGCATGATGGCTAAAATGATATCTTGATGAAATGAAAATGATGCACGACTAGGCATAGTAATTGATATATGTGTGGCTCTAAGCATGACATAGAGATACACCACTGCATTACCCTATGTTTAAAATTCGAAATAGGTGTCTGATAATCTGGTAGAGTAATGAGATGTCAAGTGACTGTGAGGAAGATTTGAATAGTTCACTATTTGTACTGAGCTAGAACTTGCCTGGTTAGTCCTGCTAAATGTAAGTTGTAATAGACAATTAGTAAAGGATCATATGCCCTTGTTCAATATAGCCCATTTTTAGCCTAAATAAAAAAAACCAAATGAAATTAATCCTTCTTTGATCCAAATGATTTGAGCTTAAACTAGACCTTTGTTTATCACCCCAACTGATCTTTTCTGGGAATAATGTGTTGGCCCTGGTCTCCCCTTTGACATGTGCACCTCAACTTATGCCAAACGCATAAGTTGAGATTGGCTAATGCAGTAAACAACCTTTTCATGGCCCTGACCCAACTTTGGGTATTGTATACTTTGACTTATGGCAAAGCCATGAGTTGAGGGTGGCTAATATGTAGAATGTTCTGGAAAGTGGGGTTGAAAGAACAAAGAGAGAGAAAGAACAAATGTAAAGTGACTCAAGAACCAGTTGAAAGAAAAGTGAAATAATAAATAAATAAATAACTACAATAAATACAAGCAAGAAAAGAAGAGAGTCACTTACATATATGAAGAAAGAAGGGAAAATAGCAAGGTGAAATAATATGAGAAATTGGGCGAAATAAAAAGACGAAAAGTGGTATGGTTAGCCGATATGTCAAGGAGGGCAAAAATTCACTAAAGTATACCTAAATATACCCTACCTGACCTCGAGCCCATGTTACAAGCTAAGAAAGTCCTATCGTGAACCGAAAAGTTGTATAGCGAACTTAAAGCAGTGAAAATAAGGGCAAGTTTATGGCAATATGTATGAATGAGTTGTGAATTTGTTCTTAGAGTGAGTGTTGAAAAGTAATCCTTATACTCAAACTGAAATCATTGTGTGAAAAATGAGGATGTTGTTTTGAAGTGAGGACACTAGTTGCAATACAGGAAATATTAGCACCTCGGTGAGAAATTGAAGAGTATAGGTGTTAGTGTGTGGTGAGTCCGTGTCATGGTCTAATTCCACATAATTCAAGCCTAATAGTGATAACACGCATAAATATGATGAGACTGATCGGGATTGATATCCAAATGATTGCGAAAGATAAAACATGGATACTATTGTACAAAGATTTTGTAGTGAGTCATAGTGCGTCGCTTGAGGACAAACAACGAATTTCAGTTGAGGGTGTTGATATACCAAGGTTTCACGGTATTTTTAATGTTTTTTACTTAATTTTAGGGTTTGTCCAAAAGCCTTTTTATATTAATACCTATGTAAGTTTCTCTTTATTTGCAGGAAATCTGTCTAAAGATGAACGCGGATGTTTTTGAGCAAGAAATGCAGAAAAGTTACATCCTACGAAGCTTGGGACGGTCCGTCGTGCCTGTGACGGTCCGTAGGTGGCATCGTAGTGAAGCTGCTGAAGAAAAATGGGGAAGTCTGACCAAGTGTGGGGTTACGAAGTGCATGACGGACCGTCGTAGCCATGACGGTCCATCCTGCTGGTTCGTCGTGATGATCAGAGAAGTAGTCCTAGTACCCCAATTCCAAGAAGTTTAAGTGTTATGCAACGGAGAGTCTTGACGGACCGTCGTGCTTGGAACAATCCGTCATACCTGCCGTCGAGGGTAATAAAGAGAGCAGCAGAAGAATTTGCAAAGTATGGGACGACGGAGTCCATGACGGCCCGTCATACGTTTTGACAGATTTTCAGCAATTAGAGTCCTTCTTTTATTAGGTTTTTGTTTTTTTATAAATAGTTGTAAAAACCTCGTTTTTGGGTTAGACTCTTGGTTATTAGACACTCTTATAGATAGACTTTTGGTGGTTAGACACTTTTATGTTAGATTCTTTGTTAGTAGATTATTTTGGATATTAGACTTTTGATTGTTACACTTTTCTCTGGAGTTGATTGTTGGCAATTTTGTCGATTAATCAAGTAAATTTCTCGATTTTATTCTTTCTCATTGAAGTAAGTGCATGAATTCTTATATTCTATATATGAATATTGTTATTATGACTATGGGTAACTAAACTCCATAACTAGGATTGTGGGAACCATGGGTGAATAATGAGGTAAAAATCTAACTAAAATAACAATTCTAGAATAGTGTCTTGCATGTATTGATAATTCTTTGATTTAGAAGTCTTTTTAATGGATGGACAACGTTAGAACTAGCCTCGATGCTACTTGCCGGACCAAGGAGGTAGAAAATAGGAAAAGAATTATCAACATAGATTTAGTGTATACTATCTAATAGGATAGTATTGATTGGTACGAGGTAATAACTATGTCAAATATCAAATACAATGCTTAGTATAGCAACACACGTAGCCGGGCCAAGGTGCGGAGTGAAATTTTCTAGATGCCAGACCAATGATTTAGAAATACATAACTTATCACTTTGCATGCAAGATATTAGGAAAGAATTGTTATAGCTAGAATTATATAGTTATGAACCTGTGGGGAACACTAAACCCTAGTTACTTTTATCAATTGATTAAACTCCAACATTTGAATGTGTTAGTTTTGTACTTTAATTTAGCTAGTTATTTTCATTCATTTAGAAATAACCCCCCCCTTTATTGTCTTTGTTTTCTAAGGAAATATTTGTCTAAATAATAGTAATAATAGATTGAAGTTAAGTCTTATCTATTTTCCTCGTGGGAACGACCCCAACCTTATTAGTTGGGTTCTTTACTTCATACGACCGCTTTACTTCTTATTTGAGAAGTATTTTTGAGCGTATCAGTATTCCCCAATGATTTTTCTTGCATGTCTCCGGATAGAGACATAGGTTTTTGTATTGACTTAGATCCTGGTATTCATTCCATTTTAATTCCTCCATATCGCATGGCTCCGAAAGAATTGAAGAGCTTAAGGCTAAAATTTAAGAGCTTCTTGATAAGGTATTTATTCGTCCTAGTGTTTCACCATAGGGTGCTCCGGTTTATTCATCAAGAAGAAAGATGTTAGCATGATGAGTGTATGGATTATTGACAAATTAATAGAGTCACCATTCAGATAGATACTCCTTGCCTAGGATGGATGAACTTTTTGATCAACCACAAGGTGCATAGGTCTTCTCTATTATTGATTTGAGATCCTGGGATCATCAATTAAAAATTAAGCATGAAGATATGTTGAAGACTATGACTCGTTATGGGCACTATGAATTTTTGGTTATGTCGTTTGGATTGGCTAATGCACATGCATCCTTCATGAGCTTGATTGATGGGGTGTTCAAGCCATTTGTAGATTCCTTTGTTGATGATGTTTTGGTTTAATCGAGAAGTAAAGAAGAGTATGCTAACTATCTCTGTATTATTCTGGGTGTTCTTAGGAAGCAAAAATTATAAGCAAAAAATTTCAAAGTGTGAATTTTAGTTGAAGTCGGTCACATTTTTGGGTCATGTGGTTGAAGGGGTAAGGGTAGATCCTGAAAAGGTTGAAACAATCGAGAATGGGGTATAACCTAGATTTGTGACAAAAGTTAGGAGTTTTGCAAGACTTGCTAGTTACAATGTTCGTTCTGTTAAGAATTTGGCTTTAGTTGCTAGTCACTTGACAAATTTGACCAAAAAGGAGGTACCATTTGAATGGAATGAAAAATGTGAGGAGAGATTTTAAAAGCTTAAGACTCTTATAACCACTGTGCGCATCCTAGCATTACCGGTCGAGGATATGGATTTCATTGTTTATTGTGATGCTTCACATTCTAGTTTGGGTGCTGTGTTGATGTAGGATAAAAATGTTATGGCTTACGCCTTATATCAATTCAAGGTGCACTAGAGAAATTAACCCACGCGAGATCTATAGTTGGCGGCGGTGGTATTTTTTCTTATGATCCGGAAACATTATCTTTATGGCATTAAATGTGAGCTTCTTATGATGATCATAGTTTGCAGCATGTAGTCACTCTAAACAATTTGAATTTGAGACAACAAAGATGGATGGAATTACTCAAGGATTATGATGTGACCAATCAATACTATCCGGGTAAGGCAAATGTTGTAGCAGACACTTGGAGTCGAAAAACGGTAAGTATGGGTATTTTATGTAATACTCCAAAAGTTTCATGACCTATTATAGATCCTCATTATATAAATTATGTTTCAAAACAGTGTTTCTAAGATTAAAAAATTTAATGAACTTGATTAGGAAGTATTGGAGCCTAAATGTCAAGGGATGACCATGACGTACGGAGATTTGTGAAATCAAACTAGTGTACCTACATGTGTTTCAAGGGGTTTTAAGAATCAGATATAATTGAAATTTGATGAAAATTTTGGGAATACATATAATAGTGTGTTTAGGGTCGAAACTTCTGGGCACAAATCCCCAAGGGCCACCCTAGGGGTCCTTGAGGAGGACCCAACATTTGACCCTCAAAAGCTGTAAAAGAAAAGGGTGTGAACCACGAGGGACAAACGATGGACCGTAAATGGGTTGACGCCTTCAATTGGTATCCTTCATCCACACTTAAAACCTCACAAAATAGTCCCAAAAACAAGTATCTGAACCCAACCACGATGACCAGTACGATTCATGGTTTGGTCGGTGCTCCGTGGAAGGGGTTCCGTCAATTGGACCACTACATACTGTCCAAATTTTGGATAAGTTAGGGATGTGCATTGAATTAGTTATTTAATTAATTGATGTTTAGATACGATTCTAATTAGTTAATTTAGGACTATATAATCACCCTAAGTCATTAAACTAACCTAACAGCTCATAATTTCCCAAACCAAATTAGCTCCACTTCTCTATACTTTCTGTCACTACCACAAGGACCCCCATTGAAGAACAAGGTCATGTTTCACTAGGGATTCAAGATCAAATATTTATTTTCTAATTCTCGAATATTTAACAAGCTATAGAATCTATTCCCTCTTGGGGCTCCTTTCCCCAAGAGGTTCTTCAAAGATTGGTTTTCAAAAATGTCTAAGAATATGGTTTTCATCCAATTTCGTGGGTTAACTTTCAAATTGGTTTAATGTTGTATTTATTTGATTTATATTGATATATTATGATTTTTTATTTGTTGATTGTTGTACTTTCTTAAAATTTGACCTAGTTTCCATAAAAGATCCATGATTGTCCCTTTTTTTCTAACCCTAGGTTATGAATGAGGTTGTGGTGATTAGGGATGATGTAATTCATTTAGTTCTTGTAGAATTTACTATTATATGGTGATGATGATTTAATTTATGGGTAAATATTGTGGAATTGATCGTGAAGTGTTGAAGGAGATTCTTGCAATGAAATGGTAAGATTCTCAAAGGTTATGACCACTTTATTTATGTAATGATGGTTTATTATTAATGGTGATGTTCAATTGAAGTATGATTATGTGAATATATTAGGAATATGATGATATGATTAATATGATGGCATGTTATGAGTATGTTGAATGTGAGATCTTTATACAAGTACGATCATGCAAGGCTTAAAGTGATTGTCTTGTGTGCCTTATTATATGACGATGATGTGATGATCTCACTAAATAATGGGTTCTAATGAAGGGAAGTTTTAATTATAAACCTAAATAGTTATGATCACGATATAACAATGAATACTACAATGCAATGTTCGTAAAAGAGTTTCTAGCGAATGTCCTAGTTCCTAAATTATGTGCCCCAATAGGAAGATTAGATAGGGTATCCATATAAAATGATATGTTCATGTATGGTTCTACCTTGTCAAGAAACTTATCTTTTTTTGGTGTAGGGTTTCTATGAAACACGATTCCATGTTTAACTCACATGTTCTATTGTCGGTTAAGGCAAATTTTTCCTGAAAGTAAAATGAATGAATGAATGTAATAACTATGGACTCTAACTACGGTGACTTAAGGGGTTCCAATTAGTGTAGGTAAGGGTATGAGACTTCACCTATGCATTGCACAAGTTGACCTTGAGGGGAGTCCTAGGAGGATGTTCTTATGTACTTATGTTATGAATGAAATGCATAATGTTGACTTTACATGATATTAATCTTATATGATTTTTATTTCTTTTGATCAACATGATATTGGTCTAAATTGCTATCTATGATGATTTCTATACATGATATGATGTTATATGAAGTATAAGCATTGTTTGTAGTCTCTTTACTTGTTGACTAAGTTTCATTGGGTTTATGGGGCTTCACATAAGGATCGCAATAGTTGTATTGGATTGGGATTGTAGCTGAGGGTCTTGTATGCTTCGATGATATGAACTCTAAGATATGAAATGTTGATATGGCTTCATGATGATGTTGTTCTTGTATATGGATATGAACATGTATTAATGTTGTTATGATTATTGAGTTGTACGTCATCTTGTATGTTCATGAAGGCTTTCAAAGTGATTTAGCATGGTTTCGGAAAAATGCCCATTTGTGCATGATTTCAACGGTTTTACTTACATATGTTTCCATACGTAGTACATGTGGTTTGTACTAACCCATATTTTCTCTATTTCTAATACTATGTAGCTTCGGTCCAAGTAAGAGCTTCAAGGCCATTTGTAAGGAAGACTTAGATAGTTCCCAAGTTGTTGGTGAGTCTTCAAGCCCGAGGATGATGCCACTGTTATAACTCACTATTTCACTATGTCTAAGACAATGATGATTCATTCTTATCTTTTGAGAGTTTGTTGTATGTCCTATATGGGACACATATTGTAATAGTGTAAGGGGTGTTTCAAATCTTATACTTCTATGGTAGATGGTTATATGTGAGACAGTATGAGACAACTATAATGAATTGATTATGGTGCTAAACGAGAAGTGTAGGTAAACTTCATATATGGATAAATGAGAAGTCTATGGATATTTCCTATGTAAACTTTTAAATTTTTCAGAATTTTACATACCTATGATATGCAAAGATGTATGCTAAGGGATAGCCTAAGACCTCTTCAAGGCAAAGACGCCGGTTACATGTAGGGGGTGCTCCCCGGTCGTGACATTTTGGCATACTTGAGTTGGAACCAAGCCTTTTGGCTAAGGAAATTCAAACCTTAGAGTCTAATTTCGTGCAGTAGGGCATTTCCGAAAAAGGTGGGTTGTTAGCTAGTATTGAAGATAAGTCCATTTTCATGGAGAAAATCAAGGCCAAGAAATTTGAATATGGAGATTCAGATGAGCTTAGATCAGAGATTGCGATAGGTGAGTCTCAAAGAACCACTATAGATGCGGATGGTGTGCTCAACTACAAGGGTAGAATAGGTGTTCCACGAGTTGATGATTTTATTTCAAGATTGTTGGTGGAGGCTCCTGGCTCAAATTATTCTATTCACTCGTGTGTAACCAAAATGTATAGAGATCTGAAGCAAGTTTTTAGGTGTCCGGGTTTAAAGAGAGATGTCGCGAAGTTTGTGGCAAAGTGTAAGAATTTTCAGCAAAAAAAAATGAGCACAAAAGGACAAAAGAATGTCGATTCTGGAATGGAAGTGGGAAAGGATAGCGATGGATTTGTGGTTCGTCTCCCAAAGACCTTGAGTAAGTCTCAATCTATTTTGTTTGTGGTCGATAGATTGACTAAGTCAGCCCACTTTATTCCGGTAAGGGCAGTTTACAATGTTGAATATGTAAAAAAAATAGTGAGGTCGTATTGTGTGTCCCTTTTCCATCATTTCAAATTGTTTTATCCTTTTCATTTCCATGTTTTGGAGGAAGATGAAAAATGAATTGGCCACACAACTCACTTTTAGTACAACCTTCCATCCCTACATAGATGAACAATCTGAGAGGACTATTCAAGTGTTGAAATACATGTTGAGAGCTCATGTGATTGAATTTGGAGGGTATTGGGATTATTTTTTTACCACTATGTGAATTCTCTTACAATAACAATTATTACTCAAGCATTGATATGGCACCATTTGAGGCATTATATGGGATAGGATGTGGATCACCCATAGGTTTGTTCGAATTTGGAGCTGTGAAACCATTGGGGGTTAACTTAGTGAAAGACGCTCAAGATAAGGTGAGGAGAATTTAAACTAAATTTCTAGTCGTGCAGATAGACAAAAGAAGTATGCAGATCATAAGGTAAGAAGTATGGAATCTCAGAGGAGCGAGAATTCTCCTCTCAAGGTATTACTCATGAAAGTTGTTATTAGATTTGGTAAGAGGGGTATGTTCAGAGGCGATATATTGGCCTCTTTGAGATTCTTGAATGTGTGGGACCGGTGGTGTATAGATTGGCACTACCTCCTAACTTTTCTGGTGGACATCCCATATTTCACGTGTCTATGTTAAAGAGATATCATGGAGAACAATGTCTATATCATTAAGTCAGACTCTATAGTGCTAAACAAAGATCTTCAATATAAGGAGGAACAAATTGCTATTCTTGATCGTGATGTTTGTAAGTGGAGTACCAAGGATATTAAGTCCGTGAAGGTTCAATTAAAATATCTCCCAATTGAGCAAGCTACTTGGGAGACCGTAAGGACATGCGGGAGAAGTATCCCCAATTGTTCGTTGAATCAGCTACTACCTCGTTCCTATTTAGACTGCTTATCCTATGTTGACCACTCGGGGATGAGTGATGGGTAAAATGGTATCTATTATAACAACCAGGTTTCGTCGTTATAGAAACGCCAACGAGAAAAACTTGGGTTCGGAAAAACATGTTTGTAGTATTAGGATTTTTTCCAACCTTATCCAGTTTTGGAAAAAATCAAAGTCATCAAAGTGTAAAGAGATCTGGTATAGTGAATAGGAATTTTATTACATATTTAGTTAGATAACTCATTAAGAAATTCGTACCAGTTTACAGAATTGAATTTGGATAAATAGATATAAGGGAATCAATCGTAGCATTAAGGGTATTTTTTGAGTATAATGTGTTAAGAGTGTGTTGTCAAAAGGGAGAATTGAAACTCCCTTAAGGAGCTCACTGACACGATCAGAGAGAATACCCTAGAAGAAATGGTATTCTCAAATAGTTACATGGGGTACTCGACTTCCTAAAGGTCTTGTACAAGCCCTTTGACATCATTCATTGCATACATGTATGAAAACTAGTGTGGAATTTCAATTTTATTACAACACATCGAATTATACTTCAAAATATAATTCATAGAAAATTATCTGAAAGGGTAAGTCTCATAGCCGCCATCCTAGACACACGAATATCTTGGGTCACAACCCATACATCAACATAATAGAAATAACAAAGTCTAATACAATTTCATTAGCAAGAAAAGCTAAACATAGTTATGTTGTCGAATCAATTGAAGACATACCATAACTTTGCTTGAATGAATGCTAATATCCAATGTTGCCTTCATTGATTCCTCTCAATTGCCATTTACACCTTTAGACATAAGACAAAATATAAGTAAATAGTACATTAGAATGCACTATGTATGGTAACATGCTATAAAATCATGCTAAAAGGACATTTGTATAAAACATGCTCTTCATTGAGAAAACTTCATAACATATGTATATCAAGCCACTTCAAGTCAACATAAACATATATAGGTCACATTCCACAATATATCATCACCATCACTTCAAAACACATAAGCATGAGACCCTCCTACCAAAGGTTATTATTCTAAGGCTTACTTGAGTAAGTTATGAAGCGGTCGTCCATACAACCCCTTCACACACACCTAAGTGATCCTTAATAGTACATGAGATAAGATTATTACCATTGCATTATCAACTCCTACCTAGAATCACTGAAAGACTAACCTAATAAAACATGAAAAGACCGCCCATGCACCCTCGTCAAGCATACTTAAGCAATCCTTAAAGCTATTCTAGATAAGTACCTATTCATTCACATTCATTAAACTGAATTCACTATGTTCATTAAGCCATTTAAGAGACAATTAAGGACTTTCACATAATTTTTATGGAGAAGACCTGGGGAACCTCAATGCTAGCATCTTCAAAACCTACGCGTTTCATGCATAGATAGTGTCCCTTTCAACTACCTAAACATTATAGAACTTCTCCAACACTAAACTCTATCCCACAAGATGAGAATAGACAATAATGACATGGACCATGCTAGCTAGGCATTGAATCCTGAGTCAACCCTACTCCAATGGAGGGTGTTCTACTTGCCAATGTACAAATAGGACACATCCCATGTAGGCACATGGTTAAGGAATATCAAGGGTTTATTTGTACTCTAGTCTCATATTAAGTAGATTCACTATCCAAGCATACTCACTCGGTGCAAGACTTTGTTCTCATAGAGTAATTCAATCAAGGGAATATATAGTGGTACCATATAGTAGTCATAACCAAATCATAATACACCTGACCAAAGATGGATCCTCTAGGGCTCTCACACAATGGCTACTAGGATAACTTAATGACTTTCTTAAGGGATGTTTCATGCCGTTCTAGCTAACCTACCCGTTACTCCATCATTCACACAAGAAGGATACTATTACCTCTTTCAACTTAAAAGATATCATAACCTTCAATCTATTTTTGAAGGTTCCACCTTAATGACCCTCTTAACCATGTTTAAGGTCATATTTCAATCATATATACACATACATGACAAAGGTGCTTTAGCCTACTAAGTCAAGAATCATAGTCATATTCTTCATATATCAAGTTGAGGGACATAGGTCTACCACAACAAGACACACTTCATCATACTATCACATGTATAAACACATTCATGTAGCATGTAGGTACAACTAGGTATACTACAAGTCACCCTATTCATTCCTATAGAAAATCAACATAATCCATTACAAGACTCATATAGTCGATTAGGAAGAATCACACTTCAACATCAAGTATATATATATGAAGACATCACCATAGTCTACTATAGACATATATCATCAACTAGAAGAACTCATGCTTTGAATGTACATATACCCATATACCCATAAACCACATATACCTTCACAATGATCACATATACAAGTTATAAAATGATAACATCATAATTCATAAAGTAATACTGACAAGGCCACATTCTTCAAAACTATAGCACATAAGCACCGCCACCATAAGTTGATTATACCAAACATCACAATGTAAATACCTATACTACACAATATTGTAGAGGTTAGGTCAACATACTACCATTACAACATCAAAACCTCTAATTCATAGTGAATTCAACCAATTCAATCCACAAAGGCTCTTACCAGTAGCCATACAAACTAATCCAAACCAATAATCAAACTATACAATGATCCAAGATAATAAAATATTGAATTAATAAAATTAGGAAATCCTACATACAATTCTAACATGATTCCTACATAATTCAATATCCCAAAGTAAACTACACATGTCACGACCCACATTCTAGAATCCAAATTGCAACTGGCGTCGTTGACCTCTCAGAGGTCGTAGACAAGCGTCATCTTACATTTATCACCTTCTTATGGTTAATTTTAAACGGGAAATTTAAAACTTTTAAACATGTGAATTATACGTACTCATTTTATATAATATTACAAAACATTAGCATCATCAACTTAATTTCAGAACAACTTGGGCGAATATTTGAGATTTTTGATCCTCTAAGGCCGAGAGCTCCTCTATGTACACAAATTATTTTTCAGTCTTTTTCTTCTTCTTGTTGTGAAGTTCAATAATTCTTTTGGTCCAATGTTTTACTTACAAGTGCAATGACTCATTATAGTCCCATACCCACAATGAATAGATGTAAGTAATCCAAGGACTAAGCAATGATTTCCCTACCTGTGAGTCATTCTTTACACTATATATTCATTACCTTTCATAAACAATTATCTCTTTATCATGCCATTTATTTTATTACTTTCATGTTTTATATATTATACATTTCATATAAACGAGACTTTGAAATCGTTGATGTAGCATTAAGACATCTCAAGTGAGGGCCCAATATATGGGACCTTAACCCGAGGGCCTTCTTTAGAAATCACATAGTCTGCTTCATTCGTTCATTCATACATCACATTATTCATTTCATTCATTCGTAAGCTGATGTAAAAACAGCTATTCCTAAGATGAAGGTTGATACTCTCATCGGGATCATGAAGTGCAGTGACCAAGAATGATCTAATGTCACTACTTGAAACTGATTTCACCTCCTAATTGTCTTGCACAAACACCTTTAGTATCGTTCATTTTATTGTCTTTCATACTTTGAGGCTGGATTCATTTTTTCTTTGGGAACATTAACCTTAACCGACATAGATCATGTGAGCATCATGAAATCCAGTTTCTGCCCCACACCGAAAAGAGGTGGAATCATACCCAAAAGTGACCCAAACATGCTAGCGTATATAGGGAGTCGAACCCTGCTAGATACCTATATTGGCAGTATAGGTTCAAATACTAGGAGATGTAACGATACCCACACCCGGCGTTATGGACTGTGTCATCTCATGAGAGTTACGTGAACCTCCGCTCTTCCCGAAGAAAGGCATAACCGCTCATAGCTAGCCTATCGATGCTCCGTATAAAGTTCCATTACATTCAATTCATACATCATGGAAACTGGCTTATAACATGAGGGCATCATTGCTCATTAGATATTTTTTCATCTCATCATTAGTATTAAATGTGAATTGTCCTTACACTTACATATAGAGTATGATTGAGACTTGTCTCTCCATATTCAAAACTCTCTTAGGTGAATACTTTTAGTGACCTTTACTTAGGATTGGTTTAGACTTGTCTCACCATTCATCTTAGCCTCTTATCATGTTGTCACCATTTTCATTAGCATCGTAGATTAACCTAATTACTCACCTCATTACGTGAATGTTTATTTCTTCTTTTATGTTCTAGTGTTGACTCAAGCATTATGGAGGCTTGCTTCTAGATTAAGATTTACTTTCTCTATTGATGACTGGTCATCCTTACATTACATTGATGAAATGTGAATTTTCCTTACATATCATCCTTTGTTGTTAATGAGACTGGGTCACACATTCTAACACCTTCATACGTGAGTATTGTTTTAACATAGCAGCTTAGGTGTAAATGAGACTTCTCTCACTTTCTTTAACATCCCATTCTGGTCACTTACTTACTTTAGACCCCTTTAATTATTTTATAATTCAAGTTACTTATTTACTTTAGTGTAGTAGATTCATATCATCGTTTATGGACGATGATCACTTCATTCAATGAGTTTCATGAGTTCATATGTTATTCTTTTAGAGTATGTTGGGAGTTTTCCCAATGAGTGGCATGCCCTTGATTATGGGTTTGTTGAATTAGTTTAGAAGTTCTTATATTATAATTTTATAATCTAACGACACAAGATTTTCATATGATTAGTATTGGCCTCAACCTTGGAATATTACACTACAAAACCATTTTTATTGGCACGTGGCAATTTTACTTATGTTCATATTTAAATTTTAAATGTATGAACCATTAGCGAATCTTTGAATTATTTAACATAATATTATAGCTATTTACATGCATCACTTTTAGACAATGTATCGTTAGCCATTTTATTGGCATACGATTAGTATTGGCATAAACAATTGGGCATAGATTTCATAACCATATTTGATGGCATAAGCCAATTTTCATGGTCAACATGTTTATGTTTTAATGCATTATACATTAGCCAATCTTTTAGTTATTTAACATAATATTATAGACAATTCCCTACAACTTGTTTGACAATGTAGTGCTAGCCAATTTATTGGCATAAGATTAGTATTGACATAAGCAATTGGCTATAGATTTCATAACTATTTTATTGGCATAAGCAAAAGTTTCATTCAATCATGCTCCATTTGGGATACATTATTCAATAAACCATCGTTTACATATTTAGAGATAACATTATAGACAATTCCCATTATAATTTTGAACAATGTTCTTGTTAGCTATTTTATTAACATAAGGCAAACATTCGCTCAAAATATGATTTCACAAAGATCTTTTCAGCTAACCTTATAACATAACTTTAGGTATAATGTTTAAACATCTTGGACATAATCATATTAGAATTTGATGAATATATAATCTTTATAATGTCATATTAACAGCAAGTATGCACAACAAACTGTAACATCTTCATACATAACATTTTCGGACATATCTTTAACATAGTATCATTCTTTTAATTCACATAATAACACTTAGCATCAAACGAGTCCAAATTATAGGTTCATTCAATAATTATTTAATCAAAAACCATAAATATTAAGATCAACCATCACCTTTTACAAACAACATGATTTATAACCTATTCAACATTGAAATCACAACAAGGATACTAGGGAAACGATTTCGACAAGAACGACGGGAAATAACCCTAGTTTTCCAGATCTTTAACTCATTCGAAAAAATCTCTTCTTGGAGAAAGAAGTGCTCGAGAAACCCATACCTTATTTAAAACACAATATATGAAGATCACCTTCAAAGAAACTTTGCAGAAACCTTAAAATCGCCCTAGAGAAATCGATAATTTTCAGCATTTTTCTTGTGTTCGTTGCTTACTGTTTTTGCGTCGCCTTTTCTTTGAGTTTGAAAGTGATTTTTAGGTTTAAGAAATTATATTTAATTATACCACTTAGTTTCAATAAGTTAATTTAATTAACTAATTAACCAATTACAAAAACGCCCCCCTAAGTTGACTAAAGATAGGAGAAAATAATACTTAGTCAAATCTGGAAATTGGTGTTGACTATGGTTTCGGTCAATATTTTGACTTTATATTAATTAATTAAATTTTTAATTTAATTAATTTAGGGACCTAGGTTAAGTACTAAAGTACCCCTAAGTCATTGGAACTATAATCAACCCTTTAGGACCATCCTAGGTTAAGTACTAGGATATTTCTTAAATTATACTAGGTTAGTGTAAGGATTTCGTTTTGATAATTTACACCAATTAATTAAATTGATAATTTAATTAACAGAGTGACCTAAGGTAATTATTAAAGTACCCTTAAGTAAGTAGGACCATAACCAATCTTTTGAACCATCCTAAGTTAGGTACTAGGTTGTCTTTTTCTTGTTTTAACCGAAATCTAGAAAAAATTTTGTGATTTCGGTTTTGCCCCTTTAAATTAAATAATGAAGTTTATAAATTAATTAATTAAGTATCCTAGGATAATTAATAAAGTACCCTCAAGTCGTTAGGATTTTAACTAACTCTTTGGACCATCCTAGGTTAGGTACTAGGTTGTCTCTTTCTTTGTTTTAACCGAAATCTGAAAATTTTCTTCTTTGTTTACGGTTTTAGACCTTTTAAATTACTTAAATAATCTACTAAATTAATTAATTAGGTAACCTAGGGGAATCAATAAAGTACCTGTAAGTTGTTAGGACCATAACTAACCTTTTGGACCATCCTAGGTTAGGTACTAGGTTGTCTCGTTAACTAGTACTAGGTTAGTGTCAACCCGGTTTTTGTCCTAGGTTGTAGGGTGCACTAATTGTCCAATTCGGTTAGTCCTAGGTTATTTAGTTATTTAGGGAAGTAGTTTAGAGTATATAATTTGTAGGGAGGTTAGTCCCCACATGGATGTTAGGATTGCATCCACACACACACACACTTGATGAATTAAGAACACAAGAACTTTCAAGAGAAAGAGATGAGAGATCTAAAGAGAGAAAGAGAGAAACCAATATTTCGTGGTAACACCCCATGAGTAAAATTCCACGGCGTGGGGTATATATATATAAATAAAGCAGAGTATTTTTGGTTACAGAGAATAAATGGAGAATGAATAGTACAACCTAAAATTTAGGTCGGGGTGTTGCCCAGAACCCCTCGTTCGGATGGGGGGCTCCCACCCCCCATAACCCCCTGCCAACCTCACCGAGGAGGTTAAACCGCGTAAACAGTTATATGTATTAATCAGGCTCCAAAACCTAACAATTCTCCCACTTGGAGAGTGCTTCAGTCATCCAACAAAAACATTCTCAAAAATATCACTTCATCATCATCTTTAACGCACCACAACATCTGCAGCAACAACTACAGAAGACCAACCGAGGTTTTTCATAACCCCAGTTTCCCAACATCAACACATTTCGTCAACATGTCTGCCGGGTTCTTTGCACCTTCTATCTTCTCCAAGCACATATCACCACCCTCTACTGCCCTGCAAGTGAAATGGTGCTAGCTTCTAATGTGCTTTGTCTTTGAACGATAGACTGATTTTCACCAACTGTATGACACTTTATCTATCTGAGTAAATAATCTTCTCGCTCTGTTCCTTGACCAATTCCTCCAGATAATCTGCCGGCCATATCATCTCTTTCCCAGCTTATACTATTGCCACATACTCAGCTTCAGTAGATGAAAGAGAAACACACTTTTGAAGCCTGGACATCCAACTCATGGTTGTTCCACCTATGGTGTAAATGTACCCGAACGTACTCTTGCTTGAGTCCACATCCCCACCAAGATCAACATCCAAAAAACCCTGTAGAGTCACCTTGCCTTTCCCAAAACAAAGTGAAGTACTGGATGTACCTTTCAGATATCTTACAAGCCACTTCAAAGCTTCCCAATGCTCTTTCCCGGGGTTCGCCATGTACCTGCTAACAACTCCCACTGCATGTGCTATATCAGGTCTAGTGCATACAATATCATACATCAAACTCACTACTGCTGAAGCATATGGAAAAAGTTTCATATGATCACGCTCCTCAGCAGTCTTGGATGACTGCTCCTTTGACAAATTAAAGTGATTTGCCAATGGAGTAGTCCTGGGTTTAGCATCATTAACCCTGAATCTGCTCAGCACCTTCTCAATGTACAACTCCTGAGATAGATTTAAAGTACTAGCAGATCTATCCCGAGAAATCTTCATCCCAAAAATCTGCTTCGCTGGACCCAAATCTTTCATCTCAAACGCTGCAGAGAACCTTGTCTTCAGATTGTTAATCTCCCTTATACTAGATCCTGCAATAAAAATATCATCCACATACAAGAGTAGAAAGACTTTGAATTAGTGTATTTCTTGAAGTAACAAGAAGGATCCTTTTCAGCTTTGCAGAATCCACTCTTGGTCATGAAGGAGTCAAACTTCTTGTACCACTGCCTTGGCGCTTGCTTTAGTCCATACAAGCTCCTGGTGAGCTTGCACACCAGGTGTTCCTTGCCTGGAACCACAAATCCTTCCGGTTGTTGCATATAGATCTCTTTGTCCAGATATCCATGTAAAAATGTTGTTTTTACATCCATTTTCTCTAGATGCAAATTCTCCGATGCAAAAATACTCAACAGAATTCGAATAGAGGTTAACTTCACAACAGGAGAAAATATTTAAGCATAATCAATACCTTTCCTTTGTAAATATCCTTTAACCACTAAACGATCCTTGAACCTTTTTTTGCCATCTGGTTCTGTCTTGATTCTGAACACCGATTTGTTCAGCAAAGCTCTCTTCCCTGCATGTAACTCAGTCAACACTCATGTGTCGTTCTTCTCAAGTGACCTCATCTAATCATCCATGGCTTGCTCCCACTTGATCGAATCCTCCACCTGTAGGGCCTCATCAAAAGACTCTGGTTCCCTCTCATCAGTCAGCAATAAATAGTGTAATGAAGGTTAATACCTATCTGGTGCCCTGATAGTTCTGGATGATCTCCTTAACACTTGCTCAGGTGTAACTNTTCAGCATAATCAATACCTTTCCTTTGTGAATATCCTTTAACCACTAAACGAGCCTTGAACCTTCTTTTGCCATCTGGTTCAGTCTTGATTCTGAACACCCACTTGTTCAGCAAAGCTCTCTTCCCTGCAGGTAGGTCAGTCAACACCCATGTGTCGTTCTTCTCAAGTGACCTTATCTCATCATCCATGTCTTGCTCCCACTTGATCGAATCCTCCACCTATAGGGCCTCATCAAAAGATTCTGGTTCCCTCTCATCAGTCAGCAATAGATAGTGTAATGAAGGTGAATACCTATCTGGTGCCCTGATGGATCTGGATGATCTCCTTAACACCTGCTCAGGTGTAACTTGCTCCACTTCAGATTCTTCAGTAGGAGTTGGTTGAGTATCTGCTTCGACATCTCTGGGGTTACTCTTCTCCAACTCAACCTCAACTCCCACTTGCTTTGTAATCTCTAGAACCTTCTGCTCTCTGTCCTTGTACAGGACAGCCTCATCAAATGTCACATCACAATGTCTCAGGATCTTTCTGTTCTTTTCATCCCAAAACCTGTAACCAAACAAATCAGAACCATATCCTATGAAGTAACACTTCACAGCCTTGGCATCAATCTTGTCTCTTTTTTCTGGATCAACATGAACATAAACCNGTCTCTCTTTTCTGGATCAACATGAACATAAGCAGTGCAACCAAAAGTCCTCAAGTGTGAGTACATGAGTTCTTTTCCTGTCCACACCTCCTCTGGAATCTTGAACCCTAAAGGAACTGATGTTCCCCTGTTGATCAAGTATGCAGCTGTGCTCACAGCATCCGCCCAATATGTTTTGGGCAGCCCACAGTGTATCCTCATACTCCTTGCACGCTCATGCAATGTTCTGTTCATCCTCTCAGCAATTCCATTCTGCCTTGCCTTACCAGGTACTGTTCTCATCAATGTGATTCCCAGCTGCACAGAATGCCTTGAACTCTTATTTGTCATACTCTCCTCTATTGTCAGACCTTAGGCATTTGACTTTCAAACCGGTTTGATTCTCAACTTCAGCTTTCCACTTAATGATAGTTGCAAACACATCTGACTTATGCTTCAAGAAGTAAACCCATACCTTCCTACTTAAATCATCAATGAAGGTAATCCTCCAAGTGATGATACTGGAGATGATCCCCAAACATCTATATGGACCATTTCCAACCGCACGTTCTTTGGCTCTCTAGGAGTCTTTGTGAAGCTTACTCTTTTCTGTTTGCCCATAACACAGCTCTCGCAAAGACCCATATCAACAGACTTCAGACCCTCTAATGATGCTTTTGCAACCAGCATCTTCATTTCTCTAGCAATCATGTGTCCAAGTCTGTTGTGCCACAGACATGAACCGGAATCACCTTCAGCAACAGCGGCCATGTTAATACACCCTGCAGTGGTGTACAAGGTTCCAGATTTGGTGCCACGAGCTACTACCATAGCACCTTTCACAATCTTCCACGAACCTTTCCCATACTCTGCTGCATATCCCGTTCTATCCAACTGACCAACAAAGATCAGATTTTTCTTGAGTCCAGGAACATATCTGACATCCTTCAATGTCCACTTGTTTCCCGAGGTGGTCTTTATGAAAACATCCCCCTTTCCTTCAATCTCTAAGGCTTTATTGTCAGCAAGATACACCTTTCCAAAATTTCCAGTTTTGAAATTTTGGAACAACTCCTTGCTTGGAGACGAATGGAAAGATGCCCCAGAATCCAAAATCCATGATTCAACTGGGCTGTTTACACTAAGGATTAGAGCATCCCCAATGTCCTCTGCTGAATTTAGAGAATCATTGTCATCTCCAATTTCTGATGTTGTTTCTTCTTTGGCTTTGTACAGCTAGTCCGAAAGTGCCCTTTTTTCCACAGTTCCAACAAGTCATGTTTGATCTATTCGGGGATTTTCCTCGATTCTTTGATTTTGATCGACCATGTTGATTTTGGCCTTTTGTCTTACTTCTCCCCCTTCGGTCAACGCTGAGAGCACTGCCTAATCAATCTCCCACTTCTCGTTTGCGAATACTTTCGCTAAGAACAACATCACGTATTTCATCAAACTTCAGTTTCTCAGATCCACGGGAACTTCTAATCGCAGCAACAACAGTATCCCAAGAATCGGTTACAGATGACATCAAAATCAACACCTTAATTTCATCTTCGAAATTAATATCCACATAATTGAGTTGAATCACAATCATATTGAACTCGTTTATATGATCAAAAATAGATCCATTCTCAAACATCTGTAAATTGAACAATCTACGCATCAAATATTCCTTGTTCTTCGCCAATGGTTTTCTATACATGTTTGACAGTACCTTCAACAGACCAGACGTTGTCTTCTCCTTCACCATGTTGAACACCATGTTTCTTGACAAAGTCAACCGGATCAACCCTAGAGCCTGGCGATCCTTGAGCTTTTACTTCTCCTCCGTGATGGATTCCGCCTTCACCCCGGTCAACGGTTCGTGAAGATCTTTTTGGTACAGATAATCTTCGTTCTGCGTCTTCCAGAAACTGAAATTGGATCCATCAAACTTCTCGATTCCAAGCTTCGAACTATCCATCTTAAGTGATCGTGTTGAATCTCCTTAGCTCTGATACAAGTTGTTTGGATCGAATCCACACACACTCACTTGATGAATTAAGAGCACAAGAACTTTCATGAGAAAGAGATGAGAGATCTTGAGAGAGTAAGAGAGAAACAAATATTTTGTGGTAAAACCCCGTGAGTAAAATTCCACGGCGGTGGGGAATATATACATTAATAAATCAGAGTATTTTTTGTTACAGAGAATAAATGGAGAATAAATAGTACAACCTAAAATTTAGGTCGGGGCGCTGCCCAAAACCCCTCCTTCAGATGGGAGGCTCCTGTCCCCAATAACCCCCTACCAACCTCACCGCGGAGGTTAAACCGCGTAAACAATTATATATATTTATCAGGCTCCACAACCTAGCAATATAGTGGCCCTTATGCATGTTTTTCCCCCAACTACCCTAACCGAATTCGGTTAGGGTGGTCCCCTGCTTTGTCAGCTTCTTGACATGTCTTGCACATGTGCATGCACATGGTGTTGGTTGCACTGTCCTAACTAATTATTATGTATTGTTCATTTTGAATGTTTACGTATTGTCTCAAAGATCCTCACTATGTCCTTGGGTCTGTTTAATCTACATGATCCTTTTAAATGGTCATGTGTTATGGTACTAGGCTTTACACTTGGATGCCTAGTAGTTCATGTGATTTGTATAGATGACTTTTTAATTAGCTTAGAGTCTTCATTTCAGTTATATTCATTACACAAACTCATAGATACTTGAAAATTTGGCTAACACTCTCTTAACCAACATTTTCTACTATTCCCATAATTTTCTAATATGCCTAATATGTCTAAATATTTTGCATTGGGATGCTTATTTACTCGTGAAAAACATTCTTAAGAACCTATTGGGCTTTTCGTTAAACGTATGATATTACGGAATGTTACATTATCCCCCCCCCCTTAGGAACAACCGTCCCCTTATGACACTTACACATCATTTAAACAAAGAGGTGACTTTTGAAAGTTGCTTTGTCATACTTAAACGTTTCTCTTTTGTGAATATTTGATTCCCACTTGTTTGGATGATGCATATCTTTCAAGCTCGTCTGAAGCTTCATATTTGAGATTGATGAATTCCCTTCTCATTCACACTTAACTTAATGCACATCACAAATCATGCAACATAGAAAATATTCCTTCTGCTACACAAAAACAACAACATAAAATGCAACATAACTTCCTTTTAATTCACATAGTGCTATTATAAGACATACGATTAGTGATTTACCACATCAAATCCACTAAAGCACTTAAACTTAGAGTTTCTTAACATAAACCAAACTTAGGAAGGGTATATCTAACCTCTTAGATAACATCTTATTGGCCTTAAGATTTGAACCTGATGACACCCAAATTAATTTCAAAGGGACTTGCCACTATGCCATCTATTTCTCAACATACCCCTTCGGCCTTAACATTGTCTCCTATGGTAGTACTAACTAGAAACGATTAAAGGAAGATATAAGGAAGTAAGTCAAATTGAATAGCCACAAAAGGAGTTACCATAGAAAACGTAGATCCTGGATCTAATAATGCATAAATAGGAAAGGAGAAGACAAGCAAGTTACCATAATCCACATCCGTGGACTTCTCTTGTTCCTCTCTTCCTTTCAACGCATAGAATCGATTTCTCTTGGGGGTTTCGACTACAGTATTTGGTCGAGGCTGAGCATCTTCTTTGGCCTGTTGGATTTGAAACACGCCCTTCTCATTTTATCCAAACTTATTTGTAATGTGAAGCTTTACTACCCTGTTTTTATAGTCTATTATAGCATAACACTTATGAAGAAAATCCATGTCTAAGACATATTCTAGAGTTGGTGAGCAGCCATCTTAGACTTCTCCTCCTCATCAATACTCATAGCAGGCTTTCAGACATTACCATGCATTAAAATCCACGTGAACAACCACACTCACGACACGTCTTTCATCCACTTTGGGCATTTCAATTATGGCCCCTTCCTAGGAAGGCCAGATCTTGAGTCTGGCGCCTTAGACCACTTGGCCATCCTAATTCTTGTGTATATTCTTCTACGCGTTCACAGAAGAAGTAAGGTAGATAATTATATTGACACAAAGTGTCAAATCTCTAGATTGCATGATAAAGAGTAGATAAAGGGAAATTCCCTATAATCGCGTAGTCTCTATGTCATGATTGTGGCGCGGTTCACAACCATATATAAGAAACAACGTAACGTGGTTGTGTTAGGCTTTAGTTCCTAGGTACTTTAACCTCATGCTCTGATACCAAGTTTGTCACGACCCGGATTCTTGAATCCAAACCGCAACTGGTGTCGTTGACCTCTCAGAGGTCGCAGACAAGCCTCATCTTGCATTCATCACATTCAAATGGTTAATTTTAGCAGAAAATTTGAAACATTTAAATGTATAAATTATACATCGACTTCATATAATTATTTCATAAATTCATCATATACAAAGATCAACATAAATGTAAAAACCATCTATCATAATAATCAATTCGTAACAGAATAAGAATATATCATAAATACGTTTGCCAAACATGGCCTTATTACAAAAGCTTCGAAATGCAAGTATGAATGAAAATCTAGGGTAAACGTCCACTAGCTTTGTCTGAATCTAAGGCTAGACTAAAACTGTAGCATCCTCGAAATAAAGAGGACCAGCCATATGGTCTGCAGAAACGCTGATTCCAAACCGTTGCAAAAGTCGTCATACTATCCTTTAATCTGCATCTATAAAATAGTAAATAGTAGGGGTTAGTACACCACTTGTACAAAGTATGGGTGTATGCACACATACACATAAGGCTATGCATGATCAAAGAAAGCTCTTCCTAAACAATATGCTATTTTTGGAAATCCTAGTCACTAGACTTTCCTAAGTGGTTAGTTGTGAATTGTGGTATGAATATAATGTATTTTAATGTATTCAAAGCAGAAAACTCATTTTATGTATCATTACAAAACATTAGCATCATGAACATAATTTTAGAACAACTCGGGCGAAGATTTGAGATTTTTGATCCTGTAAAGCCGAGAGCCCCTCTTTGTACACAAATTATTTTTCAGACATTTTCTTCTTCTTGTTATGTAGCTCAATAATTCTTTTGTCCTATGTTTACTTACAAGTGCAATGATTCATTGTAGTCCCATAACCAGAATGAATCGATGTAAGTAATCCAAGGACTAAGGAATGATTTCCCTACCTAATAGTGAGTCATTTTTTACACTATATATTCATTACCTTTCATAAAAAATTCTCTATTGGTCATGGCATTGATTTCATTACTTTCATGTTTTATATATTATACATTTCATATAGACGAGACTTTGGAGTATTCGATGTAGCATTAAGACATCTCAAGTGAGGGCCCAACATATGGGACCTAAACCCGAGGACCTTCTTTAGCAAACATAGAGTCTGCTTCATTCGTTTATTCGTACTTCACATTATTCATTTGATTCATTCGTAAGCTGATGTAAGCACCAGATATACCTAGGATGAAGTTTGAGACTCTCATCAGGATCATGAAGTGCGATGACCAAGAATGACCTAATGTCATAACTTGAATCTGATTTCACCTCGTGATGGTCTTGCACAAACACCTTCGGTATCGTTAATTTCATTATTTTTCATACTTTTATGCTGGCCTCATTATTTCTTTTGAAACTTTAACCTTAACCAACATAGATCATGTGAGCATCATGAAATCCAATTTCTGTTCCACAACGATTAGAGGTGGATGCACCGGCCAAAGTGACTTGAACATGCTAGCGTATATAGGGAGTTGAACCCTGCTAGATCCCTATATTGGCAGTATAGGTTCAAAGACTAGGAGATATAAGGAGACGCATATCTGACATGATGGACAGTCTCATCTCTTCAGAGTTACGTGAACCCCTACCCTTCCCGAAGGAAGGCATCACCGCTCATAGCTAGCCTAATGATGCTCAGTATAAAGTACCATTACATTCAACTCATACATCATGGAAGTTGTCTTATAGCATGAGGGCATCATTTCTCATTAGATGATTTTTCTTCTCATCATTAGTATTAAGTGTGAATTGTTCTTGTACTTACATATAGAGTATGATTAAGACTTGTCTCTTGATATTCAACACTCTCTGAGGTGAGTAATTTTAGTGACCTTTACTTAGTCTTGGTTGAGACTTGTGTCACCATTCATCTAAGCCTCTTATCATGTTTTCACCATTTTCATTAGCATCATAGATTAACATAATTACTCACCTCATTACGTGAATGTTCATTTCTTCTTTACCTTCTAGTGTTGACTCAAGCATTATAGAGACTTGCTTATAGATCGAAATTTACTTACTCTACTGATGACTGGTCATCCTTAATTTACATTGATGAAATGTGAATTTTTCTTACATATCATCCTTTGGAGTTAATGAGACTGGCTCACACATTCTAACACCTTCATACATGAGTATTCTTTTAACATAGTAGCTTAGGTGTAAATGAGACTTGTCTCACTTACTTTAACACCCCATTATGGTCACTTACTTACTTTACACCCCTTTAATTATGTTATAACTCACATTACTTACTTACATTAGTGTAGTAGATTCATATCATCATTTATGGATGATGATCACTTCATTCAATTAGTTTCATGAGTTCGTATGTCATTCTTTTAGATCATGTTGGGAGTTGTCCTAATGAGTGGCATGCCATTAATTATTGGTTCATTGAATTAGTTTAGAAGTGCTTATATTATAATTTGATACTTCAACTACACAAGATTGACATATAATAGGGATTGGCCTCAACCTTTGAATATTAAACTACATAACCATTTTTGTTTGCATGTGCCAATTTTACGTATGTTCATATTTAAATTTAATACGTATGAACCATTAGCCAATATTTTAATTATTGAACATAATAATATAGCCATATACATGCATCACTTTTAGACAATGTATCGTTAGCAATTTTATTGGCATACTATTAGTATTGGCATAAACAATTGGGGATAGATTTCATAAGCATATTTATTAACATAAGCCAATTTTCATGTTCAACATGATTAAGTTTTCATACATTATAAATTAGCCAATCTTTTAGTTATTTAACATAATATTATAGCCAATTCCCTACAACTTGTTTGACAATGTAGTGTTAGCCAATTTATTGGCATAAGCAATTGGCTATAGATTTCATAACTATTTTGTTGTCATAAGTAAAACTTTCATTTAAATTATGATTTCACGAAGATATTTTTAGCTAACGTTATAACATAACATTAGGCATAACATTTTTTTAAAATTTTTAGACAACATCGTATTAGCATTTGATGAATATATCATCTTTATGTAGTCATATTAATAAAAAGTATTCACAACAGACCGTAACATGTTCATACATAACATTTTTGGACATATCTATAGAATATTATCATTCTTATAATTCATATAATAACACTTAGAATCAAACAAGTACAAATAATTGGTTAATTCAATCATTATTTATTCAAAAACGATACACATTAAGATTAGTCAGCACCGCATACCAACATCATGAGTTCGAGAAGAAAGAAGGGAAGAAACCCTAGTTTTCAAGATCTTTGAATCATTTGAAAGAAAGTTATATTGGATAAAGAAGTCCAGGATAGAAACCCATAAGTTATGCAGAAATTAATATACAATGATCACCTTTAATGAAACTTTGAAACCTTGAAATCGCCCTAGAGAAATCGATAAATTTTCAGCCTTTTCCTTGCGTTCAATTGCTTATTATTTTTTCGTCGCCTTTTCTTTCAGTTTGAACATGATTTTTAGGTTTATGAACTGATATTGAATTATACCACAGGTTTAATATGTTAATTAAATAAACTATTTAACCAATTATTGAAACGCCCCTCCTAAGTTGACTAAAGATAGGAGAGCATAACACTTAGTCAAATCTAGAAATTAGTGTTGACTATGGTTTTGGTCAATATTTTGACTTTACATTAATTAATTAAATCCTTAATTTTATTAATTTAGGGATCTAGGGTAAGTACTAAAGTACCCCTAAGTCATTGGAACTATAATCAATCCTTTAAGACATTCCTAGGTAAAGTACTAGGATGCTTCTTGAATTATACAAGGTTAGTGCAAGGATTTCCTTTTGATAATTTAAAACAATTAATTAAATTGATAATTTAATTAATTAGGTAACATAATTTAATTACTAAAGTACCCTTAAGTCCTTAGGAACGTAACATATCCTTTAAACCGTCCTAGGTTAGGTACTAGGTTGTCTTTTTCTTGTTTTAATCGGAATCTGAAAATTGTTTTGTGATTTCGGTTTTGCCCCTTTACCTTAAATAATTAAGTTGCTAAATTAATTAATTAATTATACTTTGTTAATTAATAAATTACCCTTAAGTCTTTAAGATCTTAACTAACTCTTTGGACCATCCTAGGTTAGGTACTAGGTTGTCCCTTTCGTATCTTAATCAAAATCTTAAAGATTACTTATTATAATTGTCGGTTTTAGGCCTTTTAAATTACTTAATTAATTTGATAAATTAATTAATTAGGTAACCTAGGGGGATTACAAAAGTACCCCTAAGTTTTTAGGACCATAACTAAACTTTCGGACCATCCTAGGTTAGGTACTAGGTTGTTTCTTTAACTAGTACTAGGTTACTGTAAACTCGGTTTTGGTCCTAGGTTTCGGGTGCGCCAATGGGTCCAATTCGGTTAGTTATAGGTTATTTAGTTATTTAGGAAGTAGGTTAGATTCTAGAATTAGTAGGGAGATTAGGCCCTACATTGAGTGGTCCCTTGTGCACAATTTCCCCCTAACTACCCTAATCGAATTCGGTTAGGGTGGTCGCCTCCTTTTGAAGCTTCTTCACATGGGTTGGTTGGACTTTCCGTACTAGCTATTGTTTATGGTTAAATTGGGACTGTTTACTTATTTCCCCACGGATCCTCACTATATCCTTTGGCACTCTTAATCTACATGATCCTTTTAAATGGTCATGTGTTATGGTACTAGGCTTGACACTTGAATGCCTAGTAATTCATGTTATTTGTATAGACGACTTTTTAATTAGCTTAGGGTATTCATTTCAGGTACATTCATTACACAAACTCATAGATACTTGAAAATTTTGGTTAACACTCTCTAAGCCAACATTTTATACTATGCCCATAATTTTCTAATCTACTCAATATTTTTAAATATTGGGCATTGGGATGCCTGTTTACCCTTGATACATTTCATTAAATGTATTATTTTACGGAATGTTACAACACAAGAAATCAATACAATATAGACATAATCAAATAACCCATAATATAGACAAAATACGAATTTCCTGATTTCCATGGGTTCATAAAGAATTTTATCTAAAATCATTCAATTAGTATCAACTATATCATAAATCATTTATTCAAATCTTTTTATGCAAGAACCCATGTCTAGATATCAAAATACAAGATTTCATATTTTGAAAAGTCTTGGGAAACACTTTGAAGTTTGGATCCTTTAAGAAAGAGAGTTCAAGGATGAAACACCATACCTTAATTATTGAAAAGAGATGAAAATAGGGAAGAATTGATGGAGAAATCATGCTCCAAGCTCCCACCTTGGTTCAAGCTCGAATGGAGTTCTAGAGGATTCTTCTTTTGGGTTTGGGTTTTTTATTTTGAATAAGTACTTAACTTGGGGTTCTAACTTATAAAACTACTTAAAATACACAAAAATCCCAAAATTACGTAGGTGAATTACCTGAATTACCCCCCCAGCTTGGGCGAGATACCTGTAGAAAATCCGCAGGTGTCAATCAATGGAAGGAACTTTGGCTCATTGACCAACTAACGAACCTTCCTGCAGGTCCGCGATTTAGGTCAGAGACTAATCAAAGGTTAGATTAATCTCCCACAAATAAGTATGGGGATACGCCCCAATTGAAAGGGAGTCGATGGACCTCCTGTCCATCGATTGGGTTCGTTGGTTGAGACTGATTTGGCAATCTTGACCTACAAGTTGGGTACTCCTTAAAGACCCTTAGGGTGGTCCTTGAGGAGTCGTTCCTAGATGTATCTAATCCAAATACACTTTTATATATTTTAGGAACCTCTCACATCAATTTGAACAAAAATGAACACATAAAACATGCAAAGGCATACTAGAACACACAAACACGTCTCAAGAACGTCATGGATGTTCTTGGACGTTTGACCTGCGAAACCTTCCAAAATTTATGAACTTCCTCGAAACACTATTAATAAAAATTTTATGAATTTATAAACTCATGACATAGAGGTGTTACATTCTCACCCACTCGAAGCACATTCGTTCTCGAATGACACTTGCTACAATTTAGGCACTATAAAGTAACAAGAAACTAAATAGTAGAAGCACATAACCATACCACACAATATAAAATATACATATATATGGGAAACATTAATTCCACACAATCAAGACACTCAAAACACAACAAAAAGATAGAAACTACTTCTACAACTCATCATGCAATATGACTCACATCTTCATTCATATAGGAGAAACTCCTTATCCGGAAATTATCATGCTCATATACATAAATTCTATACACTTTAACCATTTTTAATGAAAGAACAACTTAGTCAAATTTTCAAATTCTTTATAGTGAGGTACTAAACCCTTTACAGTAAAGCATGCTCAATAATTCAATAATGCACCTTTTAAACAATATTACGTAGCATGACAATATGAGAGATAAAATCATATAAAATCATTACCAGATAAACATAACTTCATGAAATACACAATCAACACCTAAACACCATGCAACATGCAACATTCTACTATGACATTCTATCTCTCAACCTTGAATAGAATAAAAGAGAAGATATAAAAAATCACAACTCCACCACTCACCTTACTCCCCCACTTCGAAAGAACCCATAACAACACATGAGAGTAAACTATAACTTACTGGCACCTCATCCGAATTTTCTCCCTTAACTTGGAGAATATAAAAGTGATTCCTCTTTGGTCTATCAACTTCCGGAGCATTGGGAGGAACTTACTTGGCCTCTCTTCCACTGGCAGTAATAGTAGGACAATCGCTCACTTTATGACCATCCTTACTATAACTAAATAAACCACCGGTACCGGCTAGACATTTCCTAAAGTTTTTCTTCCCAAAACATGCACAAGTAAGCTTAACACCTTGAGAACTGCTACCACCCTCAACCTTGACTTTAGGAGCACTAGATCTATCTTTGTTTGGAGCCCTCTTCTTGAACCTAGGATGGTTTTGCTCAACGGATCTACCCCACTTCAAGTTCCTTGAGATCCTAATAAATTTTGACTCATCAATGGATTGTGCATACACCATAAGTCTAGGCAAGTTAATGTCATCATGGATCATGGCCGTATGACACTCTTCTTTCACAAGGTCGACAATACCGTTCACAAACCTACTCAATTCATCCCTAGGTTTAGACACCAAGGATGGAGCTTATTTAGACAACAAAGGTGAACTTCAAAGAATACTCCTCAACACTCATGTTACCTTGCCTAATGTTAATAAACTCCACAACCTTCACCTCGCTCCTCTCACGGGGAAAGTACTTTGCTAAGAAAGACTCTTTAAACTCTTCCTACTCTATAGGACCCGACTTAACTAGCCTATTGTGATTTCATTGGGTGTACCATACTTGAGCAACTTCTCTCAATTGGTATGAATCCAACTCCGCCTTCTCCCTACAGGTCACCCCATAGCACTCAACACCTTGCACTTACCATTAATAAACTCTTGGGGGTGTTCTCCCACCATAGAGCTAAGAAATATAGGAGGATTAATCCTCACAGATTCCCTCAACCTAGAGGTCATAGAACTCTCTTAAACATTCACCCTAGAATCAAAGCCCTATTCACATGAGTTGTCATGGCTTGGGCTAAACCAAGTATAGCCTTTCCAATCTACCCATTAGTCATGTCTAAGGGAACCACCGGAACCTTATTACCTCCACCCACAATAGGGAATTGATCACCTTGGGGAGGAACTAAAACACATTGTGGAATTTGACATCCGTGGGGAGGAACTTCCTAATTCACCCCTTCCTCTTCAAACCTTTTTTCGGCCATTCTTCTTGTAGTCATGAAGATAATTACAAGAGAGGAGATTAATAATAATACTTATAACCTGAACTCTATGGAAGGACATGTAAGTGATGAAGAAAGTGAGACTCTATCATCCAATAGCCTCTCGCTAATAGATATGTCGATATTCACACCGATGAACAAGACTCTACTAGACATGACTTTAATGAGACTTTGGATTCCTAAAGAATACTTCATAACCAATGCTCTAATACTATGTTTGTCACGATCCGAATGTATACCCTTGAAGAAATGGTATTCTTAAATCGTGGCATGACATACTTGACCTGTCGAAGGTCTTGTACAAGCCCTTTTACATCATTCATTATATACATATATGAAATGTAGTGTGGAATTAAAACTTTTCACAACATATCAAATAATATTTCAAAAAATATTTCATACAAAATCATAGGAAAGGATAAGTCTCATAATCTCCATCTTAGATACACGAATATCTTGGGTCACGGTCCATACATCAACATAATATAAACAACAAAGTCTAATAAATTGTCTTTAATAAGAAAAGCTAAACATTGTTATGTCCTCGAATAAATTGAGGACATACCACAAATTCTCATGAATTAATGCTACTATCCAAGTTTTGCTTCAATGATTATTCTCAATTTCCACCTACACATTTAGAGATAAGACAAAATATACGGAAGTAATACATTAGAATGCACTAAGCATGTTGACATGCAATAAAATCATGCTAAAAGAACATTTGTATAAAACATGCTCTTTATTGAGAATACTTCATAACATAAGAATATGGAACAACTATAACATCCCGTATAACGCATATGGTTGTTCTATCTTGTAATATTGGCCTTATACTATAGGTGAGGGACCATGTTCTTCCAACACCTCTAAAATGACTTTGGTGAAACTAGAGCCTAATACTTTTTAAATGAGTTTATTGAGTCTTAAAATGAGTAATGGTGATGTTAAAAGGCAGTGTCTAAAGTTTGGTGAAGTATGAAGGTCAAACGTCCAAGAACGTCAATGACGTTCGAAATATTTTCCTTAAAACATGCTTGTGTGCCTTAGTGTGTCTCGTCAAGTTTTAGGTATTTGTTTTGGATGAAATTGATGTTAGATGTTTCTAAAATGTGTACGGCTATATTCATGTTCGAAAATTCCGGGCAAAGCTCTCCAAGGACAAACTCAAGAGCAAAAGTTGTCAAAACTAACCCCACCTACGGAGGCAATCGACGGCAAGTAGGCGAGTCAATGCATGGGGCGTAGGTTAGGACTTAGATTTTGAGATTAAGAGCCAATTTTCAAGGCTTTGTCCCAATCGACGGTTGACAACACGGCTCATCAATGGGATGACGCCCCATAGACTTGTTCATCGATGGTACCTGCTGATATTCTACATGTGTCTCGTCAAGATTAGGGGCATTTTGGTAGTTCCTATAGCCTTCCTTAATATAATTAGACGGTTCCTTGAGTGTTTTTTTGGTATTTTAAGTGGGTTTATAAGTCTAAAACACTTATATGAATTAACTTTTCAAAATCAAAATCGCAAGACCTCTAAAGGACTCTCTAGAACACCATTGAAGCTTGAAGAAAGATTAAATCTTGAAGCTTTATTTATCCGTCAATTCTTCTCAATTTTCGTTATCTAGCATCAATTAAGGTATGATTTTCATCCTTGAATATCTTTTCTTCGAGGGCCAATCCTCACAGTTGTTTTCCAAAGCTTTCTCAGAAGATATTGTATTGTATAATTCCTAAACTATGATTATGATTTGTATGTTCCACTTATGGTGGCGGTTCTTATGTGCTATACTTGTAAATTATGTGGCCTTGTCGACATTGCATTATGAATTGTGAAACACGGTGGCCTCATCGGCATTACGTTACTTATTATATTATTATCATGTTATAAATTTATCATTTGAGTAATATGAAGGTCTTGATGGCATAAATGTGATGTCTAAGCATGAGTTCTCCTAGTTGACGAGATGTGTGTCTAGTAGGCTATAGTGAAGTTCTTATGTGTATTACTTGATATTGAAATATGATGCTTCTTGGTGACTAATATGAGACTAGTTATGGCTTATAATGATGATTCTATGGAAGTGTGTAGGGTTATTTCTAAATATAACTAGTTGACCCTATATGCTACATAAATGATATTGTACATGTGTTAAGATGATAATGATGTGTGTCTTGTTTAGGTAGACTTAAATCCCTTATTAATACATGATGAATGTGAATATGAATGCTTGACTTGGTAGGTTAGAGCACCTTTGTCATGAATATATATGTATGGATGAAATATGATCTTGAATATACCAAATAAGGTCATTTATATGGAACCTTCTAGAATGAATGTTATGATATCCTTAAATTTGAAAGTCGTAATGGTATTCTTCTAGTGTGAATGGTGGACTTAAGGTTGATTGGCTGGAACATCATGAAAGCATCCTTAGGAAATTCATTGAGCTATCCTCTTAACCATTGTAAGGAAACCCTAGAGGACCTCTTTGGGAAGGTGTGATGTGATTTTGTTATGAACTAGATATGGAACCTCTTCATATGCTTCTTTATTGAATTATTCTATGAGTAAAAAAGGCTAGCACTGATTGAGTATGCTTGTGGAGTTTCTCTAAATAAGATGACATTAAAGAACAAAGAAACCCTTCATATTCCTTAACCATATGCCTACATGGGATGTGTCCTAGTTTTGCCATTGGCAAGTAGAACACCCTCCATCGGAGTAGGTTTACGACTACGGATTCAAGGCATAGCTAGTATGATATATATCGGTTATTCCTATATTCATCATGTGCATACATTAGTGTTGTATAAGTTCTATGAGGTTTAAGTAGTGTAATGCGACGGTATCTAGACATTGCACGACTAGGCTTTTAAGATATTAGTGTGTGAGTGCCCTAGGTCTTATGCAAGATCATTATCTGAATGTTTTTAAATATTAAATAGTTCTTAAATGAATTAATGAATGTAATTACTTAAGTGAAGGTGTGTTAATTAAAGGTAAATATCTAGAGTAGCTTTGAGGATTACTTAGGTAAGCTTGGAGAGGGTGTATGGGTGTTCTCTTTTTGTCTTACTTAGGTGAGTCTTAGAGTAATTCTAGTTAGGAAGTTTGATTAATGAAATGGTAATAATCTTATCGTATGTAGTCAAAGGATCCCTTTGGTGTGTGTGAAGGGATTTTATGGGCGATCGCTTCATATCTCACTCAAGTGAGCCTTAGAATCACCTTTGGTAGGAGGGTCTCAGGGGTTCATGTTTTGATGTATTTTTTATGCTATCTTTTGTTATGTCAGTTACTGTGATGTCAGTGTAATTACTATAAATTGAGTATGATTTGGAAATGAGTCTTAAATATAATATTTGGTATTTAAATGTGGTTCGTATGCTATGTATGAAGTTTTAATCTAAAAGAGCATATTGTGATACAAATGTTTTTTTATCCTGATTGTATGAATTATGTCATACTTAGTACATGCATTGAACTAATTCCATACATTTGTATATTTATAAAGGTGTGGCTAGCAAGTGAGAGGTGTCTTGAAGCAAATATTGGAATCTAGGACTTTTTCAAGCAAAGTTGGAGTATGTCCTCACTTGACTCTATAACATAACTATCTTTAGATTTCTTTTCACTAAAAGTATTATAATAGACTAAGTTTCTATATTTCGACATTATAAGCCGTGTCCCAAGTATTCTTGAGGCTAAGACTAACGTATGTTAATACTTAGTATTTTCGTATTATTTTATATTAAAGATGTTATGAGATTTTATTTGTGTGAAAAGTTATAATTCCTCACTATTTCTCATACATGTATGCAATGAATGATGTCGAAGGGATAGTTACTTCATGAGGTCAAGTATGCCGTGTTGCAATCCGAGAACATCATATCCTCTAGGGTGTACTCTCGAGGTGCGACAGTTCCTTACATGATTAGTGTTTGTTTAAACTAGCCCGGAAAGTAATTTGATGCCTTGCACGTTTCAGTGTGTGTAGTGTAAGTAAACTCTAATAGAAATATTTAAACTAGAGATAGTAAGGTGGTAATTGAGCTTAGTGTTGATTGTTAAATTCCAAGTTGAAGAAAAGGGAATTCATAATCAGAAAATGGAATAAAATAATTGAGTTTCTTGTGTCACCACCTACTTGAACTATAGAGATATAGTTAAAGGGCCCAAGTTTGATGGACCAGATTTAGTCTTATATTAATGGGATCACTTGAAGCCCAAAAACTATTAAAAGAAAATAAACATTAGAGAAAGCCCAGCAGCCAAATCTGTTAAGGCCCAATATAATTGAAAGTTTAAATGAAAGAAAAAAGGTGCATCACCTAGTTTGACCTTTTGAGCTTCTTGAAATTCATCACCTGATTGACCTATTAGTTGCTAAAAATGGACCAAAAAAGGGGAGATTCTAGAGGATATTTTTGTGGTCAATAAAGATCCATATAATCCAACAAGAGCAGATATATTTAACCCATTTTGAAACATAATATTGAGAATCAACTCTAGTTCTCTCTCTCTCTTTTCTCTTCAAGATTAAAACAATAGTCTTGAGCTGTTCTAGGGTTCTTGAAGAAACCCTCATATCTGCAAACCAAGGTAAGTGAATACACTTGGATTTTGCGTAATTCTCCCATGATGATTAGGAAAACATGTTATTCATGTTCAAGAATAAGAACAAAAACAAAAAATTTCCAGAAGCTACTGCTCACTCCCTTAGTTATTAAGATATCTTTTTCTTCTTCTTTGGTTTAAGTGTGAAGGAAGATGAACTTCTATAGGAATTAAAGTTATAAGGATAAGTTGCAGAAATTGAGGTAAGGACTGCTCCATTTTTGTCTTCCATGTGTATGAGTTTGAGTGAGGAATTAGGGATTTCTTGTAATGAAGAACTCACGGGGGTAGTGAGTTCAATAATTGGTTGTATGAAAAAGAATATTTGGGGTTGTTCTATGTGTATTGTTGTTGGTGCAACTTGGTTAATCTTGGGAGAGGATATATAATATATGTGTTGGACAAAGAATGAAGGTTGGTGATAGCAATATCTTAAGGGTTGTATGGGCTCAATATCTTTCAAAGTTAGCTCTGTTCTCAGCTCATGGTGTGATAGCTATTAATTTTTGTTTGTCATGACTTAAGTTGTAGATTAAAACCGAAAAGGGGAGGCTAAATCATGATATTTATATTGGTCATAGGATAATGTATGTAAGACTAGTCGATTCCATATTCCTTTAGTATGAAATTTGATACTTGCGATTAATATTAATGGAGTAAATCTCCTAATTTATATTCTTAGTAAAGGAAACATAGTGGCAGCGTACTATCTCCAAATAGCTAACAATATTTCCCCCTCCTATTAGTGCATTGAACTACATTAACATATGTTCGCTATTCTATACTTGTGAAATCATCCCCCAAGTGTTGGTATAGAAATGGTATTTGCAAAAGCAAGTCTAGTGAATCCTCCTCTTTGTTATATGAAGTTAATTGTGTCATCAAGATCTTAAAGTAATGTTTGATGTTACATAGCTCATTATGTCATTGTTATTGCCTTGAAGTATTATTTTCATGTCTTCGACTATTGGTCCGTATTTCCATATCTCCAAAATGACTATGACCACAAAAACAACATCTCCAAAAAGTTATGATAACCAAAGAACAGTTCCAAAAGAGTTATGAATTGATATAAAAAACAATCTCAAAGATTAAAGATGAAGAAATCTGTATAATTGTGGGTGGCAGCCCAGGGGTAAATGCCTAGCATGGGCCGATCCCAACTTGCTCATAAGGGTTGTAGCTCAAGGGTGAAATCCTAGCATGGGCCGATCCCTATTGGAATAAAACGGTGGAAGCTCAAGGGTGAAAACCTAACATGGGTCAAATCCGATTTTTGTGTAATTATGACGACCGCATCACAGGGGCATAAATTCCTAGCTTGGGTCATCCTCTTGTACGAGTGATCACATGTTCACTTCTATTACATGCCCTACAAAGATTATAACATAAAGAAAATTAAAGAAAAGAATGTAACTTATATGATCTCACAAGAGTAAGCAAAAGTGGTCTTTTCTCCTGATTTATGCACTCATATGTTAATACTTCATTTACTTTGAGCCCTCATATTAAATATGTTATTTCCTTACATATTTAGTATATTTTTTCATACTGTAGTCCCTCCCAGGGGACGTTGCATTTCATACTACAAGCATAGGTACTCCAGTAAGTAGACCTCCTTAGTAGGATCACACTACACTCAACTACTTCTGGTGAGCTGCAGAATGATTTGGATCTTTTTTGAGTCCTGAGTAAATTCATTTTGGTATTGTATCATAGTTAAGGGATAGGCGGGGTCTGTCTTGACCTACCCATGGTTTTTAATCTTTAATAGGCTTAAAAGAAGTGTGTATATGGTTCTGTAGTATATAATGTTGGGTCTACTCATGTTGGTTCATATCGTTGTATCCTATGTGAATTAATCAAAGAACTTCTTAATTCTAAACGATTTAAAATGGTTAGTTTCAAAAAAAAATTATAATAATAATAATATAAAAATAACATTTGCAAGTTATTTTAACTAGTTTTATCGTTTTGATCTAATTTTTAGGTAATATAGTTATTTAACTAAGTAGAAATATAATCACAATATTTTATAAATATCCAAAATCGTCTAGTATGATGTTAATTTTAACAATTATTTTATTATTTTAGTCTAGTATAATTTTAAATTATTCAAATTATTTAGTTTATATTCGAGCTAATTATTTTATTTCGTTAAAATTAAGAAGTGTTTTCGTTTATTATATCCATTTGTCCGATTTAGTTGGACGAATTTAGATTCAATTTGTTTAAGTTCTTAACTTGAATTGGCTAAGTTGCAATTGACTTCATCATTTTTGAGTTCCTTTCCTAAACCAACCAGCCCATATACCCCAATTTCCCAGCCCAATCCTAAAAGAAAAACCCGAAATCCAAGACCAAATTTCCTCCCCCGACCGGGCCGCTTTGTTTTCTTCTTCACTAGAAGAAACCCAATAGTGTCTCTAATGTTCCCAACCTCAAAAAATTCAGAGCAATACACGACCATTAGATGGAGTGAAAACAGAAAATAGTTTAGCGACATGTGATTTAATCCTAACAGCTCATACATGCCTCTCACGCGGGACAGAGTCGACGAAAAATCGTGTCAACGTTCACAAAGAGACGGAAGAAGTACACGGTGAGTTTGGTGCCCACATGCCTTTCTTCTTTCTGCCTCATGTATCTTTAGTCGCGTTTCCCTACGATTGTACGATTTATAGAAGAGAGCAAGATGCATTTCGTCCTTGCCGTTATGATATTGAGCCGTGTGGCATCGCAAGGACAATGAGCGCTCCCACCGTCCGCGCTGCTCCAAAAGCCGGATATTATGGGATTTGGGGTTGAATTCTCGCACAACCCAGCCTGCCTTTGTCTTGTTTTGAAAAGAATTAATTTTGGAAAGAGGTTGAGGAATTCTCGCTTTGCCCCCTCCCCCAAAAATTTCCATCTTTCCCCCCAAAAATTTCGACCCAATCCCTCTCTATATATACTTCCTCTCTGTTCAATAATAAGGGTTGGTTTTACGATTTCTTGGAAATTTTCTAGAGAGAAATTTTTCTTTGGAGAAATTTCATTTGAGAAAGAATGTATAAAACAGAAGAGTTTTTTGTGAGAAAAAGAAACAATATACTTACAAAATACTTCAAATACGTTAAGTATACTTTAAAAGAAGTAGAATTTATAATTTTCTGTTTGGGTCTGAGCTCTCGTCCATATTTCTGCTCTTTTGTTGGGACTCAATTTTTTTGTATGTGGTGTTGAAGTCACTAGCTTGTGTCCACCCCAGTAGCGCCGCACATGAGAAGGTAAATCCTTCTTCGTTTCCAACTCTTTATTAATTGTTTTGTTTTCCTGCGAGAATGGATTTGTTTGTTCGTGTTATTTTTTCTTCTTGACTGACTTTTCTCTTCGTTTTTGTTTCTCGTACAATAGTCCAGTGTTTGAATAAAGTTGATCATGCATTAGTGTCTTGAAGCATTAGTGCAGACTCTTGTATAGGTTTTTTTTATTTTGTGGATGTTACGCAAAATTTTCTAAAAAGGGACAAACATAGGTAATTTGCTACCAAAAAAGGGATACACTGTGAACCCACTATGCGTTTGGGTTTTTTCGTTACGTTTTTTTGTATGATCCAATAACCTGCTTTGTTTGAATTCTCTAATATCAAAATCGATTCTTGTTTTTTTGGTTGTCAATCTAATTTGTAACATGTGAACTCTCCTCATTTTTTTTGTATATGGTAGAATTTGATGATAACTTCTATATACTTTTTTATTTGTTAAGTTTCATTTTGTTTCCCTTCTCAAATATATGCATTATTATCTTTCCATAAGTTAGATGTTCTCTATATTATCACCTTATTTCAAATGTTTCTTAGTATGTTTTGTGCTAAAGTTACATTATTTTCTTTTCCTACCTCATTTCTTATTAATTCCTGGTTTATTAGTTTGGTTGATGTTGTGATGTTAGCTATCCTTTGAAACCATCCTCTTGTTGAACCTTGTCGTTTTAGCCTTAAATTGGTTATATCGTTCTTGAAGCATGATGTTGAACTTCAAACTTACATTTCGGTACAACTTCTGTATGATGAGTGCAATTATGGCTCTTGTGTGTTTATTTATGGTACATATCATATTTGTATGTTGAGGTTTGTTATAATATGTAATGGATGAATTATTAAATGGAATATGTCTAGGCTCACTAGAAAATGGCATTGGCTCTATTTTGATTGGATTTAAAGTTGTCATCTCTTAGTTTTGAATTCATTCATCCTCTTTCTTTTTAGCTTCTTTGCTGTCCATATAAACTATTTAGATTTTATGTTAATGAGTGAGTGTGAATTCTTTAGATTGTCTACCCATATCAAATATTTGGTAGAAACTTCTGTATGCTTTTCTGTAATCGTTAAGTTACTTTTTTTTCTTTTCTTCTCAAATACATGCTTGGTAGTGCATTATTATATTTATAACTATTATTATTTTTCTCTCAACATGTTGCTTATATTTTTTTCATTATTGTCACATGTGAGCGCTGCCGAAGTCCATTGAACTCGAATCTCCTTGGATTTTGGGTCATTTAAAACAAAAATCCTTTACTAGAGTCATTTACCCGCAAATCCGTTGAGCAGACCTTGAAGTGAAAGGAGCATGAAGCGAGTCGGAGAGATTTAGAAGATTGGGCCAAGGGCCCATTTTTATTTCAAATATCGTATTATGTGGTTTTTGGGCCTAATACCTTTTTGTATTATTATATCTTTTAGTGTAGGACATGTACAAATCAAACAGAACAAAGGTCAAAGCAAAATAGGGTCCAAATAGCAGTCAAGACAGACATAAACTAGATTTGGACCCAACTCTCTCTATCTCTATCTCTGTCACTCTCTCTCTCTCATTTATCACATATTTACTTGTTAATTAATTGTTGTTATTTTAGGGTTAAACAGTCTAAATCCCCGCAAAACATTATTCTGTTTTAAACTATTCAACTAAATAGAACATGACTAGATGGATTTAATTAATAATTTTGAGAGATTAATAATCCATTTAGATAATAAATTAATACTTCACTTATTCACAAATTCTAAATAAATTTTCAATTCGAATCAAGTTAAAGTTACTTTAGCCTAGCAAGTTAGTTGTCGGATAACCGCAAGTACGTGGAGGACTTAGATTCTTTCAAAACCTTCCTAAGACGTTAATAAGAATCCACGAACCCCTAAAAAAATTTCAATTTGATTTTCTATTTTAGTCAATTGGAAGAAAAGTTTTTTCTTTATTATTCTCAAAAATAAAGTGGCGACTCTAACAAAGTCAAAAAACATATAAATAAAAATATTTTTTTCCTAAATAAAACAAGCACAAGTTACATGTTGGTTCTCTCAGGCCTTTGGGGCATAAGATACATGTCTGTTTTAATGGGCTTTGAGACATTACATAATTGGTATCAAAGAAGGTCATCAATAAGAAAGAGTCTACAAAGTCGTGTCTGTGTAGAGTCTTGCTTAGGGATATGTTGTGCACCACATCTATAAACAGGAGGTTACGGGACATGTAGGAGTTGTTTCATTTCTTTCATTTCTTAGATCATGTGAAAGAACCACTATTGTAGGTTAATCATATCTAATTGCTAAATTGTTTTATCATAGCAAAGATGTCGGTTACAAGAAGAAGAAAAAGTGTCGGTAAGCGAATAGATGTGGCTTCCCAATAAGGGACCAGCCAAGCACCACATAGTCAAGCTGTTCAAAATGAGTCTCAAGATGAGGCTCTATAATAGACATCCCCGACGCCTCCATCTCCTGAAGAACTAAGGAGATAATTTAAACCTCAAAACCCCCCTATTAATGCTATTGAGCAAGATTTAAGGAATGCAGTAAAATTATTAAATCTTATAGTTGCTGGTCATGGACAAAGGAAAGAAGGTCCAGTTGTAGGTACTAGTGGTGTAGATAGAGCAACTGGAACGCGGATACATGATTTTCTTCACTTGGATCCTCCATCATTCACCGAGTCAAATCCTAACGAAGATCCACAAGACTTTATAGATCATATCTAATGCACTTTGGATATATGCATATAAGTGGTAAAGAAGAACTTTACATAGCTGCATATAGATTAAAGGGTGTGGTTATATTGTGGTATGAATCTTGGAAGCAATTTAGGGGAACAGATGCACCTTCAGCTACGTGGAAAAAATTCAAAATGGCATTCCTTGACAATTATCTTCCATTGGATATCCGAGAGACCCGTACGGATCAGTTCTTAAATCACCACCAAGGAAATATTAACATGAGAGAGTACAATCTTAAAATTTAGTTCCACTACCAGGCACTCTCCTAATAGAGTAGCTAATATGGAGGATAGAGTTCATCGATATGTGGATAGATTAGTTCATATCTAGATAGTGACTGTACCATCGCTTTGTTTGATAGAGATATGGATATAGAAAGGATGCAGGCTTTTGGGCAAAATTTGGAAGATCAAAGGCAAACAAGAAGGACACAAAACTCGTAAATAGGGCATTCTAAGATGGACAAATCCATAGGGTAGCTTACGCCATCCCAAGGTGAGTTTAGGCCTCGGTTCTCTAGTAGACCACCTAGTCCATCGTCTTTCGACTCTACAGCTAGTGCTCTGCCACGGTTCCAAGGGTTTAGGGGAAATCAGCTTGGGCAAAGAAGTAAAGGCCAAGGCTCACAAACAGCGGGTCATCAAGAGTAGGGAAGTACGAGCCAATAAAGGCCTCCTCGACAGCCTTGTAAACAGTGTGGGAGGAATCATCTATGTGCATGCATGTTTGGGACACACGTTTGTTTTCTGTGTTGTACACGAGGGAATATGATGAGAAACTGCCCTCTTAGGGACGTGGTGGTGTTGCACAACCGACTAAATCAGTTGTTTCATCGACCTCATCAGCACCTTTGTTAGGTAGGTTCTATAGATAACTACATGTCATGGTAGAAGAGCTACGGGATCAACTAGTTCTAGTGGAGGTCAGAATCGCACATATGAACTTGGGGATCAATAGAATTCAAAAGCCTCACAAGATGTAGTTATAGGTACACTCTCCATCTTTTAACATATTTTATATGCATTATTTGATTCAGGGTCTACACTATCATATGTTAATCCATTGAATGTTGTAAAGTTCAAAGGAACACCAGAATTATTAGTGAAGTCATTTGACGTGTCTACACTGATTAGTGAGTCTATTATTAACAGAAGGGTTTATAGTAATTGCATTGTAACTGTTTGTGATCTCTATACACTGGCTGACCTTGTTGAGCTAGACATGATAGATTTTGATGTTATAATGGGTAAGGGTTGCTTAGATTATTGTAATGCTACGGTAGATTGCCGAACTAAGATAGTGCATTTCCAGTTTCCAAAAGAGGCAGTTCTCGAATGGAGAGGTAATATTGGGGCGCAGAGAGGTCAAGAAATTTTCTTATCGTAAGGCAAGGAAGATTATTCCGGAGTATACATATGACATCTGGTTAAAGTGAAAAATGTAGATACAGAGCCACTTACTCTTCAATCAATTTCCGGAGGTAAATGAATTTCTTGATGTGTTTCCTGAAGATCTTCCCGGTTTGCCTCCTGAATGATAAGTAGAATTTGGTATTGACGTAGTTCCAGATATTCAACTTATCTCAATTTCTCCATGTAGAATGGATCAAGCTAAATTACGGGAGTTGAAGGAGAAATTAAAAAACTTACTAGAAAAAGGATTCATATTACCTAGTATGTCCCCATAGGGAGCACCAATTTTATTTGTACATAAAAAAGATGGCTCACTAAGAATGTCCATCGACTACCGGAAGTTAAATAAGGTAACGTTTAAGAAAAAATATTCCCTCCCTGTAATTGATGATTTGTTTGATCAGTTACAAGGTGCTAGGTGTTTTTCAAGTATCGACCAAATGGTTGTTATCACAAAGTTATAGTCAAAGACAAAGATATACCCAAGACAACTTTCCGAACATGGTATGGTTAGTTCGAGTTCTTAGTTATGTCATTCAGGTTAACAAATGCACCAACAACTTTTATGGATTTGATGAATAGGGTGTTGAAGCCATTTTATATGTGTTCATTATAGTATTCATAGATGACATTTTGGTGTATTCAAGATCGGAAGAGGATCATGCTAATAACTTGCAACAGGTTTTAGAAATTCATCGTGATAGCAAATTTTATGCAAAGTTCTATAAGTGTGATTTCAGGTTGAAATCTGTGACATTCTTAGTCATATTGTATCCGATGAAGGAATAAGGGTTGATAACCAGAAGATAGAAGGTGTGAAAATTGGCCAAGTCCTACAACACCTACGAAGATCCGTAGTTTTCTTAGATTGTCAAGTTATTACAGAAGGTTTGTTGAAAGATTCTCTTCTATTGCTTCACCCTTAACAAGCTAACCCACAAAGAAACAAAGTTTCAGTGGGGTGATGAGTGTGAAAGAAGCCTCCAAGAGCTGAAGAGTAAATTAACTTCTACACTTGTATTGGTACTCCTAAAAGGCATGGAAGGCTATGTAGTGTATTATGATGCTTTAGGAGTGGGCTTAGGTTTTGTATTGATGTAGCATGGCAAAGTTATAGTTTATGGCTCAAGGCAGCTGCAACCTCATGAGAAAAATTATCCAACCCATGATGTAGAGCTAGCAGCAATCGTGTTTAATTAAAATATATGGCCCCACTACTTCATGTTGACATATACACTGATCACAAGAGTTTGTACTATATATTTAAGCATAAGGACTCAAATCTGAGGCAGTGAAGGTGGTTGGAGCTATTAAAAGATTATGAATTGATATCTTATATCATATGGTAAAGTAAATGAAGTAGTTGATGATTTAAGCCGGAAAATATTAGCAAACACTTATAGGCGGTCTATGGAAAGACAAGGAATAAATAAGGATCTATGCCAACTAGATAGTTTGGGGGGTTTGCCTTTTTAAATCTCCAGACGAAGGGGTTATTGTGCAAAATGTTGTAGAATCCTCATTAGTAGTTGAAGTGAAAGAGAAGAAGTACACTGATCCTATTCTTTTACAACTTAAAGAGAATGTACATGATATGACAAAGGCATTTGATCTTACACAAGAGGGAGTACTTCGATGTCAAAACATATATTTGTGTGTACCTAATATTGATAAACTAAGTAAGAGGATCATGATGGAAGCACATCATTCAAGATACTCTGTTCATCTGGGGTCAACTAAAATGTATCATGACTTGAAAGAGATGTATTGGTGGGGGGACATGAAAATAGGAATTGAAGAATTCGTGGCTAAATGACCAAATTGTCAACGGGTAAAAGTAGTACAGCAGAAGCATGGAGGTTATATGAGCGTATAAAACTTCCAATTTGGAAATGGGACATGATTAACATAAATTTTATCATTTGGTTGCTAGTTGACAGACTCACCAAAGCAGCGCACTTCTTGCCGGTGAAGACTACATATACAACAGAAGAGTATGTAGGGTTGTACATTAAATGGATAATTCGACTACATGGAGTTCCAATCTCTATAATATCTTATAGAGGATCTTAGTTCACTCCATATTTTTAGAAGTTATTTTATAGAAGTTTGGGAACACAAGTGAATTTAAGTACAACCTTCCACTCTCAAATGGATAGCCAGGAAGAACGTACAATTAAAAAACTTGAGGCTGTGCTATGAGCATGTATATTAGATTTCAAGGGTTGTGGGATGATCACCTACAACTTATTGAATTTTCTTATAACAATAGCTACCATTTGAGTATTAAACTGGCACCTTATGAATATTTATATGGTGGAAAGTGTTGATCACCAATTGGATGGTTCAAAACTTGTGAAACTACCATATTTGGGCATGATCTTGTTCATCAAGCTGTGGAAAAATTCAAAATGATACAGCAATTACTAGAAATAGCTCAAAATCAACATAATTCATATGAGGATGTTAGAAGGAGAGGAGTAGAATTTTCTAAAGATGATTGGGCATTCTTGAAGGTGTCTCCAATGAAAGGGGTAATGAGGTTTGGTAAAAAGTGAACTTGAGTCCACGGTATATAGGACCATATAGGATTATTCGAAAAGTCAGCCAAGTATCCTATGAGTAAGAGATACCACAAGAGCTTTCGTCAGTTCATCCAGTGTTTCACGTTTCAGTGCTTCAACATTCATAGGTTACCCATCTCGTATTACTCCTAATGAATATGTAGAGGTTACAGGAGATCTCACTGATGAAAAAGTACCAATTGTTGTTCTGGATTGACAAGTTAGGAAGTTAAGATATAAAGAGGTAGCTTTTGTAAAATTGTTATGGAGGAACAAACAAGTCAAAGAAGTTACATAGGAAGTGGCAGAAGCAATGAAATTGAAGTATCCTCATCTCTTTCAGATCCAAGATAAAGATGAAAATTCTTAGTGTAGACCCTTACAAGTAAGTATAAGTCCATATGTATTATGTAATTAATGGTAGTACTAACTTAGGCTTGAACCTGTTTGGGTTGGATAACTATGGTAACAATCAAGGATGAATTTATTTAGGGGGAAAGGATGTAACAGCCTATATTACGCATATGCTTGTTCTATTCTTGTGATAGTGGCCTTATAGTATAGGTGAGCGACCACGTTCCTTATATGAATAGTGTTCGTTTAAATTAGCAAGGAAAGTGAGGTGATGCCTTGCACTTTTCAGTGTGTGTACTATATAACTCCGATGGGAATATTTACACTAGAAATAGTAAGGTGGTAATTGAGCTTAAACATGAAAGTTAAGTTCCAAGTTTAAGAAAAAGTAATTAATAATTAGAAAATTGAATTAAATAATTGAGTTGATTGTTGCATCACCTACTTGAGCTATATGGATATAGTTAAAGGGCCCAAGTTTGATGGACAAGATTTAGGCTTATCTTAATGGGCTCACTTGAAGCCCAAACCTATTAAAAGAAAATAAAGATGAGAGAAAGCCCAACAGCCAAATCTTTAACGGCCCAATGTAGTTGAAACCCAAGTGAAATCAAGTAGGTGCATCACCTAGTTTGACCTTTTGAGTTTCTTGATGTCATAAGCAGGTGCATTACCTGATTGATCAATTAGTGGCTGAAAATTGAACAAAAAAAAGGGAGGTTCTAGAGGATATTTTTGTGGTAAAAAAAGCTCCACATAAATCCAATATGAGTAGATATATTTCACTCATTTTAAAACATAATATAGAAATTTAACTCCTGCTCTCTCTCTCTCTCTCTCTCTTTTCTCTAAAATATTAAAATATCAATCTTGAGCTTTTCTAGGGTTCTTAAAAAAAACCTTCATATTTGCAGACCAGGTAAGTTAAAACACTTGGATTTCGCTTAATTCTCTCATGAATGATTAGGAAAACATGTTATTCATGCTCAAGTATAATTACAAAAGTAGAAAATTTCAAGAAGCTATTCCTCACTTTCTTAGTTATTAAGATACTTCTTTCTTCTTCTTTGGTTTAAGTGTGAAGGGAAGCTGAAGTTCAATAAGAATCCAAGTTATAAGGAGAACTTATAGAAATTGAGGTAAGGTGACTGCTCCATTTTGCCTTCCTTATGTATGAGTTTAAGTGAGGAATTAGGGGTGTGGTGTAACGAACAACTGAAAGGGGTGGTGAGTTCAATAGTTTGTTGTATGAGAAAGAATATTTGGGGATGGTCTATGTGTATTATTGTTGGTGCAGCTTGGTTAATCTTGGGAAAGAATATATAATGCATGTGTTGGATAGATAATGAGTGTGTAAAGATAGCATTATTTTAAAGGTTGTATGGGCTCATTATCTGTCTAAGTTAGCTACTGTTCTCAAATCACGGTGTGATAGCTACTAATTATAATTTACCATGACTTAAATTATAGATTAAAACCGAAAGGGGAGGATGAATCGTCAGAGTTATATCAATCAGAGGATAAAGTTTGTAAGGCTATTCGATTCCATATTGCTTGACATGAAATCTGATACATGCGATTAATATCAATTTAGTGAATATCCTAAGTTATATTACTAGTAAAGGAAACATAGTGGCAGCGTACTATCTCCAAATAGCTAACAATATTTCCCCCTCTCCTAAGTGCATATAACTACGTTATATGTTCACTATTCTATACTTGTGCTATTATCCCCCATGTGCTGGTATAGAAATGGTATCTTCCAAAACAAGTATATTGAATCCTCTTTTTTGTTATTTGAAGTCAATGGTGTCATTAAGCACTTAATGCAATGTGTTGATGTTACATAGCTCATTATGTCATTGTTACTTCCTTGAAGTATTATTTTCATGTCTTCGACTACGTGTCCGTATATCTCAAAAAACATTATGACCACCAAAATGACATATCAAAATATTTATGATTATCCAAAGAACAATCACAAAAGAGTTGTGAATTGATAAATAACATTCTCAAAGATTAATGAATCTAAGTAAAGAAATCTATATAATTATTGGTGGAAGCCCAGGGGAAACTGCCTAGCATGGGTCGATCCCAACTGGTACATAAGGGTTGCAGATCAGGGGCGAAAGCCTTGCATGGACTGATCCCAATTAGTGTAACTATGAAGACCACATCCCATGGGTTAAAATTCCTAGCATAGGTCATCCTCTTATACCACTAATCAGATGGTCACCCGTGTTACATGCCCTACAAAGAATATAATGTACAGAAAAGTAAAGAAACGAAAGTAACTTACATGATTTCACAAGAGTAAGCAAAGGTGGTCTATTCTCCTGATCTATGCACTCATATGTTGATACTTGATTTACTTTGATCCCTCATATTAAATATGCTATTGCCTTACATACTCCAAAAAAGAAATTGTACTGACTTCCCTCACTTGGAATGCTACATTTCATGTTGCTGGCACCTACTCAGGAGGAGCACACGACACTCAGCTATATTTTGTGAGCTCCGGGTTGATTCAAAGCTTTGTTGATTCCTTCGTAAATTCATTTTGGTATTGTATCGTAGTTAAGTGTAAGGTGAGGTCTGTCCCGATCTATCCTAGTTTTTCTATCTCTTATAGGCTTTATAGACATGTGTATATGGTTTAGTTGTGTCTTAGAGAGTTGTGGCCTCAACGACCAAGTCTTTTATATAACTTTTGTGTCTACTTATGTTGGTTCGTGTTTTTATATCCTATGTGAACTTGTCATGATTGTTACAGTTATATGCATAGTAAGCACAAGTTACAGGTTGGTTCTTTCGGGCCTTTAGGGCATTAGGTTCCTGTACGTACTAATGGGATTTGAGGCATGACAACCACTTCAAGTCAACAAAAACGTAAATAGGTTACATTCCACAATATTGCATCAACATCACTTCAAAACAAATAAGCATGAGACCCTCCTACAAAAAGTTATTCTAAAGCTCTCTTAGTAAGTTATGAAGTGGCCGCCCATACACCCTTTTACACACACCCAACTGATCCTTAGGATTACCTAAAATAAGATTATTACCATTGCATTATCAACTCCCAACCTAGAACCACTCTAAGACACACCTAAGTAAAATATGAAGAGACCGCCCATACACCCTCTTCAAGCATACCTAAGAAATCCTTAAAGCTACTCTAGATAAGTACCCTTTCATTCACATTCATTTAACTTCAGTCACTATGTTCATTAAGTCATTGAAGAGACATTCAACTATTAAGTACTTTCACATAATGGTCTTGGATATGACCTAAGGAAAATACATTTTAGCATCTTCAAATACTACTCGTGTCATGTCTAGATTGTGTCCCATTCCACTACCTAAACGTTGTAGAACTTCTCCAACACTAGATGTATTCCACATGATTAGAATAGTCAATAATTAACATAGACAATACTAGATAGGCATGGAATCCGGAGTCAACCTTTCTTCGATAAAGGATGTTCTACTTGCCAAGGGTATAAGTAGGACACATACCATGTTGGCACATGGTTAAGGAATATCAAGGGTATCTTTGTACTCTAGTCTCATCTTAATCCCCAAGCATACTCACTCGGTGCTAGACTTTATTCTCATAGAGTAATTCAATCAAGGACATATGAAGAGGTACCATATAGTAGTCATAACCAAATCATAATACACCTTACCAAAGTTGGGCAACTAGGGCTGCCACACAGTAGTTACAAGGATAACTTCATGAATTTCTTAAGGATAGTTTCATACCATTACAGCCAACGTACCCCTAAGTCAATCATTCACACAAAAAGGATACCACTACGGCTTTCAACTTCAAGGATATCATAACCTTCTATCTAGTTTTGAAAGTTCCACATTAATGACCCTCTAAACCATGTTGAACGTCATATTTCAATCATACATATACATATATGACAAAGGTTCTTTAACCTACTAAGTCAAGAGTCATTATTCATATTCTTCATGTATCAAGTAGATTGACACAAGTCTACCACAACAAGAAACACTTCATCATATAATCACATGTACAACCACATTCATGTAGCACATAGGGACAACTAGGTATACTACAAGTCACCCTATTTATTCCTGTAGAAACATCAACATAATCCATCACAAGACTTATATAGTAAATTAGGAAGAATCACACTTCAACATCAAGTATAAACATATGAAGACATCACCATAGTCTACTATAGACACATATCATCAACTAGAAGAACTCATGCTTTGACTTTATAATGCCATAAACCAGAAAACCTTTAACAACGATCACATATACAAGTTATAACATGATAACATCATAATTCATAAAGAAATACGAAAGGGGCCAAATTTTTCACATCTATAGCATATAAGCACCGAAACTATAAGTGGACCATACCAAACATTATAATTGAAATGCCTATACTACACAATATGGAAGAGGTTAGGTCAACATATCACCATTCCAACATCAACACCTCCAATCCATATCTAATTCAACAAATTAAATCCACAAAGGCTCTTACGAATAACCATAAACACCAATCAAAACCAATAATCAAACTATACAATGATTAAATATAATACAATATGAAATTCATCAAATTAGGAACACCTAAATACAATTCAAACATGATTCTTACATAATTCAATAGCCCAAGTAAACTACACAAGAAATCAATGCAATCGAGACATGATCAAATAACCATAATATAGACAAAATAAGGATTTCATGATCTGCATGGGTTCATAAGGATTTTTATCTAAAATCATTAAATAAAAATCAATTATATCCTAAATCACTGATTCAATCATTTTATGCAAGAACTCATGGCTAGATTTCAAAATATAACATTTCATCTTTTGAGAAGTTTTGGAGAACACTTTGAGGTTTGGCTCGTTGAATAAAGAGAGTTCAAGGATGAAACCCCATACCTTGATTAATGAACATCCACGTAAATTCTGAAGAATTGATGGAGAAATCCAGCTCCAAGAATCCACCTTGCTTCAAGCTCCCATGGAGTTCTAGAGGATTCTTCTTTGGGGTTTGGATTTTTGAGTTTGAATAATGAGTTAAGTTGGGGTTCAAGACTTATAAAACTACTTAAAATACCAAAAAATAAAAACTTAATTAACCACCCAAACTATTTTTATAAAACTATGTGAATTACCAAAACTGCCCCTAGCTTTACTGGGAAAACTGCAAAAAATCTGCAGGTGTCAGTGGACGGAAGAAATGACGGCTCGCCGGCCCACCAACGAACCATCCTTAACGTCTGTAGTTTGGTTTATAGACTCATGAAATGGGATCTTCATATACCACCACTAAGTATGTGTATACGCTTTAATCGACAGGGCATCGATGGGCTTCATTGTTTGGGACTGTTTTGGCAGTCTTGACCCACAAGTTAGGTCCTCCTCAAAGACGCTTAAGGTGGTCATTGGGGAGCCGTGTTGGGAAATTTGCAACCAAATACACTCGTATAGTGTTAGGAACCTCTCACACCAATTTGAATCAAAACAAACATGTAACACATGCAAAGACACACTAGAACACAGAAGGAGGTCTCAAAGGCAAATCTTTCGAACATCTTGGACGTTTGACCTCCAAACCCTTCCAAACATTACACACTGCCTCAAAACACTATTATTAACGATTTTAGGACTTTATAATATCATGAAATGCATGTCAGTATCTATCTTCACCTAGTTCATTTTAGACGTGTTACACTCACACCCTCACTTCCTATCGCTACAGTGACGCAACGGCATGACGGGTGCTGATCTAGTGGACGAGATGCGGATAGATATATAATAGTTTTGTGATTTTTCAATATGGAGATCACTGGTTCAAAAATTTTTGCTGCAGCAACACCGCTACAACTGCGTATGTGCCACTGTAGCGGGATGATGGGATTTTAATTCGTAAATAAAATCCTTAAGTGACCTTATTGGACACTTCTCAACTTTTAGAGATAAAGAACGAACCTTGGGAAATTTCAACTCATTTTCCACCATCGTTAAGTCCAAACACAAAATGCTACTATGCCGGAATGTGGCAATCCATATTGATATTTATTTAGTTATTGAACTTAACTTAGTGATTTAACTTGCTTCCGTAACTTAAATGTCTTAGTTCAATCAAATTTTTGGATCGGATTGCCACGTTCTGGCATAATAACATCTTCCACATTGTTAGTTAATCATTAGAACTTTATTTAGTTATTGTTACATACCTTAGTTATTTAACTTGCTTCTGTAACTTAAATGTCTTAGTTTTAGATTTCTTCATTTGGTTGTATGGTACTAAAGATTCTCCCACCGAGTAGTTAGTATGGGTGTCAATTATGACGGTGTCGGTCATGAAAAGGTTAACAAAAAAATGATCTTATGCTCCAGAGAAGTATTGTTTTGTGTAGGATTATACGGGTTTGACTTTGCCTTTATTCATTATTAATACAATGTATTCATGTATGAAATTGCTCTGATTATTGAATAATATTTTTGTGTGACAGGAAATACAGTCAACAATTGATATGCATGTTGTTGCTGACGACCAAAGGGGTACATAGTAAACTTAAATATCAAGATGTGTAGTTGCTGAAGATTTAAAAATGATGAAATACCATGCGGCATTTAATGACAATTCTTACATACAGAAAAATTCATGAAACAGATTACTGCTCTCCTTTTAATAACCTGATGAGTTTTAAAGATGCATATGTCATCCCTATTGAATCTCCCCCATGTGAGAGTACATGGGATATACGAAGTTATGTTGCAGAGCCTAAATTAATGTCGCCTGGTCCAAAGAGAACGGTGGGAAGACAATAACTTGATCACTAGAAGGGATTTGCTAATGTGAAATTCAAAATGTCTAAAGTTATTTGTATTAGATGTCGTTAAGTTGGTCACAACAAGATGACATGTTCAAATTTTCCTGTGCAGAAAAAATAAATTTTTATTTGTTTAAACTATGTAAAAAAAATTATTTTTTCTTTCATACTCATGTTTTGTTTTTATATGAAACGTAATTGGTGTGAAATGCATTATAACTAAGTCTTTAATATACTTTCATTTTTTATACGCGATTCATTCATTAATTATACAAATTGCATACTTTTGGAAATAAAATTTATTCCAATTTAATATATAAGATAGTATTAATATTAGTGATAATTATACAAGGTAAATATGGAATGCATTTAGTATCCTGATTATTAATGTAAGGTGTCATGAATATTAATTTGGTTTCCAACTTTTGTCCTGGTGTAAATAAATTTAAAACAAACTTCATTTCAACACTAACTTCAGTTGATACCACACATATTATACCTACAATAAATCAATTTTATATAGACATTCATCAATTTCGTATAAACATTCATAGTTTTATATAATCACACAATGCATACCATTCGTATACCAATGTTATATCACAATAATACAATGTCGTGTCAATAAAACATTAAAGGCGGAGTCATACACATATTAATCAGATTTCATACATGTTTTATCTAAACAATATGTTTATAATAGAAAACACACATTTTGACAATTCAAACTATTTTCATACTAATTTAATAATTCATATCATATACATAGTTAATAGACAATCACAGTAATGTTAAAACACAATTCATATCATATGTATATCATTTATATCAAAATCCATACAATGTTCAACATAAAACATTAAAGAGAAAGTCATACAATAAAAAATGATATTCATACACGTTTCATCCAATAAGTGTACAGTTTTGAAACATACTGATGTAAAGTCTAAAATATTACTAGTACACTGATATATAATCAAATACTTAAACACAAAAAAATTGCCAGAAGTTAAAAAAAATAACATGAATTTCTAAAAGGTAGAAGGTAAAATCAATTATCTCAATATTTGTCCTTGGTCCTTGTGTAGGATAATTGGAGGTATTCGGAACATGTTCGTTTGTTAAGTGAGGTCAACCAAATCTGCTAGCATCCATATCAGTAACTTCACTATCACTGATCATGCCATCCTCATTCTTCGTTTTCTATAATGCCATAGGAATGTGGCATATCTTTGGCGATAGTACTTTGCATCTATATCAACAAAACGCATATCAAAAACACCATTATTGATGTATTCAATAAAAGACATGTGTAGAAACCACAATCACTGAAAAAATTTGAAAGAAAAAAACATTTTAAGAAATGAATCAACTTTTACAATGAAATCAATAAAGTATAGAAATACATACTTGGAAATATTTTCTTTTTGAGGAACGTGAATCATATGATTGATATCAAGTGGGTCGAATTGAGACTTGTGTACATATTTGGGGATTTTATTGGCATACAGATCAAGACTTTTACCATTAAATTTTGTGCTCGTCAAAAATAGTGATATCATTGTTGCAAGTTTACCAACAGTTTCATTGACTTTTTTTGTGTGAATAGATTCTCCCCTCATTTAATCATATGAATTTTGACATATAAGATTGATTTGAAATACAACTAAAAACAATGAAATTTCTTGCTTATATTGACAAGAATAATGATATTATCAACACTATCATAAGGAATGTAGGCAAGTTGTTTGTGTTGTTCATTTTGTATTCCTAAGATACTTAGAAAAAAACCTTAAAGAACTTATTAAGACACAACAAAGTTTAAGAACATTTTCATAACAAAAAAGTAAAAGCTAGTAGACAAACTAAAATCAGAAAAAGATAAGAAAAATATACCAAAATATTTTTCTTGAAGAAGAATTGTTGTCAATCTACGTTTAAAGAATCTTATTTATTCCAACAAACATTGAACAAGCATAAAGTTACCAAAGTTTAACAAACAAATGAAGAACAGAAGAACAAAATTTAATTCACAAATTTAAAATCCATAACACATACAAGAATCTGAAAAAATAGAAAGAAGATCAAGACAATTGAATGCACAGTGTACCCTTAAGGAAATTATTCCCCTCTAGTATCCAATGTTTGACGTGAAATATGTCCTCCTAGGATAAAAGATCTCAATCACCAGTGTATTGATACAGAAATTGTTGGTGTCAACGAGTCACTCAATGAGAGTTAAGTACAATTAGAATACTAGATTTAGAAGTAGTAGAGGAAGTCCAGAAATTGGTTAAACTAAAATGACAGAACATCATTCAATTGTAGAAAAAAAAGGGTAGTGTGAAAAGGTTCTTATTGTGCCTTTAGCGAAAAGGTTACAAACCTTTGGATAAGTCATAATCTTTCAGAAGGATTTTCGCCTTTCATAAAAGACACAACTTTTCATAAATGTCGCAACATTTTATAAAAATCGCAACCTTTCATAAAAGTTTCAACTCTTCATTAAAGTCGCAACTCTTTATTTTTCATTCACACCTTTTGAAACTCAACAGTTTAAAGCCTCTAATGCATTGTGCAACATCGTGGTTGGGAGATATGAATCTCATGTCACAATTTGACTCTCTCCATTGTTACTCACTATTATCAACCCGCGTCATAAATCAAAAGTCAACCATACTGTATGATAGTGGTGTTGGAGAGTACTTTGTCTTCTTTTGCAGATAATATGAGATGGTATTAACATGATGTTATACAATAAAAAATCATTCAAAATATTTCAGATATAACAGAATGCATATAAATTTCATTCTAGCAACTTAGTTAATGCATTGTACATGAAAGTTTATTTTTATACCAAATTCATTCATAATCATACCAAATGCATATATGAACAATGTTGGATATAAAAATTCACAATTGGTTAACATAAAATTTATTTTGTACATATGTTAATCAGAAAATAGTCAATATGAATAGTTGATATTTGTTGTATAAGACCATTATATAAAATCAATATAATTTCATAACACACTTGTATACAAAAATTCAAATATAATTACAAAAATTTGTCTTCGCAAGGCCTTCCATATTTAAACATTATATTGGAAAAAATTCTTTTCTAAAATTTTGACAATAGCAAAATTCATTTGAGATTAAAAATTATCTTTGAGCTTTGTGTAAGAAGATTTTATACTAAAATTAAAAATATATAAAAAAAAAATGTATACGCATATTTAAAGAAAAAAATTAGTTTTATTAACACATATACTTGCCACGCATAGATGAAGTATCTTTGAAACCCCATTTGTTAAACTTATAAATATAATTAGCTTCAACCTCGAATTCATTGTGACTTTCAAAAGGATGTTTGACAAAAAAGAAAATATTAATTCTTCTTAAACTGCCTTTGCCTTCCAACAATCGAATATACAGAAATGTGTCATAGTTTTCGAGATTTTTGTTTCTTGGTTGAACATCTGGAGTTTTTTAGAATTGAAAATTAAATAAAGTTCACTAATCTGTGTCATAGTTAAATTCGAATAATCTTCCAATGTTGGTGATTTTGAAGTTTATTATCTAGGTATAATAACATTAAAAACAAGAGCAACTGTTTTGTAAATTGAATTATGATCTTTAGCTATATATTTAAAAAGACTAATTTAATGTAAAAAAAATATTGCACAGTAAATATACATATTATATTCGAATTAATTTTCATAAGATCGGTGTTTGAAGTATCAACGTATTTCCTCATTGAAGCTGAAGACTGATCAATTGGAGTTTTATCAGATTGTTCGACATGTTGATAAACATCATCCTAATGTATGAAGAAGTAATATAAAGTACATTCACATAATCAGGCAAAAAAAGTCTCATACAATATTTATACAGTGTTAACAAAAATAAAATCAATAGTAATAATCTGTCACTAATATTGCCTTTCATAAATTTACTACTGAACTAATAATAAAATTGAAGAAACATAAAGAACTGTACAATACGAGATTATACATTATTCATACAAAAGGCAATTCAAAAATTATAATTCCTATCACAAACAACAATAAAATCATGCATAAGAATTGTCTCAGTCATTATTCGTACAAACATAATATTAATATCAAACAAATATAAACTAAAAAATAATGCATCAGATCTGCGCATATTCATTCAATATTGATACAAGCATGATATCAATATCAAACAAACATAAACTGAAAAATAATGCATTTGATTTGCACATATTCATTCAATACTCGTACAAACATAAGACTAATATAATACTAACTTCAGTACATAGTCATGTAATCTTCATGATTACTTGCACATTTACAATTCATACCAATATAATACTAAATTCAGTACATAGTCATGTAATGTAATATTCATGATTACTTGCACAGATTTTTTTCAGACCAATATAATACTGAATTTAGTCAAAATATTCACATACACCAAAAATATTGAGCTTTTAACGTTCTCAGAGCATTTAATACAAGTTAATACCTCTTGTTTTGTTGTTTGTAATTGTTGGACTCTTGACGACCTAATCTCTCGAGTATCAACTTTGTCAAAGTATTGACATATCCTTCAAATCAGACATGTGTTTGCTAACCTAGTCAATAAATATAGACATATATAATAAACATTAAAATAATATATAAAAATGATTAACAGTATTGAGAAAATAATATGTTCCTTCAATTCTTTCCACACCACCCTGAACCTGACATTAAACATAAAAGGGTGAATCAGTTCTTTGTATTATGTAAAGAAAATATAAATTGATAATTTTTTAGTGTATACCTCTGCAATTTCCTTTTTCAACTCAACATATTTTTCATTGAAATTAACATCATTCATTTTTCTATTTTTCTTGATTTTTTATTCACGATGACTCGAAGATTCATGTAAAATTATCTGATCAATGAAATTTCTCTCTTCATCAGTAAATTTTTGACTTTATGAAGTGATAAAAAAATGTGAGAATTATAAAATTAAAAATTATATAAAAAGGTAATAATTATAAAGTACAATAAATAAAAATTATCTGGTTGTCATATATTTTGAAGATAGTATTCTTCAAGTCATTGAAGAAAATACAGTCATTGGATATTTTCAAACTGAGCATACGCGGTTTAATAGATGCAATGCTTATATCAACTGTGTTTTAAAATGGATGCAACACTCAAAAAATAAAATATGCAATGCGATGTGGAATTGGATAAATTTGTATGGCTTTTGATTTTTTCAACATACGAATGCATGTTTTGACTGCCAATTTGAAATATTTGTTATCCCATGGGAAGCTCATACACTAATCGAACTCAACAAAATTAAAATACAATTAGATGTGGTTATTTTTTTAAGCCTCTGAACCAGTCAAAAATGTACTAAGTACGTACAAGACACATATCTTAAAACGGTCTACATGCTCAAATAAGTTAGCCTCTTAGAAGACAAACTTAGGGACTTTGTTCATTTTAGTAAAATTTTTTGTGATAAGTCTATTTGGGATTGATGGATCTGAAACAAACTCTGTAAGTAATCCACATTTAAGACCAATAACTGCTACGAATTTCTTGATTCCAAAATTTAGTTTTGTACTTTTTATTTTATAGGAACCATGTCATCTCTGTCATTTTCAGATTAAAAAGTAATATATGTCGCAATAACTCACATTGAATCTTTATGTTGTGTAACTCATAAAATATATCAAATGATGTTTGTTCCAAAAAAATTGGAAACCTCTCTTATCCGAGGAAACTCAACAGATCAATATAAATATTCGTATTTTTACATGAAGATCGGTGTGTGGATACCTTCCTTTTCTATAAAATAAAATTGTTTATACGAAATTAAAACTCACTTTACACCAATGTTATTCAAATTTCATTCCAACATGAAGTTTAGTTTACACTACATACAAACATTCATGACTTGATATAATCACATAATTCATATCATTTGTATATCAATATTATATCACAATTTATACAAATACAACAAACAACCTGAAAGTCAAAGTCATACAAATATTAATTAGATTTTATACACTACTAATCCAAATATGTTTATACCATAAAATAATCCAAATATGTGGTATTTTTAGAAAAAATCACTAGTTTGATAATAGATACAGTTTTCATACCAACTTAATAAGTCATATCATCTACATAATTAATAGATAATCACAATAATGTTAAAACACAATATATTATTTGTAAATCAATTTTATACCACAAATCATACAAATATCCAACTATCATACATTAAAGTCAGATTCATACATATATTAATAAGATTTCATACACATTTCATACAAAAAATGATGCAAAAAGAAAATAAAATAAATGTGATACTTGTAGAGAAAATCAGTATTTTGAATAATGTTAAAATTAATTATATATAATACTTATCCTAACAATTTTGTTTTATTGTCTTTTTTAGATGTTGGGATTTCTGATTCTTTCTTCTTTGTTGTTGTTCTTGTTGATGGTTTTGAAATTGCGCAACCACTACATTCATTGTTCTTTTTGTCATTTTTTGTTTTATTTTCGTTTTTGATTCATTAACAAAATCAGAATCAGAAAAGGTTTGATCAATTTTCAACTTTCGCTTCTTCCCCTTTTGATTTACCAGACTCATCATTTTCTTCTCTTTGTTGTTATCTCCTTTTGATCTTTCAATATAGATGAGCCACCCATAGCTGTAGTTCGAAAAAATTTTGGCGCCGTTGTTTGAGTCGATATGTTTAAAGATGGGGAATGAACTTCTTCCTTGGAAGTTCCTCAAACTAACGAGAGTTTTTTCAAGGATTTACAACCTTTTCTTTTTATGATTTTGGTGAAACCAGAATTGCATAGAGGATTATGATGTTTGTGAGAACGATGTGAGAGACGAAAGTGAAAGTGAGGTGTTGACGTGTGGAATTAAATGAGAGGCTTGGAGGGGGATGAGATTAACGCATGGGAGGTGGTAACTGTAATTAAGGATGTAAATCCCTTAAATTGTGTATCTTATGATTTCAGTTTAAAAATATAACTGAAATAAAATTATATACATATTAATAATTAATAATATAAAACTATAAATAGATTAATCATTTATCAAATATATTGAAATTAATTTTCAAATAAAATTAAATTTAATTGATATGTCATAACCCACAAATAAATATGATAACTAAGAATTGCTTATGTGTATGTTTGAAACTCATAAATTTGACTTTTAAATGTGTATATGGTGAGAATTTTCATTAACATTTCACCACTCATATTCGTACATCCAATCACTCTTAAATGTGTATATGGTGACATATTATGCTATGCTACCACATTCACATAAGAGAATGGAGCAAATCATTTGGACAAACTTCGGACTTATTTTGTGTTAGTCGTTAGGATGTTTTTTCTATGGTGCATTAGGACTTAAACTCAATGTCTTACCCATGTAAAGAAGTCTTAGGCCATAAATTAATGAGACTTGAACCCAACTATAGACAGTGAAGTTCTATCAATAAATTCATATTAAATTTGGATTAAATCTTAAATAACCATACATTGACCATGTCAAACAACTGGTTGATAAAGTTGGATTAATATCTTAGTCAAAATTGTATGACTTAAATAAAGTCCAAATTACACTTGAGCCAGTCCATTATGTTGACAAGATGATCCCAACTCATATTCTTCATGACCAGATATAAAAATTTGTCGGACCAAAATACCCCTAAATCCCTAACACAAGCCTATATAAAGATTACTTCTTCTGACCAAAATAATACACACAAATACATATACACAGGAATACATAATTGCTCTTCCATGGAAATCTGCAAATCTTTCGCATACAAAGAAGTCTTCGCTCCAAGTTGAGCTGCAGGTATTCTGCTAAATCAGAAACATCTGTGAAGAGAATAATCAGGGGATTACATATCTTTTTGAGATATTTAATAAATATTGTAACATTCTCATTAATTCAAAAACAAATATTATTATTTACTTGCTATTTTTCGTTCCTGTTTATTGTTTTTCGAGATTAAAACTTTAGACGCCATCAAATTGGCACGCCAGTGGGACAATGTTTACCTCTCATCTTTTTTATTCAAAAATACAAGTTCAAGAAAATTGAGATGACTTCCAAGAAGATCAACTCGAAATTTGCATCTAAATCAAAATCTGGATTTACATCCATATCTCATTCACATTGAAATCGCATCTAAATCGAAATCTGCATCTGCATCTGCATCTGGATCTACATCTGTATCTACATTTGCATCCAAATCTACGTCTGCATCAAAATCCGGATCTGCATTTGTATCCGTATCTAAATCATAATCTGCATTTGTATCGAAATCTTCATCTTACTCTGGATCCGTTTCTGCTGCTGCAAAAACAGATGGATCTAAATTATGCAATAATGTGGAAAACATCCTTGATGTTTCATCAGGAAACATGGGACCTACCACAACGAACCAAGCAAAATTGTTGGGACAACAAACCTCACGAATGTCGTCTGAATCTGCTATTGGTTTTGGTTTATCCCTTAAATGTATGAACTCTACATCAAAAGCCGCAAAAGAAGACATTGCCGAAATCGTCTAGAGGGTTCTTGCCCTATTGAGCCTATCTACATACAAAAGGCCCTTTGCTTTAGTCGACAATGAATTCTTAAGCACTAAATCTACCCCACATAACATGTTGGCATCACATATTCGGGAAAATCAACACCATTATCCATACCTTCTATAGTAATTCAAGTAATGGTTTGTAGCACTTTATCAGTATTTAAACAACTTGTAAGCTTGACAAGAGTTATTGAAGGCTTGACAAAGTATGTTAAATACCAAAATGCTCAAATTGTTATGCTAACATATAGGGTGGAAGGAATGATGGATGAAGAATCAATACATGCACTTGGAAAATGTCAACAAGTACAAGAGACGGTCGATCACCCCTCAAAGCAAGTGGAACATGCTAAAGAGATCCAAGTTTCCTCTGATGGAACGATTCCAATCAACAAAATCAAAGAGTTTATCATGGGACCATTAAATTCAAGTACGAGGTTGCTACAAAATCCACCTTTACATATGCATGGTCGTACACTACAAGGATTGATAGCTTGAAAATGTATGTGGATTATCAACCTCCAAAATTTCAGCTGTTTGATGGTTAGGGAAACTCAAAGCAACATGTGCACACTTCATTGAAACATGCAACAATGCTGGGGCATACAGTGACTATCTCGTCGAAAAATTTGTCCTCTCCCTTAAGGGAAATGCTATCGATTGGTACATAGACCTTGAGTCTGGATCCAATGAAAGTTTGGGAACAAATGGAGAAAAAATTCTCAATTGCTTCTATAGCATAAGACGTGCTGTAAGGATGATGGAACTTACAAACACACGTCAACAAAATGAAGAGCAGGTCTTTGACTTCATGAATAGATGGAGGCATGCAAGTTTAAACTGTAAAGATAGACTTCGTAAAGCTTCGGGCATAGAGATGTGCATTCAAGTTATGCATTAGGGTCTCCGCTATATCTTGAAAGACATATAGCCTTTAACATTGAAAGAATTGGCCACTCATGCTCATAATATGAGTTGAGCATGTCGTCTGTTGGAACAAAGAATCTATGAACGTCAATACCTCTAATTTAAAATTCACTACAAGGGTGGATACACAAAGAGAAAAAGTGACTTATTTTAAAGGGAGGATGAATCAAAAAATCACCTTGAAGGAAAAGCACCGTAAGGACTACCCATTTCATGACTCAGGTGTTTCCTCTATCTTTGATGAACTTCTTGAGATGAAACTTTTTGAGTTACCAGAGATGAAACGACCAGATGAAGAAGGGAGGAATGATGATCCAAAATACTGGAAATATCACCGGTTGGTTGGCCACCCTATCAAGAAATGCTTCATCTTCAAGGAAAAAATCACGGACTTAGCTTGCAAAGGGAAGAATGAACTTGAAGATGAGAAATTAAGTCCAAACAAAGTCAATATCGCTTCAACATACACAATCTGGTCATGAACAACAATTATGTTGGAGGGAATATGGAGCAAGACATCCCATACATCAATCAAACAAGAATGATTAAGTTTGGAGACTTTGAGCACATTGATGTAAATAATTTGTTATATATTCCTATATTAAGTTATGTGGCATCTGTAGGAGAGGGATCGACAAGAGAAGATCAAGACCTAGTTGATGATTGAGGATAGACACTTGTGACTCGCCATAGATGCCAAAAAATGAGTTCACATAAAGTGTCAACAAAGTGACACGTTACAAAAAAAAGATGGTAAGGAGATCCAATACCAAAACTCTGAGTTTGCATTGAAAGAAGAAGGAAATAAAGGTGCACCACTACCATGAGCCGCGTTGACAAATTATATTTGGAGAATATTTGCCAAATTGATTTTACACAAAGTTCACATGCGAAGGCACAAAAGCTCTATGTTGTAATGTTGATGAAAAGTAAGTGAGAGATGGAACTCCATCATGTCAATCACCAAAAGATGCTCCAAAGTCAACTCCTGAAATCAAAACTTCATCATGTCCATCACCAAAAGATGCTCCAAAGTCATCTCCTTGGATCAAAAATGCATGTATGGACAAAGTCACATTCTCTTACGATAATCTTCTATTTGGTGACAGGCTTCTTGATCAACTTTAACTCATGATTGGTTTTGCACGTGAGAAAAGGGTGAATAGTATCCTAGTCGATGGAGCATCAAGAATCAACATCCTTCCAATTCGCACAATCAAAGAACTTGTATATCAACAAAATATCTTACTGATAGTCACTTGATGATCCAAGGATTCAACCACGGAGGAAAAAGGTCCATAGGGACCAAGAAAATAGATCTCACCATCTGAGAGTTGCAATCAAGCTTGTGGTTGCATGCAATTGATACAAAGATTTCATATAACATTTTGCTTGGTAGGTCGTGGGTATATAAGAAGAAACTAATCCCAGCTACCTACCACCAATGTTTGAAGTATTATGAGGATGGAGTAGCAGAAAGTATTATTGCATATAATAATCCATTCACTAAAGCTGAAGCTCACTTTGCTGACGCAAAGTTTTACTTGAATAAATTTTCCATATTTATGCCATTGCATCCGTACATTTCATACTCCTTTACAAGAGGGCTAAGGTAGCGGTCACTAAGGCAAAAGCCGCAAACAAGGAAAATCTAAAACTTGGAAATCCAAACAAGATGCCTAACGTGATCTGTTCTTTTTCAAGTAGAGAGGTCAATCCATTCTTCGTTATATCCCAAGGCACAGGAGGTCAAAGGACACTCTCTCGAGTTGCAAGAAAATGCACTAGACGGTTTGACCCTTGTCTAAGGCGAATTGATATGATGAAATCATCCACAAAATCACATGGAATGTATGTGGCTTCTAACTCATTATTTCAAGGAAAATTTGTGGCCCCTAAGTCACCCTAATATGAAGCACTCCCAATAGAGCATATAGGAGAAGGTTTTGATTCTAATGCTTACGGGCTGCTAGCAAAAGATTGATTCGATCCTAACAAACTGTCAAAATTGGGGAAGATTTTGTCAGAACCGGTTATGCGGAAACAATGTAAAGGGGTGGGCTAAAAAGAGCTTCCACCTTCCGCATCTTCATAAAAAGGGTAAGGAACAATACATAACTGCTGAAGATGAGTCTGCTAATTCAAATAAAAGGCCTTTTGTCTTCGATCAACTTAGAAGATAAACAAAGAGGATTTCTGTATTTAAGAGGTTAGGTCCATTGAGGAAGGAAAAAAAGGTTTGAAGAAACAACAAGGGTATGCAAACATCGCATGTTGTGGTCTACACTAAGCAATGTGAGGAATATGAGTAAAATTGTTGGCTTTTCATATCATGTCACTACAAAAGATGAAAGGCATACTTTTTCTCCAATTAGAATTGCTGGAGAGTCGGAGAATGTTTCATGGCGTTTCCATATATCTTTTAATGATGGAGAACCTCAAGAAGATGAAGATTCTAAAGATGCACCAACCGAACATGAAGGGGTAAAGGTAATCACTGAAGCATTGAAAGAAATCAACCTTGGAACTGATGAAGATCCAAAACCTACTTATGTAAATGCCTCACTAGCAAGTTATGAGGGAAGGACCTACTTCGACTTACTCAAAGAATATAAAGATGTATTTCCTTGGAGTTACAAAGAAATGGGTGGATTAGACCAAGCTAGCAGTCCACCATCTTGCTGTTAAAAACGGTGCACATCTCATCAAGCAAGCTCAACAGCGTTTTAGGCCTGAATTGGTTCCTTTCATCAAACCTTATGTTAACAAGCTTATAGAAGATGGGTCTATCCATAAAATTAAGTACCCCACATGGGATTCCAGTATTGTCCTCGTGTGGAAGAAAAAAGGGAAAATTCGAGTTTACGTTGACTTTAAGGATCTCAACAATGCATTTACAAAAGATGAATTTCCACTTTCTATACCTAAGATTGTGATTGATGCCACTATCGGGTATGAGACAATGTCTTTTTTGGATGGTTCATCCTGCTACAACCAGATCTGTGTGTGTGATATACCGTGGTTGCACAGTGCTTTCAATGCATTTTGCTTAAGAGTTGTGTGTCTTAGAGCCTTCTTGTAGTAGTTTTAACAAGTTTTGTGCTTGTTTTGCAGGAAAGATGTTCAAGAAGCAAGATATGAAAATAACTAAGAAAAAAGTTCAAAACGGAACCTACAAAGGCCATCGATATTTTGTCGTTTCATCGACAAACCGTAGTCATTGACCGTAGATGTGAAGAACACGACTTTGGAGAAAAATTGGGGAAGCCTGAGCAAGTGTGGAACCATGAGATGTAACGACGGTCCATCGATTGATAGACAGACCGTGCTGGTGAATCTTCATTTGGTTTAGAGAAGGTTCCAGTACCCAAGTTTTGAAAAATTCTAAGTGTGGAGAGATGGAGGGTCATTGACGAATCGTAGGTGCATAGACAGACCATGTTGTTGGTCAATCGATTGATTTAGAGAATATGTCATTTGAAGAGGAAATAAATATTCTAAGTCCTGACCGACGGAAGGAGTCTACGGATAATCGATTGATCAACTGTGCGTCAGTTGGTCCTTAGATTGCAGCCGCCTCAACCGAACAACCTTTCCTTATTTTAATTCCTTTTTCTTTAGGTTTATGATTTCTATAAATAGGGATCTAAAACCACGTTTGTGGGTTAACTACTCTTGTTATTATTATATTTTATTTTAGAGATTGGGTTTTTTGAAACATGAGTAATGAATCAATTTTCGAATTTGGTTAGAAGCTATTTTCATGCAATTTCAAGTTGTATTTCTGGGTTTCTTCTTATTGTTAAATAAGTTCATGAATTCTTTATTAAATCTTATGAATTGTGATCTTGCTAGCACGGGTAACTAAATCCTCAACTAGGGTTGTATGAACCATGAGTAATTAACAATGTAATCCTAGCAGTTAAGCAATTGTCAAGTAGTGTTTTTTCATGTATTGATAATCCTTTAGCATAGGAGTCTTTTCAACGAGTGCATGCGTTAGAACTCGCCTTATTCCTACTTGTCTTACCATGGAGGTAGGAATAGCAAAAGAATTATCAACATAGGTTTGTGTTATACTATCTTATATGCTAATGTCAATTGGTGCAAAGTACTATGTAAGTCATACATCTAGTATGATGTCTAATATGATTTTAAGGTAAGGGTTAGTAGCTTATACACACGTATGCGGAACATGGTGCGGGGTGTAATTCTCTAGATGTTTGACCAACGATTTAGAGATACATAACTTACAATTTTACATGTAAAACGCTAGGAAAAAATAGTTATTGCTAGAAATACGGCTTTATGAACATGTGGGGAACACATATACCCTAGTTATTCCCATAACTTGATAAAAAACTCAACATCGACTCTCATTTACTTGTTAACATAGATTGTTTAAGAAAATTTTTTCATAAACCCCCCTTTAATTACTTGCTTTCACAAAGACATTGGCTAAATAGATGTAATTGTGAATTAAAGTTAAGTCTAGACCAATTTCCTCGTGGGATCAATCCAACCTACTAAATAGATTCTCTACTTGGTTGCGACCTCTTATACTTCTTTAGGTAGGTTAAATTTGAGCGTATCAGATTTTGGCGCCGCTGCTGGGGTATCTGGCTTTTAGATTAACTTTGATTAAATTATTGAAATTTAGTCAATGATTGCCTGATTTTACTTTTTCATATCTTTTTGTTTCTTCCTGGTCTAGATCTAGTATAGCCAAGTACACGGAGCCGAGGGGAACAACTCATTCCATTAAATCCCGAAATTAATCGAACCTTAAGAAAAATGGAGAATCAAGAGGCGCCAGTCAAGCCTAATAGAGGGAATTTAGGTGATGGGGTAATCAGTCAACCTCCATTACTAGTTGAGGCACACAACTAAGTTCCTGTTGATAATCAATGATATAATGCTTTGACGATGCAGCCACCTGCCCCATGACATTTTTATTACTATAGGGGCAATGTGAACATTGCATATTCTGATTGACCTATTATCCTACCCCCTCTGCCACCTGGGCACACATTCATGGTGTCGAGTAGGTTGTTGCTGATGCTCAGTGTAAGGAGTTTATTCTCGAGACTACCATCAGAGGACCCACATGCTCATATAGCTAAACTGAGGTTTGTGTTCAAACACTGTGTGGGTAGACTAGAGTTTGATATGAACTTCATTGGATTGAAAGTGTTTCCTTTAACAGTTATAAGAGATGCCGCTATATGGTTCACCAATCTACCTTACAACTCTATTTATACTTGAGATAAGTTAAGAGATGTGTTCTTTGCAAGGTTCTATCAAATGTCCAAGAAGATCTACCATAAAGATAAGGTGAATAACTTTGTGGCACTACATGGAGAGTCGGTGAGTAGCTCTTGGGACAGATCTATTGCAATCGTGAGAGGCGTCCCAAACCACCACATTAATGAGGAGTCACTAAGAGGGTACTTCTACAAAGGGTAAGATGACAACAATAAAGCAGTGCTTGATACATCTGCAGGTGGATCCAATTGGGAATGTACCTATGATAAGATTGCAGAGAAGTTGGAGAAGATATCTCGCAACAACAAGGCTTGGAGCACTAGAAAGTCAGAAAATGGGAGAAACACCTTTGCGGTACAAGCCACAAACAAGCCAACATCATATGAGATGCGTGAAGAGTTGTCATAGATGAAAACTAAGCTAGGGTTGGTCTTGAAACATGTGAGTGAGGTGCAAAGAAGTCAAGTCGGTGAACTATTTGACTAAACCACCATCGTCGGTAGAAAAATACTATTATGACGAGGATGCCTATGCAGTGAATGATCAGACGGGGGTTTCCGACCAAATGCCCAAGCCTCCAATCAGGAAATTAAGCACGAAGGTCAAGGAAACCAAGGCCGGAACTATGGTAACTACAACCGAGAGGGTCAATATGTTCGATATGGTAACTAAAACTGCGACAACAACTTCAAACACAATAACTATGGTAATTGGAATGATCCGAGTAGGCTGTATCTTCCACCTCAAAATTGGGAAGTTACTCTTTGGGACGATGGAGGTAGTATGGCCTAAGTTGATGATATGATACAGAAGTTGAGGAGGAGGTTTGATGCTAGGGATGAGAATGTCAAGGAGTTGAGAGGTGACCTAGTTAACATTGGACAAAAGGTTGATGGACATGCGGTTTCTATTAAGTACCTTGAGTTAAAAACGGCTCAGCTGTCTACTACTGTGAATCCACTCCAACTTGTACCTCTTCCTAGAAACATTGTCAAGAATCCTAAAAATGATGGGTATTGCATGGAAATCACTACTCGAGGAGGTAAGAACACAATTTATCCACATATACTGTCTGTAGTAGAAGATGATATGTGAAAGGACGAAGATGTAATAGAATCTAGTGCATATTTGGTGGAAAAAATGTCAAAAACAACATAGGTATCTAAGAAAGTGGTCCCCGTTTCTTGACCTCCACCACCTTTCCCCTTAGAGATTATTGAAGAAGACTGAAGATGGTAAATATCGACAATTTATCATTATGTTGAAAAAACTTTCCATCAATGTCCCTTTGGTAAAAGCTTTGGAACAAATGCCCGGTTATGCTAGGTTTATGAAGGACATGGTGACAAAGAAGAGGTTGGTAAGTTTTGAATACGATGACAAAATGCAGCATTGTAGTCTTGTTGCTACAAGTTCTCTTGTGAAGAAGAAAGAAGATTAGGTTGCCTACACTATTCTATGTACTATAGGGTTGCTACACTTTGTTAAAGCATTAGGTGATCTTGGTGCGAGCATAATCTCATGCCTATGCCCATTTATAAGAAGTTACTCTTGGATGATCCAAGGCCTACTACGATGCGGTAACTGATGGCCGATCGAACTGTGAAGAGGCCCATTGGTATACTCCATGATGTGCTTGTAAAAGTGGAGTAATTTATATTTCGGGCCGATTTTATGATTCTTGATTGTAAGGTTGAATTTGAGGTTCCCATTATTCCAGGAAGACCATTCTTTCCACTGGGAATGCATTAGACGACATGGAAAAGGGGAAGATGAAATTTAGGTTTAACAATGAAATAGCAACATTCAATATATGTAGATCCATGAAGTAGAGTGATGACCTCCAAATAGTATCTGCTATATCATACATGGTTGAGAGTATATCTTAGAAACAAATTGAAGATTGACTGGGTGTCGAGGAACTAGAGGTATTTATCATGAATTTTGATAGTGATGGTATTGAAGAGTATGGTTCTTTGGTAGTTGCACTTGAACGAAACGAATATCGATCAAAGTCAAAGAAATTGGAGTTTGATATGAAGCATCACGAGTCTCCAACCGCAAAACAATTTATTGAAGGCCACAAAATTAAAGATTAAGGCACTACCACCTCATCTGAGGTATATGCTCTTGGGTAGAGATGACACATTGCCAGTGATAATTGCATCAGATTTGAATGCAAAACAAGTAGAGTTCTTCGTGGTACTATGAAGAGGTTCAAATGAGCTATTGGTTGGACTATTGCGGACAATACTGGATCCCTCCTGGTATTTTCTCCCACAAAATTCAACTTATGTGTGATCACAAACCGAGTGTTTAGAACCAAAGAAGGTTGAATCCACCTATGCAAAAGGTTGTGAAAAAGGAGATCATCAAGTGGTTGGATGTTGGAGTCATATATCCTGTTGGGATAACAGTTGGGTGTGTCATGTTCTGTGAGTTCCTGCAAAGGGTAAAAGACAGAGGTGCCTAATGAGAGGAACGAGCTTGTTCTACTGCGGCAAGTGCTCGGAAGGAGAGTTTGCATGGACTACCGGAAGTTGAATGTGTGACATAAAAGGACCATTTCCCCATGCCCTTCATGGACCAGATGCTAGATAGACTCGTAGGCAAAGGTAGGTATTGCTTTCTCGATGTCTATTCGGTCTACAATAATATTTATATCGCTCCAGAAGATTTAGAAAAGACCACCTTCCTTTGCCCCCTATGGGATTTTTGCACTAAGAAGGATGTCGTTTGGGTTATGTAATACACTGCCGACCTTCCGGCGTTATATGATGTCGATATTCTCTGATATGGTGGATGACACTATTGGAGTGTTGATAGATAATTTATATGTAGTGGGAGACTCATCTGATAGGTGTTAGAATAATTTGGTTGAGGAACTCAAAAGATTTGAGGATTGTAATTTGGTGCTAAATTTAGATAAATGTCACTTTATGGTGAAAGAAGGCGTCGTGTTGGGCAATGCATCTCTAAGATAGGGATATAGGTTGATCGAGCTAAAGTGTAAGTTATAGAGAAACTTCCTCCACCCATCCCTGTCAAGGGTGTGAGAAGTTTCCTTGGGCATGCTGGTTTTTATAGGAGATTCATTAAGGATTTTTCAAAAATTGCACATTCTTTTTGCAATGTGCTCGAGAAGGAATGTAGGTTTTATTACAATGAATACTTTTGGAAGGATTTTGCAGAGTTTAAAGAAAGGTTGGTGTCCGTGCCCATTACTATTTCACTAGATTTGAGTGAGCCATTTAAAGTGATATCTGATGCGAGTGGGGTTGCACTTTGTGTAATATTATGATAGAGAAGGGATAAAATCCTTCACCCATATACTATGCCAGTAAAGCCCTGAACGAAGCTCAAAAGACACGGTAACTGAACAGGAACTTCTTGTAGTGGTGTTTGCATTCAAGAAATTTCACTCCTATTTTCTTGGCACGAGGGTCATAGTGCATACCGGCCATTCTGCTTTGAGGTACTTGATGGAGAAAAAGGATGCTACACCAAGGTTAATCAGATGGGTATTGTTGTATCGAAAGTTTGATTTTGAGTTAAAAGATAGAAACGGGGACTAAGAATTAAGTTGCTGACCACTTTTCTAGATTGGCGGATGAAGCTATGTGTGAATTGGGAGAATAGGCGGAAATTGATGATGTATTCCCAGATGAACATGTATTCTCTGTGTTTCAGGATTTGATCCCATGGTTCGTAGACTTTGCGAATTATCTGGCAAGTGATATAGTTCTGTCAAATTTGACCTTCCACCAAAGGAAAAAGATAATGCATTATGTGAAAAAGTTCTTTTGGGCTAAGCCTTATGTAACATCCGGGGAACACCCCCAGGAGGTATTCGGCGTTGTCATCTTATTTGAGTACTAAGACTAGCCTCTAAGGTTAAATCATTACATGCATACGTTAAATTTGCGAAAAATTTAAAACTTTTCTATATCTATCTTGAGGTTTACATAGACCTCTCGCATACACATAATATATTAATATCTAGTATACATAGACCCTTCATATAGAAAGATTACATAGTCTTTACTTTTATTGCACATAGATTTATATGATACATAACATAGTCTTAAATGGATGTCTCATCTCATAACCATCTAAAATAAGAGTATAGCAATTGGGCATATTCCATACATCAAGGAAATAAAGCCACCTATAGGATATACAATGTTTACTACTCAAATGAAATGAAAAGAACTACAAGTCTTATAACTAGAACAACATCATAAGCTTGATAGTGGCATTGCCCTCGGAAAGTGAGGACCTACCCAACTTGGATGAGTGAGAATTCCAAGTATTACTTCAAAGTTTTCTCAAAAGCCCTTCAGTTATCGGAACCTAAAATGCAGGAGAAAAGGAAGAAAATGCGGTTTTTACACCACTCGTACTAAGTATGAGACCGAATGCACACATATCACAAGATCATGCTAAAAGGGAATATTTTCTTTAAGTATGCACTTTACTTTGAAAAGCCTTATGCACATTCAAGAAGAACATACCAATCAATAAGAGATATTCATTTATCCAAGAGCATGTACATCACATGACCAATAATCCTAAGTCTAGACAATCCCACATGCATATCCGCATTATTTGAACACATAGTCAAAACAACCCTATTGTCAAGCTATGAAATCACAAGCATGAATAAGAGTTCATTACAACTATGACCAAAGCAATATTATTATCCATGAACCCTCATTAAGTCAACTAGTGCAATGACTAAGCAAAGCCCCATAACCTTAATAAATCAAGTAAACTCAAAAAGAATCATGACCAATGTCCAACTTCATATATTATATCCAACTTCACATAGTATATCATTAATAGTACATATCATCATACTTTAGCAATAGAGAACAAACACATATTCATAAGTGAAACCAATCATCATATAGTATCATCAATGTGCAAGATTATCATATACATATTCGGTATCATTATATAAGAACATCATCCTAAGACTTCCCTTAAGTATAACTAGTCCAATGATTAGGTACATTCATACCCATATTTAGACTAAGCTAAATCCCTTAGGTTGTCCTAGTTAGAGTTCATTCTTTTAGTTCATTTTACATTTTGGGAAAATCTTGCCTTACTGAAATAGACCACATGAGCTAATGCGGAATCCGGTGTCATAATACCCTACATCGAAGAAAGGTTGACTACTTTCCAAGGCAGTACAAAAACATGCACATAGCAACTACGTGGATCCACAAGCTAGTATTCCCATGGGAGAAACATAGTTCAAGAACTAGGAGATATAGTTGGGACCCTCTTTATTCTACATGCATTAAAGTCTCCAATATCATGAGTACATTAGTGATCTTACCTTCACTATGTGGGAAGGGAAACTCCTCACACTAGTTCACTCGATGCTATGCTAGAGTCCTTTTTGAAATGGCTTTAATATCTTTATTAATCATCATAGCTTAATGTAGGTCATAGGGTCTATCCCTTATATAATCATCATCATGATAGCTCAATAAGAATTGCATAAGTATTGTCCTTTCATTACAATTCATTTAAGTGAGGTTAGTACATTTATATAGACATATCATAATAAGGAACATTAGTAAATTATCACCATCCTTATAACATTTACACCTTAGCCAACAACTCACAATCCGTAATTCCAGAGATATATATTCAACAACATACAAACCCTTTCAATCTTAGTATGAGGTCTACTTTAATACAACATCATTACTTAAGCACAAGTAACCATAATCGCAGTAAAGAATAAGGATTAAAAGACTTAATCAATCCTCTTCACAATTCTTTCACCAAAGTCTTACCATCAACCTCCAATTTAACCCAACAATGGTATAATAGCATCATATAATATTAAACAAAACGATAACAAGGACAATTGAATCATTATACAACAATCCCTCACTAGTTCATAGCCTAGAATTAGAGACTTAGATCAAGTTCATAGTTTACTTCACCATCTAGGTCAATTACTCAAGATCTAGCAGGATAGGAGTATAACTCATCTTAACGTATTCATAATTTTGTACAATAACATCATAGGATAGTAATTAACACATTAACCATGACAATTACATCAATACTAGATAGTTTAATTCAAGATGACAACCTACGGTTAAGGGGAATAGGTCATCTTCTACAAACAAGACCAATCAATCAATAAGTAGTTTATTATATAGTCATAATTCATCCTAGTTTAATCAATACAATCAAAAAAAAATATAAACAAATCTTATCGAAAGATCAGTTTTGAGATTTCAAAACACTCACACGAAAACTCATATTTTGTAATCAATTTGAATGAACTCTTTGGGGAAAGAAGTCCCAAAGGTGAAAGGAATCCCATACCTCAATGATTGATTAAATTTGATGGAGAAAATTTTAGTTTTGAATACCTACAACCTCCTTGAATTATACCTCTTATGGTGTTCTTCATCTTGAGAGAGAAAGAAGAGAGAAGGAGGAGAATTTTGGTTTGGGAATTATGAGAGTTAGGTTAGCCTAATTACGTTAGGGTCTTTATATAGGTCATTAACTAACTTAATTAGAACCACCTTAACCCTTAACTAATTAACTAACCACCTTATTAATTAATTTAATTAGACTAAAATGAGCAGCAAAATATGTGGTCTCACAGACGAGACCACGTCGACGCCTCGTGTGTTAATCGACGAACTAAGGGAGCAACCGTCTTGTTGGTCCGTCGTTAAGTTCAGAGGCTTTTTAAATCAAGCCTCGAATGGATTTTGCTAAGTGACCATCGAGGGAGGCATCGACTCCCCGTCAATTCACCAACGACTCTTGATGGCATTCATTGGTGACACTGTCTCTTGACAGCTTTTAGCCACTTTCGCAAGGGTCCTCCTCAAGGGCCCTTGGTTGATCCTTGGGGAGGTGTACCCGGACGTTTCTACTATGAACTAACTATAATACGTGGTAGACATATTTCCACCAAATTTCATCATTTTTCGATTCCTAAAACTTAGTCAAATAGGCTAAGGCACACTAGCACCTCATTGAACAATTTTTAGACGTCATGGACGTTCCTTGATGTTTTGGTTCCTAAAAGTCCTAAATGACTTATATTCATTTGAATTAATCTTAAAAAGTGTCTAAACCTTTTTACACCTATGTTAGACTCTAGAATACGTCTTAGACTTTCGAGGTATGACATTATCCTGCCCTTAGGAACATTAGTCCCCGAATGACACTAAAATCTTTTGGAAGGAAGGAATAGACTCGAGACTAGCAGCCCGACCAACAACAACATATCAAAATATAAGTGACAACTCAAATAAACATAACTTCACTCATGGCATTTGAACATAGCAATTCAAAACTACAATTACTACACATAAGGCTCAGAATCACATTATGAGGAATTTCCTTCTCACAACAACATGAGCTCAACATACCCATATATTAATCAATTATGCCAAAACTCAACTTACCAACATGCTCAACATCATTTCTTAAGTACTCTCCATATCAAAATGCACAACTTACCTCAAAACAAGCAAAAAGCAATATTTTCAAGTCTATAAGCAAATTTCACTGTAATTTCATTATAACATGACCTTTTTTGCAAAACTTCACCAAAAATTGAAACAACTTCAAATTTAGTCATTATTTTAATTATTAGTAGGAACAACAAACCTAAGTTATAAAATACATGAGGGTAATGGGACTTCATGTGGGCCTCGGACTTCCATGTTGCACCCTCAACTAGGTCATTCTTCCATAAAACTTTACAAAAGTTACCTCTTTGTTCTTTAACATCATTACTTGCCTATCAAGGATTTGAACCGGTACCTCCTCATAAGATAGGTTATCTTGTACACCAAGACCCTCAATAAGAATATAGACTCGGGATCACTGATACACTTCTTAAACATAGAAACATGGAACACCAGATGAACCGAAGCCAATTCACTAGGGAACCTCAACTCATATGAAACCTTACAAATGTATTGCAAGAATTCATAAGGACACACATAACGAGGACTCAACTTCCCTTTTATTGCCAAATCTCACTACCCTTTCATTGACGAAATTTTTAGATACACTTTATCACCTTCTTAAAACTCTAATTCCAATCTCCTATGGTCGACATAAGACTTTTTTCCAGCTATAGGCTGTTTTCAATGGATTACTTACGATATGAAACTTCTCCAAAGTATCATAAAATAAATTGGGACCCAAAACTGCAGACTTACCCACTTCAAACCATCCTATTGGAGATCTACATCTTCTACCATACAAGGCTTCATAAGGAGCCATAGATATAGATGAATGATAGCTATTATTGTAAGAAAACTCCACCAAAGGCAAGTGCTTATCCCAATTTCCATTTAAATCAATTATACAAGCTCTAAGCATTTCCTCAAGGGTTTACATTGTATGTTCCGCTTGACCATCCGTTTGGGGAAGAAAAGCGGTGCTTAACTTCACCTTAGTACCCAACCCTTTTTGGAATGACCTCCAAATCTTCGATGTGAATTGTGCACCCCTATCTCATATGACAGATAACGGATTACCATGGAGACACACAATCTCATGTATGAAGATCGTTGCGTAATCCTCACCGAGTAAGTTGCCTTGATGGGAATAAAATGAGTGGATTTGGTCAACCTATCCACAATCACCTATATGAAGTCATATTGTTTTTGTGTCCGAGGCAAACCTAAAACAAAATCCATATTGATGTCCTCCCATTTCCAAGTAGGGACTTGGATTTCTCGAAGTAAACCACCTGGCTTTTGGTGTTTGTCCTTCATTTGCTGGCAATTTTGACACTTTGCAACAAATTCCGTTATGTCCTTCTTCAATCCTTCCCACTAAAACACTTCCCTAAGGTCATGGTAATCTTTGTAGAACCCGGATGAATGGAGTAACGAGACCTATGAGCTTCCTGAAGAATCAGGTTCCTCAATCTACATTGGTAACACACAACCTTTCTTAATACCTCAAGACACCATCACCCCCTAAGAAGAATGACTCATTAAGCTTACAAAGAACTGACTCCTTCAACTCCATTAATGTTTGATCAAGGTCTTGTTTAGACCTAACCTCAACCACAAAAGATGACTCAGAGTTATGATGGACCATAAAACCACAATTTGGGGAATCTTCAAATCCAACACCCAATCTAGCTAACGTATGTACATATTTTACGAATACATTCTTGGATTCCTCTACATGAGGCAAACTACCCATGGTCATACTATTTAGAGCATCCGCAACAACATTGGCCTTGTCGGGTGTTAGTGAACACTCTTGTCGTAATCTTTCAACAATTCCAACCACCTTGTTTCTTAGAGATTCAACTAATTTTGAGTAAGCAGATATTGAAGACTCTTGTGGTCGGTATACATATCAACATGAACACCATACAAGTGATGTTTCCATATTTTCAAGGCAAATAACACGAACGCTAACACAAGATCATGAGTTGGATAGTTCCTCTCATTCACTATAAGTTATCTAGAGACATAGCTACTACTTTCCCATGTTACATAATCACACACCCTAAACCCACTCGTGATGCATCACAATACACAACGAATCCCTTGGTACCCTCTGCTAAAGTCAACACCGGAGCAGTGGTAAGCCTATCTTTCAAGATTTGGAAGCACATGTTTGCGACCACTCAAATTTCATACCCTTTTGGGTCAATGTAGTCAAGGTAGATGCAATGGACACAAAAACATCAACAAACTTCATATAATGACCCGCTAGACCCAAGAAACTCCTAATGTCAGTTGGAGTCAATGATCTAGGCCAATTTTTCACTACCTCCACTTTCCTTGGATCAACCTCCACTCCCTCAACAGAGATGATATGACCAAGAAATGCCACCGACCTCAACCAAAACTCACATTTTCTATACTTGGTAAATAATTGGTTCTCCTTTAGCACTTGTAACAACACCATCAAATGGTCCATTTTCACCCTCTTTTTTAGAATTTACGAAGATGTCGTCAATGAAGATAATGATAATTGAATCTAGGTAACTTTGAAACACCCTATTCATGAGATCCATAAATGATGCTGGGGCATTAGTGAGACCAAGGTCATCACTATGAACTCATAGTGACTATTTCTCATCCAAAATGCTATTTTTGGTATATCCTCACCTCTCACCCTAAGTTAGTGATATTTCAATCTCAGGTCAATCTTAGAAAAGTAGCTTGCCCCTTGGAGTTGATCAAACAAGTCATTGATTCGAGGGATAGGATACATGTTCTTAATAGTGACTTTATGAGTTGGCAATAATCGATGTACATCGAAGGGACCCATCCTTCTTCTTTACAAACAAAACTGGCGCACCCCATGGAGAAATACTAGGTGTAATGAAGACTTTGTCTAGTAAGTCTTTTAGTTGAGCCTTCAACTCTTTCAATTTGGACAGAGCAATCAAATAAGGATGAATCAAAATAGGGTTGGTATTTGATAGTAAGTCAATACCAAAATCAATTCCCCATTCGAGAATGATTCCGGGTAGATCATTAGAAAAGACCTCCAGAAATTCCCTTACTACGGGGACTAACTCAATGGGAGTATTTTCGGAGTCTAAATCTTTGACTCTTATAATATGATATAGAAACCTCTTCGAGATCATTTTAAAAGCCTTAAGACAAGAGATGATACGACCTCTAGGAATAGAATTTCCCCCCTTCCAATCTAAAGTGGGTTCATTTGGAAAATTTAACTTGACAATTATAAGTCTACAATAAATGGAAGCCAAACAATCATGAAACCAATCCATCCCCAAAATAACATCGAAATTTGCCATATCAAGTTCTACTAATTCAAGATGAGTAACTCTATTGGGCAACATTATAGGAAAATTTCTATATACCCTCTTTGCAACCACTTAGTCACCTACCATGGTAGTTACCATGAAAGGTTCATTTAGGATGTCTAGCAAAATATCAAACTTTCTAGCTATCAAGTGAATAACAAAAGATAGTGTAGCACCAGGATCAAGTAAAGAATATACATCAATATAGAATACTTGTATCATACCGGTAACCACGTTGGGAGAACTCTCTTGTTCACCCTTTGAGCGAAGTACACAAAACGATTTTTCTTTGGAGGATCCATCTTAGAACCACTAGCTTGAGCTTGCCCACTACCTTTGTCTTGCCCCTTTACATTAGGGAAATCCCTAAGCTTGTGGACACTCTTACCACACCTAAATCAATTGACCATTCCAATGAGGCAATCACCATAATGCTTCTTGTCACACTTTCCACAAGTTGGCTTCTTGTTTGGTGATCTAGTAACTCTTTCCTTTTGAGACTTAGGGTTCGACACCCTATCATCACGAGCATTGGAAAATTTTGTAGGAACTTTGTTAGAAGACCTCTTCTTAAATCTAGGATTGTCTTAAATGTCTAGCCCACCCTTCGAAGAACCACCATCAAAAGACCTTGCCCACTTGGGATCTACTCTTCCTCTTAGCCTTTGTCTCTTCCACTTATTGAGCATGAATCATGAGACAAGAAATATTCATATTTTCATGTAGCATAGATGAATTACAGTCTTCTTGCAAGTCATCCGACACTCCCGTCACAAAGTGGGTCATTTCATCTCTACGATCGGAAAACAAAGAAGGAGCATACTTTGATGATTTAGTAAATTTCAAGGAATATTAAAGTACACCCATACCTCCTAGACGAAGGTTGATGAACTCCACCACTATTACTTCCCTCTTATCTCTAGGAAAGAATCTATCAAGAAAAATCCTCTTTAAAATATCCCATGTCACCGGTCCACCTCATAAGGGCCTATTATCTCTTCATTAAACGTACAATGTTTGGGCCACATCTTTGAGTTGATAAGTGTCTAACTCGGCCTTCTCACTATTAGTCAACCCCATAACATAGAGGATCTTGTATGTTTCATCAAAGAAATCCTGGGGGTATTCCTCAACCATGGACCCATAGAAAGTAGGGGGATTAATCCTAGTGAGATCTCTCAAATGGGAGGCCATGGTACCAACATGTTTGTTTGCTCGGGGTACAACCTCCCGATTAGCTTTGGTCGCCATGTCTTGAGCTTAAATAGTCACGGCTTGTGCTTGAGTAGTAATAGATTGGGCCATTTTGAGAAGAGCATCCCTTATGTCACCATCGATCAAGGAGGCGGATTGACCATAACGTGGTCATCATTGTTACATTCTAGAAAATGTACTCCTCTAGTGAAGAGTCTATTAAGTTTTAATAATAGGTATTGGGGTAGGCATCGCATTGCCCAATATTGAGAAATATTGGGAATATTAGGGAAAATTGGCTTAAGGATGTTAGCCAATTTCTATGTATTAAGATATACTTTGATGTTCAAATGCCCCAATTCAAGCTTGTTTAGGAATTGTACCTGCAATGAAGACCCTAATCTAAAATGCTTAATTCCTTAACTCATAAATTAGGTATCAGGAATCCAACTGTCAAGCCTAGGTACCATAGCACATGATCATTTAAAATGATCATGTAGAGTAAGCAGTGTCCAAGGATATAGTGAGGATCCTAGGGACAACAAGAAATGAGCAGTAACACATGTGCAACAAATGTGCAAGCACATGTGCAAGAAATGTGCAAGAACATGTTCAAGCACATGTGCTTACCGATGAAGGGACAAGCCCAACCAAATTCGGTTAGGACGGTTTGGAAGCAGGCGCGCGCACGACTCAATCAAGGTGGGGCCTATCGTCCTAACAAACTTTAGGCTCTAAATAATTTAAATAACTAGCTAACTAAAATATAACTAACCTAAATTAACCAACTAGTGTGCCCAAGATCCTAAAATCTAAACGGGTGACACTAGCCGGGTAACTAACTCAAGAAACATTCTAGTACCTAACCTAGGATGGTCCAAAAGGGTTGGTTATAGTCCGAATGACTTAGGGGTACTTTATTAATTACCATAGGTCAATTGATTAATTAAATTAGTAACTTAATTAATTTACCTAATTAGAAATAAAGGCCGAACCTTAGCTAATTTTAAGATTTGGCTATGTCAAATGCTATCCTATTTTTAGTCAATTCAGGAGGGGTGTTTTGGTAATTAGCTAATTTATTTATTTAATTAACTTATTTAGACTAAGATGAATTAGTCAATATCAGTTCCTAAGACTTAGACTCACGTTCAATCACTAGAAACTCACGATTGAAAACAGTAAGCAAAATGCAGGAAAAACAGAAAATACTCTCGAGTTCTCTTAGGCAATTTCAAGGCTCTTCTTCAAGATTTTTCGTGCAAAGTTAAAAGGTGATCTTCGTAGATTCAATTCAACAAGAAGGTATGGGTTTTCTCTCTTTGATTTTTTTTCTCCAAGAGTCTTTTCAAACATTTTGAATTCAAGATATCTTAAACTACGGTTGTTCCCAATGAAGTTTGTGAATATTCATCTCCCTAGTTCTCCCTATTTTTGACTTCTAGTAGAATATACTCAAGCATGTTGTTGGTATGTGGTGCTAACTTATCATTATGTGTAGGTTTGTATGATTTGATAATGTCGAATGAGACCTATAGGTTAGATTCGTATGATTAATGCCTGATTGTGTTCGAAAACATAAAATTGTTATAAATCATTTATGAAATTCAGTTTAGTGTTGAAAAGAATGATGTTTTCGACTTTACTAGTTGTGTTTACAGTAGATATGTTGTAAGTATTTGGAATGCAATGTTTCCAAGAAGAAAAAAGATGTGAATCAAAGCTAATTAATGAACCTTCAATGCTAAATTAACTTTATTGCGTGGCGATTCTAACATTGAATTGTTCTAATAAGCTAAACAAAATGTTAAGTGTTGGCTTGCCTAAAATGATGAGATCATTATAGTATATACATGAAGTTAATTTAAAAGGCTTCCATGATAACATCATGACAATGATTAGTTAAAGTTTGGCTTATGCCAATAAATTGGCTTACAATGATATTTCCAAAAATATGATATAGAATCGGCTAACTACTAAGTTATACCAAATTAAGATTGACCAATGTTACTCAATGAAATTCATAACCTAGGGTATGCCAGTCATTGGGACAAGTCCCAACATTCCTTATCCAAATGAACTATGAATATAGTAGTACATTGAATAAGTTTATAACATTCATAAAGAATGTATAAGGCTACCAAATGATATTGAGCAAGATAAGGTGAGTAATGGCATAACTAAAAGCTTATGAGTTATGAAATTGACCTGAATATGGTCTTCAAGGAAGTTAGATAAGTCTCACTTGCACCTAAACGGTAATGTTAAAGATACTCACATTAGAGGATGTTACAAAAAGTGACACAAGTCTCATTAACACCTTGATGATAATATAAGGTTTAAGTTCACATTAATCAAGTAAAGAAAGGGATGACAAGTCATCGATTGAGTTAAGCATACCTCATAGTAGAATCAAGCTTCCATGATGTATGAGTCAACTCTAAAAGTTAAAAAGTATAAGAAACTGAGCAAAGCACCGATAGACTAGCAATGAGCTTGTGCAATTACATATAGTCCTCATGAGATGAGGCTACCACCAAGGTGCATAAGTAGTCTACGAAATCTCCTAGTCTTTGAACAATGTTGCCAACATAGGAACTAGCCAGTAGAATCCACCTAAAATAGCTAGGTAGTATTCGGTTTCACTTTGCCAGGTGAACTACCCCTTTTCATATGGGGCTGACAGTGGATTTCATGTTTAGCTCACATGATCTATGTCGGTTAATTCTCAAAGAATATATTCGGTTGCACTTTATCTGTGAACCACCTCTTTTAAGCGTGGCGAAGACAATGGACTTGGTTTTAATTCAGTCGGTGAACCACCCCTCTTCAGTGTGGGGCAGACACTGTATTTCATGTTAACTCACATAATCTAGGTTCACTTTGATCTGTGAACCACCTATTTTGGTGTAGAGCAGACACTTGATTTTATGTTAGTTCACATGATATTAATGCTAAAGATTTTATTAAGAAAGTAAGAAAGAAATAAGAAGAAATGTAAATTCAAAGTAAACTAAGAAAGTAAGAGCTTAAAGTATATGAATCATCAGGGTTTGATAAGAATGAAGTGTTAACAAGATATTGGCTTATGACAATAAAAATATATGCTTCAGTATCTTTACATTATGCAATTGATCAAATAATAGGCTTATAACGACTTCTTATATTATGCAAATGATCAAATAATGGGCATACCCAACAAAAATTGGATTATAAGAGCAATAACTTAATAACTCATAAACTGAGTATGAATATATGCCCCAACATCTTCATAATATGAAAATGATCAAATAATTGGCCTAGCCAATAAAGATTGGCTTATAAAGACTTCACGCCCAATTTAACAAGAATGGAAAGAATAACTTGTGAGTAAGATAGTCAAAATATTTTCTTTGTCTTTTGGATTAGTAACTCGATTCATTGTAGGTATGGGACTACAATAAATCATTGCACTTGTAAGTAATACATAGGATCAAAGGAGATCATTTAACTGCACAACAACAAGAAGAAAAAGACGGAATAATAAACTAAGGCATGGGAGAAAAAGGTCTCGGCCTAAGGAAGCAAAATTATTATGTTTTGTTTGAGTTGTTCTAAAATTAAGTTCATGATTCCAAGGTTTTACGTTCATATAGAAAATGACTTGTGTGCTTTAAATGCATGAAAACATGTCATATTCATAGCATGATTCACAAATAACATATTAGGAAAGTATAGTGACTTCACTTTCAAGAAACGACATATTGCTATAGGAAGAGATTTCCTTGATCATGCATAGTCCTTATGTGTCTCTGTTCATAAACCCATACTTAGTACAAGTGTGTACTAATCCGTATACTAATACTATTTTTATAGGTGCAGGTTCATGAAGAAGATTGAAGATAAGTTAAAGCGGTTCGAACTAGTATCTCCACACCTTTGGTATATCCTCTTGAGTTCGATGACGCTATATTTATTATTCTAGATTTAGTACATTAGACATAGCTAGTGGATGTTGTCCCTACCATTTTCGTTCAGACAGTTGTTCTAAGCTTTTGTATTAAGGTCATTTGGCAAACTATTATTATATTATGGATTCTTTCATTTTTATTTTTTAATCTAATATAGATGGTTGTTTAGTTTGAGCTATGTAATTATATGAAGTCTCAGAATACTTCATTATGTTTTAAAAAATTTTAAATATTCTGCAAATTTAATTGTATGATTATGTTGAAAGATAAGAAGAGGCTTGTCAACGACCTCTAAGAGGTTAATGAAGCCGGTCTCATCTTTGGTGTAGGACCAGGGTGTGACAAATTTTGTAGCAAGGCATGAGGTTAAATTATCTAGGACCTAAGTCTCAAAACAACCACGTTGCGTAGTTTCTAGCTTATGGTTGTAAAGTTCACCACAATCAGGACTTAGAGATTCAGTGATGTTAGGAATATTCCCTTATTCTATTCTTTATCGTGTTGTTTAGAGCTTTGACATTTTGTGTCATTCTAGCATTGAACTTCCTCTTGTGTGTGCATGTAGAAAAAGAACAGAAGGAAAAACGCAAGAAGAAGAGTTGAAGAAGAAGCTGCTGGAGGAAACCATGCTCCTTCTCAAGGACATGTTGTTAGAGTGCAAGTGCCTGTCAACCCAGCTGCATCGATGGATGGAAAGGTGAGAGAAACACTGTTTCAGATGGCCCAAGTCATCACTACTAAGGCATAGGCTATCACAGTCCAGGCTACCAGAGAGGGTGCTCCCAGGGAGAACCCACATGCTAGCACCATGGTTAGCAGACTGAGAGATTTCACTAGTATGAATCCTCCACTCTACTTCGGGTCCAAAACCAATAAGGATCCCTATGAATTTGTGGACGAGGTCCACAAGATTCTCTGTGCTATGGGTGAAAATGAAGAGGAGAAGGCTGAGTTGGTCGCATACCAGCTCAAATACGTGGCTCTGGTATTGTACAAGATGTGGGTGGCCGAGAACCAGGAGACAGATTCGAGCTGAAAAAGTATATAGAGATTTCCCAATAACTGTTCTTGATAGAGTTATCAATGCTGACCTAATAGAATTAACCATTCTTGATTTTGGTGTAATTTAGGGTATGTATTGGCTCCATAAGTGTTATTCCACCATAGACTATCGAAATAGGGTAGTAAGGTTTCATTTTTTTCTAATGAGTTAGAGCTGGAATGGAAGGGCCTAGTTCAGATCCAACAGGTTAAATAGTTTCACATTTTAAAGCCAACAAGATGTTATCTAAGCGGTATATATACCACTTAGTCAGAGTCGATGACTTAGAACATGAAGATCCTTCCATAGACTCTTTGTCCATAGTGAATGAGTTTCAAGATGTATCATGATCTCAAGGAGATCTATTGGTGAGAAGGCATGAAGCGAGATATTTCTAAGTTTGTGAAAGAGTGCCCCAATTGCCAACAGGTTAAGGCCAAACACGTTAAGTCTGGAGGTCTTACTCAGTAGATTGATATTCCAACAAGGAAGTGGGAAGCTATTATTATGGATTTTGTTGTTGGTTGGCCAAAGACCAGGAGACTGCATGATTCCATTTGGGTCATTGTTGACAGGATGACTAGGTCTGCTCACTTCATACTTGTATAGTCTACTTACAGGGCCGAAGATTATGCCAAAATGTATATTGATGAGATAGTGAGGTGGCATGGGATTCCTTTATCTATCATTTTGGATAACAGAGCCCATTTCACTTCTTACTTTTGGAAATCTTTCAAAGAAGAGCTTGGGTACACAGGTGAAGCTCAGTACCGCATTTCATCCCCAGACGGATGGACAAGCAGAGCATATCATTAAGACCTTTGAAGACATGCTGAGAGCATGTGTTATTGACTTTAAGGGGAGTTGGGATGATCACTTGCAACTGATTGAGTTCTCTTTTAATAATAGCTATCATTCCAGTATTGGGGTGACACCTATATGGCAAGAGATATAGGTCTCCAGTTGGGTGGTTTGAGGTAGGATAATCTTCCATCCTTGGCCCTGAGATCATACATGAGGCTGTAAAAAATATAAGATTTATTAGGGATTGATAGGCTACTGCTTAAAGTCCTCAAAAATCCTATGGTGATGATAGGAAGAGACCCCTTGAATTTGATGTAGGTGACAAGTTTACCTGCAGATATCACCCATGAAAGGGGGGATGAGGTTTGGTAAGAAAGGGAAGTTGAGTCAGAGGTATATAGGTCCTTGTGATATCTTACAGCGAGTAAGGAGTGTTGCATATGATCTGAAGTTACCAAATGACTTGGCTTCTGTCCAAATCCAGTGTTTCATGTTTCGATGCTTAAAAAGTGTCTAGGCAATCCAGCATCCATTCTGCCTATTGAGGGGTTAGCAGTCGATTAGAACCTTTCTTATGAAGAGGTTCCAGTTGAAATTTTAGATCCCAAGTGAAGCGGATGAGGAACAAATAGGTTGCCACTGTAAAAGTGTAATTAATGAAGCACCTTGTTGAAGGAGCAACATGGGAGGACGAGGCCGATATGAGATCCAGTTACCCTAACTTGTTCATTTCTTGAGGTTAGATATACTCTTCCTATGTCTTATTTTGTTTATGAAACTATCAATTTTAGTGCATTAGTCGGTTTTGGTGTTTTAATTCAATAATTTTGTGTATTCAACTTACATGATATGAGTTAATATGAGTTCATGCTTGCATTCATGTTGCTGGTTTTGTATAGCGTTTACATGATTTTTGTGTTGCATGAGTTGTGATGTGAATTGAGTTTAAGTAAGATTGGGAAGGATGTTCCTCAATCTCAGTTGAAACATCAGATAAGCTTTGAGTGATGTGCATTATCCAGAGGAAGTTGTGAATCAGATATTCACAAAGATTAAAGTTTCAAGATCATAAAATCTAACCGGGTGACACTAGCCGGGTAACTAACTCAAGAAACATCCTAGTACCTAACCTAGGATGGTCCAAAAAGGTTGGTTATGGTCCTAATGACTTAAAGGTACTTTAGTAATTCTTCTAGGTCACTTAATTAATAAAATTCGCAACTTAATTAATTAACTTATATTAGAAATCTAGGCCGAACCCTTAGCTAATTTTGATATTTGGCTAAGTCAAATGCTTTCCTATTTTTAGTTTATTTAGGAAGGGCATTTTAGTAATTAGCTAATTTATTTATTAATTTAACTTAATTATCCTATATTGAATTAGTCAATATCAGTTCCTAAGACTTAGACTCACGTTCAATCACTAGAAACTCACGATTGGAAATGGTAAACAAAATGCAGAAAACCATAAAATACTCTCGAGTTCTCTTAGGCAATTTCTAGGCGATTCTTCAAGATTTTTCATGCAAAGTTCAAAGTGATCTTTGTAGATTCAATTCAACAGTAAGGTATGGGTTTTATCTCTTGGATTCCTCTCTCCAAGAGACTTTTCAAACGTTTTGAATTAAAGAGATCTTAATCTAGGGTTGTTCGCAATGAAATTTTTGAATGTTCATCTCCCTAGTTCTCTCTATCTTCGACTTCTAGTAATATGTATAATGCGAATCTTGAGCATGTTTTTGGTATGTGATTCTAATTGATCACTATGTGTAGGTTTCTATGATTTGACAATATCGAATGAGAGCTATAGGTTAGATCTGTATGATTAATGTCTCATTATTTGAAAAGATGAAATTGTTATAAGTCGTTCATAAAATTCAGTTTAGTGTTGAAAAGAATGAAGTTTTCGATTTTACTGGTTGTGTTTACAGAAGATAGGTGTAGGTATTTGGAATGCAATGTTTCCAAAAAGAAACAAGATGTGAATCAAAGCTAACTAATGAATCTTCAATGCCAAATTACATTTATAGCTTGGTCAATCTAACATTGAATTGTGCTTATAAGCAAAAGAAATGTTAAAAGTTAGCTTGCTTAAAATGATGAGATCATTATAGTATATCTATGAAGTTAATTGAAGAAAGCTTCCATGATAATATCATGACAATGTTTAGTTAAAGTTTGGCTTATGCCAATAAATTGGCTTACAATGATATTTCAAAAATTGATATAGAATTGGTTAATGTCTAAGTTAGACCAAATTAACCATGACCAATGTAGTCAATGAAATTCATAACCAATGGCATGCCAATCATTTGGACAAGTCCCAACATACCCCATCCAAATGAACTATGAATATAGTAGTACATTGAATAAGTTAATAACATTTATAAAGAATGGTATAAGGCTACCAAATGACATTGAGCAAGATAAGGTGAGTAATGAGATCACTAAAAGCTTATGAGTTATGAAATTGGCCATAATGTTGAAGATACTCACATAAGAGAGTGTTAGAAATCGTGAGACAAGTCTCATTAACACCATGATGATAATGTAAGGTTTAAGTTCACTTTCATCAAGTAAAGAAATGGATGACAAGTCATCCATAGAGTTAAGCTTACCTCATATTAGAAGCAAGATTCCATAATGTATGACTCAATTCTAAAAGTTAAAAAGTATAAGAAATTGAGCAAAGCAATGATAGACTAACAATGAGCTTGTTCAAGCACATATAATCTTCATGAGATGAGGCTACCACCAAGATGGATAAGTAGTCTCTATAATCTCCTAGTCTTTGAATATGTTGCCAGCATTTGAACTAGCCAGTGGATTCCACCTGAGAGAGCTAGGTAGTATTCGGTTTTACTTTGGTAGGTCAACTACCCCTTTTCAGTGTGGGGCAGAAAATAGATTTCATGTTTAGCTCACATGATCTATGTTTGTTAATGCTCAAAGTAAGTATTCGGTTTCACTTTAGTCATGAACCACCTGTTTTCGGTGTGGGGAAGACACTGGACTTGGTTTCACTTTAGTCGATGAACCACCCCTCTTCAGTGTGGGGTAGACACTAGATTTCATGTTAACTCACATGATCTAGGTTCACTTTTGTCGATGATCCACCCTTTTTTCGGTTTGGGGCAGACACTGGATTTCATGTTATCTCACATGATCTTAATGCTAAAGATTTTCTTTAAGAATGTAAGAAAGAAAGAAGAAGAAATGTAAGTTCAAAGTGAACTAAGAAAACATGAGATTAAAGTATATCAAATCATCAGGGTTGATAAGAATGAAGTTTTAACAAGTTATAGGCTTATGCCAATATAGATATATGCTTCAGTATCTTCACATTATGCAAATGATCAAATAATGGGCATAGCCAAATAAAGATTGGCTTATAATGACTTCTTATCTTATGCAAATGATCAAATAATGGACATAGCCAACAAAAATTGGCTTATAAGAGCAAAAACATAATAACTCATCAATTGAAGTATGAATATATGACCCAACATCTTCATAATATGAAAATGATCAAATAATTAGCCTAGCAAACATAGATTGGCTTATAAAGATTTCATTCCCAATTTAACAAGAATGGAAAGAATAACTTGTGAGTAAGATAGTCAAAATATTTCCTTAGTCTTTTGGATTACTTACTCGATGCATTGTTGGTATGGGACTAAAATTAATCAAATTACTTGTAAGTAAAACATAGGATCAAAGGAGATCATTGAACTACACAACAACAAGAAGAAAAATACTAAAAAATAAACTAAGGCTTGGGAGAAGAAGCTCTCGGCCTAAGGGGCAAAATTATTAAGTTTTGTTTGAGTTATTGTAAAATTATGTTCATGATTCCAAGGTCTTATGTTCGTATGGAAAATGAGTTATGTGCTTTAAATGCATGAAAACATGTCATATTCATAGCATGATTCACATTTAACAAATCAGGAAAGTATAGTGACTTCATTTTCCAGAAACGACATGTTGCTATAGGAAGAGCTTTCCTTGATCGTGCATAATCCTTATGTGTGTATGGGAATACACCCATACTTAATACAAGTGTGTACTAACCCCTATACTATTACTATTTTTATAGCTGCAGGTTCTTGAAGAAGATTGAAGATACGTTGAAGCGTTTCGGACTAGTATCTCAAGACCTTTGGTAGGTCCTCTTAAGTTAGAGGATGCTACGTTTATTGTTCTAGCTTTAGTACATTAGACATAGCTAGTGTATGTTGTCCCTAGCATTTCGTTTCAAATGGTTGTTCTAAAGCTTTTATTTTAAGGCCTTTTGGCAAACTATTATTATATTATGGATTCTTTCATTTCAATTGTTTAATCTAATATAGATGGTTGTTTAGTTGGAGCTATGTAGTATATCACTCTTATGCGGTAATTATATAAAGTCTAAATATACTTCATTAAGTTTTAAAAAGTTTTATATTTTCTGCAAATTTAATTTTATGATTGTGATGAAAGCTAAGAAGAGGATTGTCAGCGACCTCTGAGAGGTTAACGACGCCATTCTCATCTAGGGTCTAGGACTTGGGTGTGACAATCTAATGTAATTTCCTCAATCTGATAGACTTAATTGCCGCGGGGAGGAACTCTAGCATTGGCAATGTCTTCATCAAGTCATCGAGCGGCTTCCCTTCTAGTATTAATTGCTTTTAATTACAATAAAAAGAGTAGATTCTAAGAGCACAAAGAGACAAGACTCTAGAGGCACGATATTGGACTTCCAAGAAAGTGAGAGTTTCCTAAGCATCTTATAATTTCCTATTCATAAGTTTTGCGCACTTCACAATTATGAATAAGAATCTACAAAGACGTGGTTAAGTGAGACATGGACTCTAAGGATATTCAAAGACATGCTCTGATACCAAGTTTGTCATATCCGGGGAACACCTCCTTGATGTAACTGTCGTCGTCCTCCTCTTTGAGGACTAAGACTAGCCTCTTAGCTTACATGATTACATTCATAGGTTAAAATTGTGGAAAATTTTAAAATTTTCTATATCTATCTTGAGGTTTAAATAGACTTCTCCCATACACATAATATAGTAGTCATATCAAGTATACATAGACCATTCGTATAGAAATATTACATAGTCTTCTACTTTGATTGCACATAGATATATATTATACATAACGTAGTCTTAAACGGATGTCTCATCTCATAACCATCTAAAATAAGAGTATATCTATTGGTTTTATGACATACATCAAGGTAATAAAGCCACATATAGTCTATACAATGCTTAGTACTCAAATGAAAAGGGAAAAACTAGAAGTCATATAACTATAACAACACCATAAGCTTGGTAGTGGCATTGCCCTCTAAAAGTGAGGACATACCCAACTTGGATGAGTGAGAATTCCAAGTCTTCCTTCAAAGTTGTCTCAAAAGCCATTCACCGACCAGAACCTAAAATGTTAGGGAAAATGAAGGAAATGGGATTGTACACTACATGTACTAAGTATGAGACCAAATGCACACATATCAAAAAATCATGCTAAAAGGGAATATTTTCTTAAAGTATGCAATTTCCTTTGAAAATCCTTATGAACATTCAAGAAGACCATACCAATTAAAAAGACATATTCATTAAGTTTAGAGCATGTACATCACAAGACCAACAATATTGTATCTAGTGAAGCCCACATGCATATCCTTATAATTTGAACATATAGTCAAGACAACCCTATTATCAAGCTATAACATCACAAGCCAGAATAAGAGTTTATAACAACATAACCAAAGCAAGACCATTACCCATGAACACTCATTGAGTCAACTAGTGCAATGATAAAGCAAAACCCCCTACTCAATCAAGTAAACTGAACAAGAACCATGACCAATGTCCAACTTCACAAAGCATATCATTAATAGAACATGTCATCATACTTTAGCAATAGAGACCAAACACATTTTCATAGTAACACCAATAATCATATAGTATCATCAACATGCAAGATTATCATATGCATATTAGGTACCATTATAATCATATACATATATAAGAACATCCTCCTAAGACTTCCCTTAAGGACAACTAGTGCAATGTTTAGGTAGAGTCCCATAACCATACATAGACTAAGCTAAACCCCTTACATTATCCTAGTTAGAGTTCATTCCTTCAGTTCATTTTACCTTTGAGAACATCTTTCTTTAACCTACATAGACCACATGAGCTACGTGGAATCCGATTTCATAGAACCCTACACCGAAGGAAAGCGGACTACTAGCCAAGGTAGTACCAAAACATGAACAAAGCACTACGGGGATCGACTAGCAAGTATTCCTATGGGGGGCCACATAGTTCAATAACTAGGAGATATAGTTGGGACCCTCTTTATAATACATTTATTATAGTCTTCAATATCATCAGTACATTAGTGATCCTACCTTCCCTATGTGAGAAGGGACACTCCTCACACTAGTTCACTCGATGCTAAGATAAATTCCCTTTTGAAATGTCTTTAATATCTTTATCAATCATCATAGATTAATGTGGGTAAAAGGGTGTATCCTTTATATAATCATTATCATCATAGATCAACAAGAATTTCATGATAATTGTCCTTTCATTACAATTCATATAAATGAGGTTAGGACATTTACATAGTCACATCATAATAAGGAACATTTGTAAATTATCACCATCCTTATAACATTTACACCTTAGCCAACAACTCACAATCCATAGTTCAAGACATTTCAATTCAACATCATACTAACCCTTTCAATCTTAGTATAATGTATACTTCAATACAACATCATTACTTAAGCACAAGTAACCATAATCGAAGTAAATAATAGGGATCACAAGACTTACTCAATCTTCTCAAAAACGCCTTCATCAAGGTCTTACCACCAACCTCCAACTTAACACAAAATGGTATAATGGTATCATATAATATTAAACAACACATTAACAAGACAAATTGAATAATTATACAATAATCGGTCACTAGTTCATAGCCTAGATTTAGAGACTTAGATCAAGTCCATAGTTTACTTCACCATCTAGGTCAATTACCGAATAACTAGCATGGTAGGATAATAATTCATCTTAATGGATTCATAATTTGGCACAATAACATCATATCATAGTAATTCACACATTAACCAAGACAATCTCATAAATACTAGAGAGTTCATTGAAGATCACAACCTAGGGTTAAGGGGAATAGGTCATCTTCAATAAACTAGACCAATCCATCAATAAGTAGTGTATTATAGTCATAATTAATCCTAATTTAATCAATAAAATCCAAATAAACGATAAACAAATCTAATTGAAAGATCAATTTCGAGATTTCAAAAGACCCATAGGAAAACTTCTATTTTGAAATCAATTTGAAAGAACCCTTTGGGGAAAGAAGTCCCAAAGATGAAAGGAACCCCATACCTCAATTATTATGAAGTTTGATGGACAAAAGTTAGTTTTTCAGCCCTAGAACCTCCTTTAATTTTACCTCCTATGGTGTTCTTCAACTTGGGAGAGAGAGAGAAGAAAGAAGGAAGAGAAATTGGGTTTAGGAATAATGAGAGTTAGGTTAGGTTATTTATATAGGTCATTAACAAACATAATTATCCCCCCTTAACCCCTAACAATTTAACTAACCACCTAAATAATTGATTTAACTAGACTAAAAATGAGCAGCAAATACAATGGTCTCACAGACAAGACCACGTCGATGCCTCTTGTGTCAATCGACAGACAAAGGCACCAACCTTAATGTTGGTCCGTTATTTAGTTCAGAGTCTTGTCAAATTAGTCCTTCCATGGATTTTGCAAAGTTACCATTGATGGAGGCATTGCTTCCTCGTCGATTCAGCAATGGCTCGTTGATAACATTCGTTGGTGAGACTGTCTCTTGACAGCTTTTAGCCACTTTTGCAAGGGTCCTCCTCAAGGGCCCTTGGTTGGTCCTTAGGGATTCGTACCCAAAATTTTTGACTACGAACTAACTCTATTACGTGTTACACATCTTTACACCAAGTTTGATCATTTTCCAACTCCTAAAACATAGTCAAATAGGCTAAGACACACTAGCACCTCATTGAACTAGTGCTCGGACGTCATGGACATTACTTGATGTTTTGATTCTTAAGCTTCCTAAATGACTTATATTCATTAAAATTGACCTGAAAATAGTGTCTAACCTTTTTACACCTATGTTAATCTGTAGAGAACTTCTTAGACTTTTGAGGTATTACACCTTACTTATACCAGAGTTGTGCTGATAGGTTGATTTGTGTTGTGTACTTGAGGTTGAGATGTTGAGTGTTTTGGAGGCATGTCACTCCTCTCATATTGGTGGGAACCATTGTAGTATCAATACTGCTCATAAGATCTTGCAGTGTGGGTATAATTGGCCAACCATTCACCAAGATGTTCACGATTTCTTCAAATCATGTGATCAGTGTCAACAAGATGGAGGAATTTCGAACAGGCAAGAACTCCCCTTGAATCCTATTCTAGTGATTCAACTATTCGATGTATGGGACATTGACTTCATGGGCCCGTTTTGTTAGAATCATGGGATGAAGTATATTCTTGTGGTGGTTCACTATGTGTTGAAATGGGAGGAAGCAGTTGTGCTTCCTAACAATGAAGGAAAAAGTTTCACCGCATTCTTGAAAAAGAACATTTTCTCAAGATTTGACATAGCTAGATCCATTATTAATGATGGTCGTTCTGACTTCTGTAGTAAATTGTTCAAAAGGCTACCGGAGAAAAATGGTATTCGCTATAATGTGTCTACTCCTTACCACCCACAGACTAGCGGGCAAGTTGAGGTGTCTAATCGTGGGATCAAACAAATTTTGGAAAAAATGGTGAATGCTAATAGAAAAGATTGGTCCAGGAGGATTGATGATGCTCATTAGACCTACCGCACTGCATATAAGACTCTCATAGGTATGTCTCCATACAAACTTGTATATGGGAAGGTCTGTCACTTGCCAGTCGAGCTATAGAACAAGTAGATGTGGGAAATTACGAAACAGAAGTTGGATTGGACTGAAGCGGCAAAACAAAGACTAAATGGGTTAAATGAGCTTGGTGAGTTTCAATTAAAGGCGTATGAAAGTTTAGTCATCTACAAACAGAAGGTGAAGAAGTATCACGACCAAAGGATTGAAAAGCGATAATTTGCAGTGGGTGATTTGGTGCTTCAATTCAACTCTAATCTACGTTTGTTTCAAGGAAAACAAAAGTCCAAATGGAAAGGGCCATTTCTCATCGCTAAAGTATTTCCACATGGAGCGCTTGATTTGGAGAATAAGGAAGGTGCAAAGTCATAGTCAACGGCCAAAGAATAAAGATCTATCAGGGGAATACAGAGAGCGTTCATGAAGTGGTTAAGTCATATAATCCTGATAAAGTCTGAGTAATAAAGGGGCCTGCGTCGTGTCGCGACATTAAATGAAGCTTATCTTGGGAGGCAACCCAAGGTTTATCCCCTAGCCAACGATAGGTTTTGTTTTCCTTTTAGTAATAGTCATACTTTGTTTCATTTTTTTTATTATATAATTTTTGATTGTGTGTTAGTGTTGGCTAAAGATTAGTATAAGGTCCGTGACTCAAAAGTGTAGAGAACAACACCAAAATAATGGCCTAATGGTGTTACATGTGCAGGGAGAAAAAGCAAAAATCTATAGAAAATGGTCTGGTGCAGAGGTCTATGGACCCTATCGATGGACCTTTATTCCATCGATGGACCGTCGATGGTGTCCATAGATCCCAAGTATGTTCCCAATCTCTTCTAAGTCTCAAAGTGATTAACAGTCCCTATCGATTTATCATCGACTGACCTACTTACCATATATGGGGTTTCATAGGTCCAAATCTGCTAATGACCCGACCCGACCCGACCAATAATATTAAAAGACATATCCTTTCAAATTCATTCCATCTTACATTTATTAAAAAATTCCTTTCCATAATTGTTTCTTTCCTTTATTTCATTCTTGTTTCATTCATAATCAACCCTTCCAAGTCTCAAATCAGTCACAAATCAGAATTCTCTATTCCTAAACTTCCCATCTCTTCCAAATTCTTTGTTCTTCATTCTCTAGAAGCCGGTGATCGAGGTCGGACGCGTGGCTAGTTCTTCTAAGTCCATAACAACAACACCACTGCTACGAAAGGTGCTTCAATCCCATTTTAACTTTAAATTATCGTTCATAGTTAAAAATAGGAATTTGAAAATGGGTCTTTACCTAGGGACTACATTAGGAGAAATTTCATGCTAAAAATTGTGTTTGTAATACTTTTAAAATCCAAGACAGTTCGTAAATCCTAACATAGGTGTAATGAGGTCTAAGTACTTTTTTTAAGTTCATTTTGATAAAGAACCAAAATGTCCAACAACGTTCATGACGTCCGTAAGTTTTATCAAAGGGGTATTAGTGTGCCTTAGCATATTTGGCTAGATTTTAGAAGTCGGAAATTTATGAAAAGTTGTAAAAGTTTATATAATAGGTTCTTGAGGTGATTCGGTGTCCAAACGTCTGGGTACGACTCCCCAATGACCAACCAAGGGCCCTTTAGGCAACACTTCTTAGGCAATGTGCATCGACTGGACAAGGGACAACCCGTGTGTGTATTAACGGGGCATCGATGCAATCGTTGTCCCAGACATAGTTATTTTTTGGAATACCCTTACGTGCATAGTATCTGGCCGGATCGACGAATGTGTAGCACGGAAGCAGGCTTGGTCTGTCGGCTTACCCACGATCTGTCAATCGTGGTGTCGTCTATAACATTGCCAATTTCCTACTCATATTAAGTTAGTCTCATTTTATTAATAAAGAGGTTAGGTGGTTAGTAAGGGGTTTAAGGGAGTGTATTTAAGTTGATTAAGCCCCAATATGAATACCCCCAACCCTCATTAATCTAAAACACAAATCACAAAATAAACTCTCTTCCTTCTCTCTTCTTTCTCTCCCTAATTGAACTCACCATTGAAGACTAGCAAGTAAAGGTGTTTGGGGGCTGGAAAGGGACGAATTTACCATCAATTTTTCATCAAACTTTGAGGTATGGGATCTAATTCACTTTTGAGACTCTTTCCTCAAAGGGTTCCTTCAAAATGGATTTCAAAAGTTGAGTTTTCATGTAGGTTTCATCCACTTACGAAATTGATGTTATGAACTGAGTTGTTTATGATTTCTTTAGTATATAATGAATATATTAACATGTAATTGAACTTGATTATAATAAATTGTAATGTTTTGTATCAAATTGAAGAATGTGATCTTTAACCCCTAATCCTAAGTTTGATCTTTATGTAAATTGGGTTGTGATTGATTCAATTATCTTTCTAAGGGTTATATCACTATTAAATGATGTAGTTTCAATAATCATTAACAAATTCGAGGGAATTTTAGTATTTCATTCTAGTCTTAAGAAGATGATCTAGGTTAGAAGATGATTTGACCTAGGCATCTTATTTTAAGTTATGATCTAATATTGAATTGTGCTATAGTTTTTACTCTAGTCTTGTTATCATGTTTAATATTGACTTATGATGTTGAACATCTAAATTGGATTGTACTGAGAATTTATGGTAAGGCCTTGATAATGAACTATGAGGAAGCCTTGGTAAGTCTTAGAATCTCTATCTATACTTCCAATTGTGATTAATTGTGGTTAAGTCATGATGTTATAATGGAGTATGCCTTGTATTAGGATTGATAGGGTGGTATGATATTGAATTGAAATGTATTGATTATGATTGTGAGGTTGTTAAGATGTAAAGGTTTTAAAGGGGGGGATGTATACCAATGTGCCTTATTATGAAATGGTATGTAATGTGTTAGCCTTACTTGTATGAATTGTGATTAAATGAATTATACTCATACAATTCATATTGAGATATTGATGATGATGATTATACAAGGGGTAGACCCTATGACCTAAACAAAGTTATGATTCATAATTGAAGGCTTAAAGACATTTCAAAAAGGGACTCTAGCTTAGCATCGAGTTAACTAGATTGAGGAGTGTTCCTTCCCACATAGAGATGGTAGGCACTACATTACTCTTGAGCTTGGAGACTATAATGCATGGTGAATAAAGAGGTTCCCAAGTATATCTCCTAATTCTTGAACTATGTGGCCCCCATAGGAATACTAGCTAGTGGATCCATGTAGTTGCTATCTTTCATGTTTTGGTACTACATTGGGAAGTAGTCCACTTTCATTCGGTGTAGGGTGTAATGACTCCGGATTCCACACTAGCTCATGTGGTCTATGTTGGTTAAGGAAAGTTTTTCCCAAAAGGTAAAATCAATTAAAGGATTTGAACTCTAACTTGGATAAGCTAAGGGGTCTAACTTAGTCTAGGTACGGGTATGGGACTCTACCTAAGCATTGCACTAGTTAGCCTTGAGGGGAGTCTTAGGAGGATGTTCTTATATATATTTATGTGATGACGATATATGATATGTATATAATGAACTTGGAACATTGTTGATATTATATGTTGGTTAGTTAACTTATGAGCATGCATTAGGTTATTTTGTCAACATAACATGAAATGTATATCTAACTGTCAGATTATGTGAAGTTGGACATTGGTTATGGTTTCTTGTTGAGGATACATGATTGAGTAAGGTTATTGGGCTTTAATTGGTCATTGTACATGTTGACTTGATAAGAATTAATGATTAGTTGTCTTGCTTATAATGATATGGTTAACCCTTATTCATACTTGTGATGTTATTCCTTGATGATAGGGTTGTAGTAAATCATGGGTTCAAGCGTGTTGGAAAATATATTACTTGTTTGAGTTAGTAAGTATGTTTGGTTGGTTGGTATGAATTGATTGATTTTGCATTTGACTTTTAAAAAGGGTATATGTCCCTTTTTAGCATGTTTTGCTTTTATATGTGCATATGGTCTCATACTTAGTACATGTTGAGTACTAAACCCATTTTCTTATCTTTTCCCAAACATTTTAGGTTTCGTTCATTGAAGACTCATTTGGGACGACATGAAGAAGGCTTGGATATTCTCTATCATCAAAGTGGGCAGGTCCTCACTTTCAGAGGGCAATGCCAATTTCTTGCCTATGAAGTTTCTTTTTATTCTAAGACTTTTATGTTCATTCCACTTTCATTTTGTACGACTTGTATAGGCCTATATGTAGCTTCTTTACATTGATGTAGGGCTATGCCTAAATTGTGATGATCATTTAGATGGTATGAGATGAGAAAATCTTTGAGACTATCTTTCTATCTTATATATATGAATGTGCAATAAAAGTAGAAGACTATGTAACCTTCCTATATGAAGGGTCTATGTATACTCGATACGACTATATTATGTGTATGTAGAGGCATATGTAAACCTCCAAGTAGATGTAATGAATGTTTTAAATTTTTCCGCATTTTTAACCTATGAATGTAATGACTTGAGAATAAGGGGATAGTTTTAGTCCTCAAAGAGGACGACGACGACGGTTACGTATATGGGGTAAACCCGGATGTGACGAACTTGGTATCAGCTCATGTGGTTTAATATCATTGAGTTATGTCTCTCTCTCTACCACGTCTATATTCATAAATGTGAAACGTGCCACACTTATGAATAGGAACCTATGTGATGCCTAGGAATCACTCTCTTTCTTGGAAATCCTAATCGTGCCGTTAGAAGTATACTTATGGTGTGATTTTGCATATAATCCTATTGTTTTTCTTATAGGAAAGATGAAAACTCGAAGGAATGCGGCACGTAGACTCTAAGAGGAAATTGCCAATCCGGGAGCTCCTCCCTATGGTGATGAATTTCCTCCCCTTGAAGAAGATTCTAACATGGAGCATGCACCGGTCAATCTTCCTCCTTTGACGGATGAGAATATAAGGACCGCTCTTCTCCAAATGGCCCAAGCTATCACTACTCAAGCACAAACGGCCACGGCGCAAGCCCAATCTATGATGGCCCAAGCAAACCGAGAGGTTGTGCCTCGTCCTCATCAACAAGTCACTACTATGGATTCCCGTCTAAGGAACTTTACTCGGATGAACCCTCGTACATTCTACGGGTCTAAAGTTGATGAAGGACCCCAAGAATTCATCAGTGAAGTCTCTAAGATACTTTTGGCTATGGGATTTTCCACAAGTGATAAGGATGAGTTGGCCACTTACAAACTCAAGGACGTGTCTCAAAAATGGTTTGTACAATTGAGAGATAATAGGACCTTGAGAGGTGGTCTTTTGACTTGGGAGATCTTCAAGAAGGCTTTGCTAGATCGGTTCTTTCCTAGGGAGATGAGGGAGGCAAAAGTGGTGGAGTTCATCAACCTTCGCCAAGGAGGTATGAGTGTTCATGAATACTCCTTGAAATTCACAAAGTTGTACAAATATGCTCCTTCTATGGTTTCCGATCCTAGAGATGAAATGTGCTGCTTTGTGATGGGGGCATTCGATGATTTGCAAGAAGAGTTTCATTCGGCTATGATACACGACAAAATGAACATTTCTCGTCTTATGGTTCATGTCAAACATGTATAGGAGGAAAGGGCTAGGAGGAAGAGTAATGATGCTAAAAGGGTATGATCTTTTGATGGAAGTTCTTCAAAGAATAGGCTTGAGATACAAGACAAGCCTAGATTTAAGAAGCGGGTTTCAAGTCAAGTTCCTAAAAGCTAGTGGTGATAGTGTGTCTAACCCTAAATCCAAGAAGGGAAAAGGTACTAATTCACTCTCACGTCCCGAAACCACACCCTAGACGTTAAGGTGAAATATCGGATTGCGACACGTAGTCCTCGACCTCTCAGAGGTCTAAGACAAGCCCGTTCGTACAATTCATTGCATACATGTATCAAAAGTAGTGCGGAACTAAAAGTTTTCATACAAAATAATATTACTTCAAAATATCTCTTTTATAGAAAAAATAATGAAAGACTAAGTCTCAAAGTCTCCATCTTAGACATACGAATAAAGAAAATAGCTAAGTCTAGTACCAATAGTTCCATAATGAAAACTAAACATCAAGATGTCCTCGGATCTAGTGAGGACATACCAAACTCTTTGCTTTAATGAACACTAATCAAAGCTTCAACTTCGACACTTCTTTCAAACGCCACCTACACGTTTAAAGATACACAAAATGTATGGAATTAGTACAAACAGTTGTACTAACTATGGCATATGCAAAATCATGAAAAACGGACATTCTTATAAAACATGCTCTTTTTTATTAGGACTTCATAGTATAAGCGTCGACATTTAACACCTTAAAAACATACAAGATATCACAAAAGCATTTTATCAATATTGAAGGACATTACCACAACCTCTTTTAACTTGCATTTTTCTCACCAAAGGTGTTCCTAAGATAAAATCTTTCCCTTATTCCTTTCATTAACTCTCCACCTTAGGTTACTCTAAGATTCACATAGGTAGAACAAAAAGAGACAACCCCTACACCATCTTCAAGCTTACCAAAGCAACCATCAAGGCTACCCTATAAAGAGCACGTTCTATTAATCATACGTTAGCTAAATAAGTGATCGCTCATTAAGTAAATTAAACGACATATCATTTGTTAAAGACTTCACATGATGGACTTGGAAAGACCTAGGGTCTCATATACTAATATCATCAAAGTCTAGTCGTTCAATGTCTAGATAGCATCCCATTCCACTACCAAAACTTCCTAGAACTTATCCAACACTAGAATGTACCCGACATGATGAGAATGGGCAATACCGACATAGACCATACTAGCTAGGCATCGAATCCAGAGTTCCAACTACTCCGATGGGGGTGTTCTAGTTGACAAGGGTAGAACGAGGACACATCTCATGCAGGCACATGGTTAAGGAATATAATGGTCTATTATGTACTCTAGTATCATTTTCAAGTGGAACTACATTGCACTCTAGTCTCATTCTTATGTAGAGATGTAAACCATATAATATTCGCTCGGTGCTATCCTTTGCTCTCATAGAGTAAGTTCAATCTAAGGGGCATATGAAAAGGTGCCATCTCTTAGTCGTTACCTAGTCATAATGTACCTACCAAAGGTGGGTCCACTAGGGCAGCCATTCGATGGTCTCTAAGGATAGGTCATTCTTAACCTTCTTTCTATAGAAGATTCCTCGTATTAGTCATGCTTAGAAGGGCACCATCTTAGGTCTACCGATCCTACACATTCATTAAACATTCTTCCATACACATTTAAGACAAAGGTGCATAAGCCTACTAAGTCAAGATATTCCTATTCATCATATACATGTATCAAGTAAGGGACACTACTATACCAAAACAAGCCACAATATACTTTACTTTATTTCATATACATATCATTTTTTGAAGCACTTTTGAATGACTCTTATCATTATTATGTAACCCTATATATTACTATAACATTATCGATATAATACACATAGACTCATATCGTCAAGTAGGAATAATCATGTATAAATTTTAAGGCTACACACAAAAACACATAGTCATAGTCCAACATGATCACCTAATATCCATATGAGAGAACATACTTTCACATAACTAGCATGTAGATAGATATAATCATACTTCACATAATCAATTAGACAAATCATCATAATACTTCAAATAGTGCCCACAAGGCCATGATCATCAATTCTAAGTATAACATATAATACTAGATGTAACTAGGTCAATTAAACATATACTTAACAATCTAAGACCAATTAGACATCAATTGCATATAATGTTTACATCATTACACAGCCCATAAGAAACTACTCATTAATACATAAATATAGAGACATGATTACTTAACCCATAAAATAGTCAAAACTGGAATTTGCATGGCTTGAATGGGTTCATAAGAATTATAGTTTTAAAACAGAGCATTAAAATAAATTTAATTCTAAAAAATTGATTTAAAAACCTTTTATGCAGGAACTCGTGGCTAGAATCATAAAATTGGACAAATTATATTTTTGATCATCTTTGAAAATTATTGGAGTTGACTCCTTGAAGAAAAAGATTACAAGGATGAATAGCCATACCTTATAGATTAAGAATCCAGGAAATATTGGTTGAAACTTCAAAACTTTAGTCTTCTTCGTTAAGCTTTTTCTATTTCTTCAATGGAGTTTTGAAAAGAGAGTGTTCTTGAGAGACTAAGAGAATTTCGTGTGATTATACTTTGGGACGTGTAATTCTGGTCTAAAACTGAATTAATATCTATATATACACGTCCCATAGGTTACCCTAAATACCTCCAACTTAAATTACCTAAAACACCCCTCCTAATTCGACTACAAATAGGAGAACACTTGACCTAGCCTAATTCGGGTTTGACCATGATTTTTAATTAATTAAGATGCTAAATTAATTAATTGAGTGACCTATGGTAATAAATAAAGTACCCTTAAGTCGATAGGACCATAACCAACCCTTTGCATCATCCTAGGTTAGGTACTAGGTAGTCTCTTACTTGACTTAACTAAAATCTTGAAATTGCGCGGTGGTTTCGGTTTTGTCCATTTGAATTAGTTAATTAATTTGATAATTTAATCGATGCAGTAATGTATGGTAATTACTAAAGTACCCCTAAGTTGTTAGTACCATAACCAACCCTTTTGGACCATCCTAGGTTAGGTACTAGGATGTTTCTTTAGTTAGTTATTCGTTTCTGTCACTCGGTTAGGTCTTAGGATTTGGGCACCCTATTTAGTTAATTTTAGTTGGTCCTAGGTTAGTTAGATAGTTAGGGACGTTATTTAGGACGTAGAATCAATTAGGGAGATCGGCCCAACGTGATCCTACATGCCTGCCCCTTAACCACCCTAACTGATTTGGGTGGGGCTTCTCTCTTGGCCGTTGGTAGCAATTTGTTGCCGTGTACTTTCCCCAACCTTGCACTTTTGAAAGCTCACTACTTTTCCAAGGATTCTCACTATGTCCTTGGGCACTGTTTAATCTACATGGTAATTTCAAATGATTATGTGCTATGGTACCTAGGCTTGACACTTGGATGCCCGTACCTAATGTGTGTGAGCTATAAAGGAAAAAAATTATCTTAGGGTCTTCATTTAAGATACAACAATCTTGGATTGGGGAATTTCAACATCAAGGTGTATTCTAAATTTTGTTAATTCATCGAAATTGGCTAACAACCTTAAGCCAATATTCTCCAATATGAATATTACTCAATATTGGGCATTGCGATGTCTATGTACCCCCAGTACTTATTCTTAAAATCTATTAGGCTCTTCAATTGAAAAGTACATTTTTTTGGAATGTTACATTATCCCCCCTCCCCTTTAGGGACATTCCTCCCCGAATGACACTTGCCACACTATGAATATTCTTAAGGGCTAAGACTTACATACTAACAAGAAGATAGAACTACTTCTACAACTTATCATGCAATAAAACTCACATTTTCAATTCACATAAGAGGAACTTCCTTCTCCACATAATATCATGCTCATATACATAAGTTATATACGCATCATAACCATTTTTTTAAAGAATAATTTAGCAAAATTTTCAAAACATTTACAGTAAACACCAATTTTTTTACAGTGAAACATGCTCAATTTTCCAACACTGCAACTCTTAAGCAATTTATGATGGAAACATAACAATATGATATATAAAACCATATAAACTCCCTTTAAAGGATAATCATAACTTCATGAAATTCACAATTCAAGGAATATATGAATTTCAATTTAAACTAAACTCCTAAACACAATGCAACATGCTATTATGACATTCTACCTCTCAAGCTTTAATTGAATTGAAGATATGAGACAACAATCTACAAAACAACTACTCACCATACTCCCCCACATAGAAGGATCTCATATAACTAAGGAGAGAAAACTATAACTTACCGGCATCATCATCATCATCCAATTTTGTTCCGTTGGCTCGAAGATCATAGAAGTTATTGCTCTTTGAAGAACCACTATGCGCGATGTTAGAAGAAAATGGCTTGGCTTCTCTACCTCTAGCTGCAATAGTAGGACAATCTCTCACTTGGTAAAAATCCTTCACACAGCCAAAACACCCTCTAGTACTGGCTAGACACTTGCAAAAGTGCTTCTTTCCACAAGTCGCACAAGTAGGCCTAACCATTGGGGAACCACCACCTCTCACATGGTTCACCTTAGGAGCACTAGAACCATCTTGATTTGGAGCCCTCTTCTTAAACTTATGTTGAACTTTCTCATCGGTTCTTCCCCTCTTAGCATCTCTACTTATCCTCCCATGTTTAGACTATTCAATGGATTGAGCGTACACCATAAGCCTAGATAAAGTTATGTCATCATGGAGCATGGCCGTACGACATTCTTATTTCTCCATATCTGAAACACCGGTCAAAAACCTACTCATCTCATCCCTAAGGTTAGAAAACAGGGATGGAGAATACTAAGAAAATCAGACAAACTTCAAAGAATATTCCTCAACACTCATGCTACCTTGCCTAAGGTTTATACATTCCTCAATCTTAACCTCTCTCTTCTCACGGGGACAGTACCTATCTAAGAATGCTTCTTTAAACTCTTCCCACTCTAAGGGACCTAATTCAACCGTTCTACTATACTTCCATTGAGAAAACCATACTTGACCAACATCTTTCATTTGATACGAAGCTAACTCAATTTTCTCCCTAGAAGTCATTCCCATTGCATGTACTATGTTATACACATCATCCAACAAAGCTTGGGGATATTCTCAACCCTTATAACCAAAGAAGGTAGGAGAATTCATCCTCACAAAGTCCCTCAATCTAGAGGTCATAGTACTCTCCATAGAATTCACTCTAGGCCCAATATCTCTATTAACATGAGTTCTCATAGCCCGGGCCAGGATAAAGAGAGCCTCTCTTATCTCCCCAGTAGCCATTTTCGGGGGAAACACTGGAAACTCATTACCTCCTTCCACATTAGGTACTTGATAATATTGAACACCTTGAGGAACTTTCTCAACTTCTGGAACATGTCCACCTCGGGAATGAAGCTCCTCATTCACATCATTCTCTTCAACCCTCCTAGCTAGTGTCCTCCTCGTATTCATCTTCATAGAAACAGAAGGATTACCATAAGAAAAGAGCACTTATAACTTTTTACTCTAAGGAACGACATAGGAGTAGAAAAGAATGGAAACTCTATCATCGTATAGACTCTCGCCCATAGATGTAACGCGATTCACACCGATGGTTAAGACTCTACTAGATGTGGATTTTTGAGACTTTTTGATTCCTAAGACTACTTCATAACCTTATACTCTGATACCAAGTTTGTCACATCCTGAAACCACACCCTAGATGTTAGGGTGTAATCTCAGATTGTGACATGGCATCATTGACCAATCAGAGGTCTAAGACAATCCCTTTTGTACCATTCATTGCATACATGTATGAATAGAGTGTGCAATCATAACTTTTCATACTAAATAATATTACTTCAAAATATCTTTTTGATTGAAAAACATAATGAAAGACTAAGTCTCAAAGTCTCCATCTTGGACATACGAATATAGAAAATAGCTAAGTCTATTACAATACTTCAATAAGAAAAACGACATAACAAACTCTTTGCTTGAATGAACACTAATCCAAGCTTCAACTTTGACACTCCTTTCAAACACCACCTACACCTTTAAAGATAAACAAAATGTATGGATTAGTACAAACAGTTGTACTACGTATGGCGTATTCATAAAATCATGAAAAATGAACATTCTTATAAAACAGGCTCTTTTTGATTAAGACTATATAGTATAAGTGTAAGAAAAAAATTTAACACCTTAGAAACACACAAGATATCACATAAGCATGTTATCAATATTGAAAGACATTACCGTGAATTAAGTTTAACCTTACCGTAACCTATTTTAACTTGCATTCTTCTCACAAAAGGTTATCCTAAGATAAAATCGTTCTCCTAGTGTTTCATTAACTGCCAACCTAAGGTAACTCTAAGGTTCACATATGTAGAACAATAAGAGACCGCCCATACACCCTCTTCAAGCTTACCTAAGAAACCCTCAAAGCTACCCTAGATAGAGAACGTTCTATTAATAATATGTTAGATAAAGACGTGATCATTCATTAAGTCAATTAGACGACATATATTTCATTATAGACTTCACATAACGGACTTGGAAAGACCTAGGGTCTCACAAACTAATATCTTTAAAGTCTAGTCGTTCAATGTCTAGAAAGCGTCCCATTCAACTACCTAAACTTCCTAGAACATATCGGACACTAGCATGTACCCCACATGAAGAGAATAGGCAATAACGATAGAAACCATACTAGCTAGGCATGAAATCCAGAGTTCCAACCTACTCCGATGAGGGTGTTCTACTTTCCAAGGGTAGAAGACACATACTATGTAGACATATGGTCAAGAAAAATGATGGTCCTTTATGTACTCTAGTCTCATTATCAGGTAGAGATACGTTGCACTCTAGTCTCATTCTCAAGTGGAGCTGCAAACCATAACATATTCGCTCGGTGCTAGCCTTTGTTCTCATAGATCAATTTCAATCTAACGGATATATAAAAAGGTACCATCTCTTAGTCGTTAACTATTCATAATGTACGTACCAAATATGGGTCCACTAGGGCTGACATTTGATGGTTTATAAGGATAGCTCATTCTTAACCTTCTGTTTATAGAAGATTTCTCGTATTAGTCATTCTTAGAAGGGTACCATCTTAGGTCTACTGATCCTATACTTTCATTAAACATTCTTCCATACACATACAAGACAAAGGTGCATAAGCCTACTAAGTCAAGATATTTATATTCATCATATACATGTATCAAGTAAGGGACACTTGTCCACCAAAACAATACACAACATACTTTACTTTATTTCACATACATATCATTCTTTGAAGCACTTAGGAACCAGTATCATCATTATCTCTCGATATATATTAATATAACATTATCGATATACTCATCATAGACTCATATAGTCAAGTAGAAATAATAATGTATCAATTTTAAGGCTACACACATAAACACATAGTCATAGTCCAACCTGATCAGCTTATATCCATAGGAGAGAACATACTTTCACGTAACTAGCATGTAGATAGATATGATCATACTTCACATAATCAATTAGACAAATCATCATAATACTTCAAATAGTGCTGACAAGGCCATGATCATCAATTCCAAATATAAAATCATAATACTATATGTAACTAGGTCAATTCAACTTAGACTTAACTATCTAAGACCAATTAGACATCAATTGCATATAATCTTTACATCATTAGAAAGCCCATAAGAAACTACTCATTAATTCATAGGAATAGACACATGATTACTTAACCCATAAAATAGTCAAAATTGGAATTTGCATGGGTTCATAAGATATATAGATTTAAAACATATCATTAAAATCAATTTAATTCTAAAACATTGATTTAAAAACCTTTTATGCAAGAACCCATGGCTAGAATCATAAAATTGGACAAATCATATTTTTGATCATCTTTGAAAATCATTGGAGTTGACTCCTTGAAGAAAGAGATTTCAAGGATGAATAACCATACCTTATAGATGTAGAATCCACGAAATATTGGTTGGAAACTTCAAAACCTTACTCTTCTTCCTGAATCTTTTTCCAGTTCTTCAATGGAGTTTGGAAACCAGTGTGTTCTTGAGAAACTAAGAGAATTTCGTGTACTTCTTGTTTGGGACGTGTAATTCTGGTCTAACACTGACTTAATATCTATATATAGACGTCCCATAGGTTACCCTAAAGACCTCCCACTTAAATTAACTAAAACGCCCCTCCTAATTCGGCTACAAATAGGAGAACATTTGACCTAGCCTTATTCGGGTTTGACAATTATTTTTAATTAATTAAGTTGTCAATTGAATTGATTAAGTGAAATAGGTTAGGTACTAGATTGTCTCTCACTTGACTTAACCAAAATCTGGAAATTGCTTGGTGGTTTTTGTATTTTCCCATTTAAATTAATAAATTGAGTTGCGTATTTAATTAAATAAGTAAACTAGGGTAATTATTGAAGTACCCCTAAGTGGTTAAGACCATAACCAACCCTTTTGGACAATTCTAGGTTAGGTACTAGGATGTTTCTTTAGTTAATTATTCGTTTAGGTCACCCAGTTAGGTCTAAGGATTTAGGGCACCCTAGTTAGTTAATTTTAGTTAGGGACGTTAGTTAGGACCTAGAATTAGTTAGGGAGATTGGCCCGACGTGATCCTACATGCCTGCCCCCTAACCACCCTAACTGATTCGGTTGGGGCTTGTCTCTTGGCTGTTGGTAGCACATGTGCTTGCACATGTGTTGCCGTGTACTTTCCCCAACCTTGCACTCTAGAAAGTTCACTACTTTTCCAAGAATTGTCACTATGTCCTCGGGCACTGCTTAATGTACATGGTCATTTCAAATGATTATATGCTATGGTACCTAGGCTAGACACTTGGATGCCTCGTACCGAATGTTTGTGAGCTATAAAGGAAAAAGTTATCTTAGGGACTTCATTGCAGGTACAACAAGCTTGTATTGGGGCATTTTAACATCAAGGTGTATTCTAAATTTTGTTAATTCATAGAAATGGGCTAACATACTTAAGCCAATATTCTCCAATATGCCCAATATTTCTCAATATTGGGCATTGGGATTCCTATGTACCCCCAATGCCTATTCTTAAAATCTATTGGGCTCTTCAATAGACAAGTACATTTTTTTGAATGTTACATTCACTAATCGAGAAGTCAACTTGTGGAAATGTGGCAAGAAGCACTAAGGTAATTGCCTTACGGGGATGGATAATTGCTTTGGTTATGGTAAAAGTGGTCATAAGGTTAGGGATTGCCCAAATTTGAGGGGTCATGACAAGTGTAGTGGTCAAGCTCAACCATGTGGTTCTAGTGATGCTCTAAAGAAGAATCGCTTCTATGATCTACACTCTAGGGGCGAGCAGGAGACTTCTCCCGAGGTGGTGACCGGTATGTTGAAAGTCTTCTCTGTGTATGTATATCTCTTACTTCATCCCGGCACTATTTTATCCTTTGTTACTCCTCTAGTAGCCAAAAAGTTTTATATTTTATCCGATATGTTGCTTGAACCTTTTATATTGTCTACTTTGGTGGGTGAGTTAGTTGTTGCAAAAAGGGTGTACAAAGATTGTCCTATAACCTTTACTAATAGAGTTTCTTATGTTGACCTAGTAGAACATGATATGTTTGATTTTCATATTATATTGGGTATGGATTGGTTGCATGCTTGCTTTTCTTCTATTGATTGTAGGACAAGTGTGGTAAAGTTTAACTTTCCAAATGAACCCTTTGTTGAGTGGAAAGGGAGAAATTCTATTCCTAGAGGTTGTATTATGTATTGTCTAAAAGCATGCAAAATTATCTCAAAAGGTTGTCTATACCACATAGTAAAAATCCAAGATTTAGACTCCCAAATTCCTCCCATTGAGTCGGTCCCCGTAGTGAGTGAGTTATTGGAGGTCTTTCCTAATGACCTTTTGGGTATTCCTCCCAAATGGGAAATTGAATTGACTTTGGCATTGATTTACTACCGGAAACAAATTTCATTTCGATTCCTCCTTACCGGATGGCTCCGGCTTAATTGAAGGAGTTGAAGGCTTAACTCCAGGATTTACTAGATAAGGGTTTTATAAGGCCTAGTATTTCTCGTGGAATGCTCCGGTTTTATTTGTAAAGAAGAAGGATGGATCCTTGAGAATGTGTGTTTATTATCGCCAACTCAATAAGGTCACCATTAAGAATAAGTACCCTCTCCCTCGGATTGACGACTTGTTTGGACAACTCCAAGGGGCGAGCTACTTTTCAAAAATTAACTTGAGATCGGGGTATCACCAACTTAGGGTGAGAGGTGAGGATATACCAAAGACAGACTTTCGGACTAGGTATGGGCACTATGAGTTCTTAGAAATGTCTTTCGGTCTCAGTAATGCTCTAGCGGCGTTTATGGACCAAATGAAAAGGATGTTTCAAAATTACCTAGATTTATTTGTCATTATCTTCATTGAAGATTTCTTGGTATACTTAAAGAATGAGGGTGATCATATGGGTCATTTGAGGGTAGTATTGCAAACACTTAAGGATCATCAATTGTTTGAAAAATATAGTAAGTGTCAGTTTTGGTTGAGGTCGGTGACATTTCTTTGTCATATCATCTCTAATGAAGGAGTTGAAGTTGATCCATAGAAAACAGAGGCGGTGAAGAATTGGCCTAGACCATTGACTCCAACAAACATTAGGAGTTTCTTGGATCTATTGGGTTATTTCGGAGATTCATGGATGGTTTTGCATCCATTGAATCTCCCTTGACTACTTTGACCCAAAAGGATAAGAAATTCAAGTGGTCGGAGGCATTTCAGAAAATTTTCCAATTGTTGAAAGATAGGCTTAATTCCACACCGATGTTAACCTTACCGGAGGTTAAAAAGGTTTTTGTAGTGTATTGTGACGCATCCCAAGTGGCTTTGGAGTGTGTGCTTATGCAACACGGGAAGGTGATACCGTATGCTTTTAGGCAACTTAAGGTACATAAGAGAAACTATCCCACTCATGATCTTGAGTTAGAGGTCATGGTGTTTGCTTTGAAAATATGGAGGGATTACTTGTATGGGGTTCATGTTGATGTCTTTACAGACCATAAGAATCTCCAATATGTGTGTACCCAAAAAGAGTTGAACCTCCGACAAAGGAGGTGGTTAGAGTTGTTGAAACATTGTGATATAAGTGTCCTCTATCACCCTGGCAAGGCTAATGTGGTGGCGGATGCCCTAAGTTGTTTCACTATGGGTAGTGTGTCCCACGTCGATGAAGCCAAGAAAGACCTAGTGAAGGAAGTACATAGGTTGGCTAGGTTGGGGTGAGGTTGGAAGATTCTTTTGATGGTGGTTTCATGGTTGGTAATAACTCTGAGTCATCACTAGTAGTTGAGTTGAAATCGAAACAACACCTCGACAAATCATTTATGGAGTTCAAAGAATCGGTCCTTGGCAAACTTAATGAGACATTCTCCCTAGGAGGGTATGGTATATTAAGGTGCCATGGGATCCCAATGTGGATGGGTTGAGGGACCGGATCCTTGAAGAAGCTCATGGGTCCCCCTACTCCATTCGTCTCGGTTCGACAAAAATGTACCATGACCTAAGGGAAATATATCAGTGGGAAGGTTTTCAGAGAGACATAGCGGAGTTTGTCTCTATGTGTACAAAGTGCCAACAAGTAAAGGCCGATCACCAAAAGTTGGGTGGCTTACTACAAGAGATCCAAATTACTACTTGGAAGTGGGAAGACATCAATATGGACTTTGTAGTGGGTTTACCTTGGACTCAAAGGTCATATGATTCTATATGGGTCGTTGTGGATAGGTTGACTAACTCCGCTCATTTTATTCCTGTCAAGTTACTTATTCGGCAGAACATTATGCTAGGATATTCGTAGATGATATTGTGTGTCGCCATGGTATTCTGTTATCCATCATATTGGATTGGGGTGCACAATTCACACCTTTGTTTTGGAGGTCATTCCAAAAAGGGATTCGTACTAAGGTGAAGTTGAGTACCGCTTTTCATCCCCAAACGGATGGTCAAGCGGAACGCACTATTCATACCCTTAAGGATATGCGTAGGGCTTGCATTATTTATTTTAAAGGTAATTGGGATAAACATTTCCCTTCGGTGGAGTTTGCTTATAATAATAGCTTTCATTCATCTATTTCCATGGCTCCCTACGAAGCCTTGTATGGTAGGAGGTGTAGGTCTCCTATAGGGTGGTTTGAAGTGGGTGAGCCTTCACTTCGTGGCCCCTTTTCATTTATAAGAACTTAGAGAAGGTTCATATCATAAGGAACCGGTTGCAAACAGCCTATAGTCGGCAAAAGTCTTATGCCGGAGAAGGGATTTGGAGTTTGAAAAGGGTGATAAGGTGTATTTCAAAATTTCACAAATGAAAGTGGTGGTTAGATTTGTCAAGAAGGGGAAATTGAGTTCTCATTATGTGGGTCCCTATGAAATTTTGCAAAGATTGGTAAGGTGGCCTATGAATTGGAACTCCCTAATGAATTGGCTTTGGTTCATCCGGTTTTCCATGTTTCTATGTTGAAGAAGTGTATCGGTGATCCCGAGTCCATTCTTCCTATTGAGGGTCGTGGTGTAAAGGAGAACCTCTCTTATGAGGAAGTTCCGGTTCAAATTCTTGATAGGCAAGTTATGAAGTTAAGAAATAAAGAGGTGGCTTTCGCAAAGGTGTTATGGAAGAATCATATATTAGAGGATGCAACATGGGAGGACGAGGCCGACATAAAGTCCCGTTACCCTAATATTTTTTATAATTTAGGTTAGTTATTATTTTTAATAATATAAATATGACTAAGAATTGATGTTTTTCTATTTTTGGGGGAAGTTTTGCAAAATATGCATTTTTGAATACTTCACAGTGAAGTTACAGTGAATAATGCCTTTGGACTTGAAATTTTAATTTTTATTGTTTTGAGTTATGTTGTTCATTTTGATACGGTGAGTCTTTCTGAAATTATATGTATCATGTTGTTAAGTTGAACTTGGGCTAATTGACTCATGTAATGTATGTTGAGGTCGTGTGTGTTGTGAGAAGGAAATACCTCATGATGAAGTGTTTTGAGCCTTATGTGTGGAATATGGAGTTTTACAATTGCCATGTGGAAATGATATTATTTATGTGATTTGATATTGTTGCTTGGTTGGGATGCTAGTCTTGAGTCAATTCCTCCCTTCAAAAAAATTTTAGTGTCATTCGGGGACGAATGTTCCCAAGGGAAGGGGGCATAATGTAATAGTTTAAAAATTCAAGACCTGTTGTAAAGCATAACATAGGTGTCATAAGGTCTAACTATTATTTTTAAGTCCATTTTGTTGAATGTAGGTCATTTAGGAAGTTTAAGAACATAAACGTCCATGACGTCCAGAAGTTGGTTCAAAGGGGTTAGTGTGCCTTAGCCTATTTGGCTAGCTTTTAGGAGTCAGAAATTTATGAGAAGTGGTAAAAGTGTATATAATAGGTGCTTGAGGTAATTCATGGTCAAAATGTCCAGGTACGACTCCCCAAGGACCAACCAATGGCCCTTGAGGAGGACCCCTACAGGTTGAGGCAACACTGTCTAAGAAGTGTTCATCGATGGGACAAGGGACGGCCCATGTGTGGATCGACGGGGCAACGATGCCACCGTTATCTAACACTTATCCAATTCTTGGAATACCCTTACATGCATAGTCTCTGACCGGATCGACGGATGTGCAGCACAGAGGCAGGCTTGGCCCGTTGACTGACCCACGATCCGTCGAACATGGTGTCGCCTATGACATTGACAATTTCCTGCTCATTTTTAGTTAGTCTCATTTAACAAATCTAGGGGTTAGATGGTTAGTTATGGGTGTAAGGGAGTCTTATTAATTTGATTAAGCCTCAATATAAATACCCCCAACCCTCATTAATCTAAACAAAACTCACAAAATAAACTCTCTTCCTTCTCTCTTCTTTCTCTCTCTACTTCAACTCACCATTGAAGACTAGCAAGGAAACGGGTTTGGGGGCAGGAAAGGGACGAATTCACCATAATTTCTTCATCAAACGTTAAGGTATGGGATCTTATTACCTTTGAGACTCTTTTCTCAAAAAGTTCCTTAAAAATGATTTCAAAAGTTGAGTTTTCATGTGGGTTTCATTCAATTACGATATTCATGTTATGATAAATTGTGATGTTTTGATTCAAATTGAATAATGTGATCGTTAAACCCTAACCCTAAGTTTGATCTTCATGTAAAGTGGGTTGTGATTGATTATATTATCTTGCTTATGGGTTATATCACTATTAACTGATGTAGTTACAATACTCATTAACAAATTGGAGTGAATTGTAGTCTTTCATGCTAGTCTTCAGAAGATGATCTAGGTTAGAATGTAATTTGACCTAGGCATCTTATTTTAAGTTATAATCTAGTATTGAATTGTGCTATAGGGTTTAATCTAGTCTTGTTATCATGTTGAATATTGAATTATGATGTTGAACATCTAAATTGGATTGAATCAGGGGTTTATGGTAAGCCATTGATGATGAGCTATGAGGAAGACTTGGTAAGTCTTAGAATCTCTATCTATACTTTCAATTGTAATTAATTGTGGTTAATTCATGATGTTATATGGAGTATGCCTTGAATAAGGATTGATAGGGTGGTGTGATTTTGAATTGAAATGTCTTGATTGTGGTTGTGAGGTTGTTAAGATGTAAAGGTTATAAGTGTGGTGATCTATACCAATGTGCCTTATTATATGATATGTAATGTGTTCACATCACTTATATGAATTGTGATGAAAGGAGTTATACACATACAATTCTTATTGAGCTATTAATGATGATGATTATACAAGGGGTAGACCCTATAACCTAAACTATGATATGATTGATAATTAAATGCTTAAAGACATTTCAAAAATAGACTCTAGCTTTGCACCGAGTGAACTAGATTGAGGAGTCTCCCTTCCCACATGGGGAAGGTACGAGCACTACATTACTCTTGAGATTGGAGACTATAATGCATGGTGCATAAAGAGGGTCCCAACTATATCGCCTAGTTCTTGTACTATGTATCCCCCATATCAATACTAGCTAGTGGATCCACGTAGTTGCTATGCTTCATGTTTTGGTACTACCTTGGCAAGTAGTCCACCATTTTTTGGTGTAGGGTCTTATGACAACGAATTCCACACTATCTCATGTCATCTATGTCAGTTAGGGAAAGATGTTCCCAAAAGATAAAATGAATTAAAGGATTTGAAGTCTAACTTTGATAACCTAAGGGGTCTAACTTAGTCTAGGTAGGGGTATGGGACTCTACCTAAGCATTTCACTAGTTAGCCTTGAGGAGTTTCTTAGGATGATGTTCATATACGTGTTTATATGATAACGATATATGATAATGTATATAATGAACTTGGCACATTGTTGGTACTATATGTTGGTTAGTTCACGTATGAGCATGCATTGGTTATATTGTTAACATAAGATGAAATGTATATCTAAATGTTATATTATGTGAAGTTGGACATTGGTTATGGTTTCATGTTGAGGATACTTGATTGAGTAAGGTTATGGGGCTTTTCTTGGTCATTGCACTTGTTGACTAGATAAGGATTCATGATTAGTTGTCTTGCTTAAAATGATATAGTTAACCCTTATTCTTACTTGTGATGTTATTCCTTGATGATAGGGCTGTAGTAAATCGTGGGTTCAAGCGTGTTGGAAAATATATTACTTGTTTGAGTTAGTAAGTATGTTTGGTTGGTTGGTATGAATTGCTCGATTTTGCATTAGACTTTGAAAAAGGGTAAAATGGCATGTTTTAACTAAATGTCCCATTCTAGCATGTTTTCCTTTTATATGTGCATATGGTCTCATACATAGTACATGTGGAGTACTAATACCATTTTCTTCCCTTTTCCCAAATATTTTAGGTTTCAGTCGTTGAAGATTCATTCGGGACGACTTGAAGAAAGCTTGAATATTCTTTATCATCCAAGTGGGTAGGTCCTCACTTTCTGAGGGCAATGCCAATACCTTGCCTATGAAGTTTCTTTGTTTTTCTAAGATTTTTGTGTTCATTCCACTTTCATTTTGTATGACTTGTATAAGACTATATGTGGCTTCTTTACATTTATGTAGGTTTATGCCCAAATTGTGATGATTATTTAGATGGTATTAGATTAGACAATCTTTCTATCTTAAATATATGTATGTGCAATAAAAGTAGAAGGCTATGCAACCTTCCTATACGAACGGTCTATGTATAATCGATATGACTATATTATATGTATGTAGAGGCATATGTAAACCTCCAAGTAGATGTAATGGAAGTTTTAAATTTTTCTGCATTTTCAACCTATGGATGTAATGACATGAGACTAAAGGGCTAGTCTTAGTCCTCAAAGAGGACGACGATGCCAGTTACATCTGGGGGTAAACCCAGATGTGACAGTGTAATTATGTCCCTCAAAATTATAGAATGTGGTTGTGTAACCTATAAATCTATCTAAAATGGTGTGTTTCTTTATGTCTGAAAGTTTTGACTTAGGGTTCCTTATTGTGATTGAATTGGGGTAGACATTGTATTAAACTGGAACCCTAGGAATGACAAACTCATATACGATGTGCTAAAAATGTATGTTTAAGACTTGATTATGTAAACATGAAGCACTAAAGAAACTAAAAAAATTTGAGCTTGTACATGCATAAATTCTGTCTCAGGCCAATAGTATGAGACCCCTCTATGGACTGTCGATTGATCAACGGACAATCGATAGGGTCCCTCGACTGAATCACCTAGAAATTATCTATGTCCAAAATGATGGAAGTGGACTACAGTCCGTCGATTGATCGACGGACCATTCTACATGTCCATCGTTTACTTTAGAGAACCAGATTTAACCTCCTGCTAAAATAAATTTAAGTGTCAAATGACGGAAGTGGACTATGGTCCATCAATTGATTAACGGACCATCCTGCACGTCCGGTATTTTCATCTGAGAAGTCTATTTTTAACACACCCAAGAATAAGCCTAAGTGTCAGATGACGGACAGCATCTACGGACCGTCGATGGGTCCCATCGATGTCAATCTGCAGAAAAGAACAGTGATTTTATTTTTCCAGTTTTATTTTTTCATTGTGTTTTGAGTGTGTAGCTATGCTAAGTTGAGACTAACAATTGCTTAACATGTACAAATGGCTCTAAAGTAAGACGTCGTCTATGCAAAGAGGGGCAAATCCAAGTCAATCGCCCCATCTCATCAGATGATCGAAGTAGACTCGGATAATGAGCAAGACCTAGCTTATGTCCCCCCACCCCCGGTTTGTCAACACCAACAATAGCAGCAAAGGTCACTAGGGGAACACTGTGAAAGGTGACTTCTTGCGTAGTCACTGCTCCTAGCATGATGAGGAGCCCACACTGACAAGTTTATTATCTGGGGTTTCCTCTAGTTTTGAAGGGGTCTCAGCATCTGGGTCCGAGTCTGCCTCCGTTTCAGGGTCGGTCCAGTCTTCTAGGTCTAAAGCATCCACTGATTTTGGTTCTATCTCTCAGGGAACACTAGATCGGAGGGACAAGACCTCCAAGACTCGTTAGATTAAGCTACCTATTCACAGTCTGCACCCGCACCCCAAGCAGATGATCCCGCACCGGTTGTTGATGAACTAAACGGGTGGGGCATCGAGGGTCAACATCAGGTTTATAGGGATTCAAAATGTTAAATGACAAGGGGGTGATGACCAGACTAGTTACAGTGGAGCATCGAGTCCTCACTAGGAGTTTACACATTGTCCCCGATGTGCACATACTGTTCAATTTGAAAAAATTCAAGTAGATAGCTCAGGATTTTTGAACCTATAGTGAGGAGATCATCTACGAGTTCTATGCTTACTACATAACTACTCTCAGAGGTTTTATAGACTCGTGGAAAGACCTACCAAATAGGGGCCTCTCACCTATACAATAGTACGGGGCTACCGGGTTGAAAGATCTGAGTCTACATTCTTCATTTTCTATACGGCCCCACCACATTCCCACAAAGGACTCCCAATACTACAGAGTTTTACTACAGGTGGCAGGTTGTAAAGAGTGGCGAGTTTGATCGGAGAATTACACATTGTGAGGCGACAAAGAAATGGTTGGCTAAATATCTGGCGACCATGGTGATTGGGTGATAGATCTCTGAGGGCTAATCAAGAAGGCGACCCTCACTTTTGTAGAAAAGTTCCTCTGGCAGCTAGTCCAACATAGATTATCGCCCACACAAGCTGATAATGTAGTCAAATGGGATAGGGCGGTGCTTGAAGCATCTTTGGTAGCAGTATTGGAAATAGACTTCGCTCGGTTGCTTAAAGCGGTGATTCATGAGAGGGACTTCAAGACCTCTACCACTTACCCCTTTGCATGTCTTATTTTCCAACTGTGCAGGGAAGCCGGAGTGCCAATTCGGCATTGTGATAGACTTCATAGCCCGGGGACAGTTGATATAGGCCTTATCAGGGATGAGGAAATGTAAAAGCACCTAGAAGAAGGCCAAGGATTGAGGTTCACCCACTTAGCAAGAATCTAGTTGAGACGGTGGATCTATCCCAAGGGGATGACCCAGTAACACCAGAAGTTGTTGACCCCATTCCGGTGTAATCTTCACATGTAGTGAGCAGAGCCCCAAGCTCTTTGATATCTACAACACCATCTAAGGCGTTGATCCCTCTAGCTCGGTTCAGAAGTTAGAGGCACATATGGCCACTATGCTCCACCATATTCACCCTTGGATGCAGAAATCCATTATTGAGGTAGAGGTTCGCATAAAGAAGCGGATGGCCAAGCAGGACGAGAAGCAGATTCAGGCGGTCCACAGACGCCTCAATGCCTTTTAGCTATGGGTTCTAGAATGCCCATCCCCCACTACTAACCTTACTACTATTCAATCTGAGCTTGCTAGCTTGCGAGCTTGTGAGCTGATGTGGATGCCATCTTTGAGATGAGGCAGGCAGAGCCAAAGAGTGCTCCCAATGAGATCAGAGGACACAGTGCTAGAGGCCTTGTTCAAGACCCCTGTTGAGCCACCATCTAAGTAACGTGCACGTATCGAGAGACACTGCTCCTGTCAAACCATTGAGGCCGATGAAGAGGCCCATGAGAAGAAGAGAGAGAGAACAAAACTTGACCAGGCTAAGAGGGCCTCCTTGGTAGATGAGCAGATGCGTTAGAGGAGAGCCCTGGAGATGGTTGTTGGGGCATCCAGTTTGGTACCGACGATCATTGAGAGGATCACTACTGATGGTGCAGAGGTTGATGTGGGCACTACTAAGAGTGGCCCAGTAGATGACCCTGTGGGTTCCGAGAAAACGTACCCACCCACATGTTGATATTTCATCGGCGCTATGCGCCACATGTTTGCTTTTCCTACCACCGTATTATTTTGATTTTATTGCATTGGGGACAATTGCAAGTTTTTTTGTTGGGTTGGGGTAAATGGAAAGTGAGTTGTAGGGTAAAATCTGAGTAACCCAACTCACAATCCTCTCTTGGAATTTTCTTTCCTATGTTCCTTTTCCCCAAGAGACTATTTCATTTTATGTTGAACCGGCATGTCATAGTTTGGACAAGTATGAAAGCATGAAAAATAGAAGCATGATGGCTGACAAAATGATACCCCGTCCTAGATAATTATTGCATGTATAGGTGAAAATAAGTTGTATGTGTTAGATCTGAGCATGACATAAATAGGCACCCATTGCATGACCTTCAACTAAAATCTGAACTAGGAAAGCTGATAATCTGATAGTGTAATGATGTGATAACAGGGGGTGAGGAGATTTGAATGTTCAGCAGTTGGTGCCTAACTAGAACATGCACGGTTGGTCCTTGGAAAGGAATCTGTGTTACAAGCTAGGAAGTGATGATAGTCCCTTTGTTCGAAATAGACAATATCTAGCCTACAAGAAGTTAACCAAATAAAAGAATTGTCCCTTTTGATCAAAATATGTTGTGCCTGTAATAGAACAAAAATTTTTGATTCACCAAGTCAGCTTCCTAGGGTCTAATGTTTTTTGCCCCAGTTCCTCATTAGACATGTGCACCTCGAGTTAGGCCAAAAGCCTAAGTTAAGGGTCGAAAATGCATTAAGTGACCTCATCTTGGCGCTGACCCGACTTCGAGTATTGTATACCTCAACTCATGGACCAACCATGAGTTGAGGGTGGCTACTATGAGTGAGGATCCAAAATTGGATATGAAACGAGTTGGACGTTGAAAAGATGAGAGTAAGTGAGAAAAAGATGTATTTCTGTGAAATTACCAATTGATTGAAAAAAAGAAAAGAAAACAAAAGAAAAGAAAGAAAAGAGTTATTAGAGAAAAAGAGTCAAAAGAAGGGAAAGACGCATCCAAAAAGAGAGCAAAGCAAAGAATAAAAGAGAAGAAAAATAGGGTGTCAATGTCAATAAAAAGAGGTAGAAAACTTAGCGGTAATGTCAAAGAGGGCAAAAAGTCACAAAAAATTTACCCAAATGTACCATACCTGATCGTGACCCTACATTACAAGACAAGAAAGTCCTACCGTGATCCTAGAGTCTAGTGTTGTGAATTGAAGCAATGAAAATAAGGTCAAGCCTATGGCGAATAGTACTAACTGTATTTTAACTTGTTATTGAGCGCGAGTATTGAATAAAGATCCTTGTACCCAAATTTATAATCATGTGAAAATGAGGAGTTCTTTTGAAGTGAAGGCACTAGTTGTAATATTAAAAAGTTGGTACCTTGGTGAAAGGCAAAACAGTAGAGATGTCTGTTGCATGGTGAGTTTGTCTCATGATGTGATCCGCATGATTTAACTTGTCAAACCTGAGAGAGTAAGCCTGCACGAAATCAAAGAAAGAGTTGGGGTTGATAGCCATGTGATTGTTAGAGCTTAAAAGTGTATACTTTTGTACAATTGTTGATTTGAGTCATAGTGCATCGCTTGAGGACAAACAACAAATTTAAGTTGAAGGTGTTGATGTATCGTGATTGCACTGTGCTTTCAATGCATTTCACTTAAGAGTTGTGTGTGTCTGGAGCCTTTTTATAGTAGAGTTTTAATAAATTTTTATGCTTGTTTTGTGGGAAACTTGTTCAGGCGAATAGGACCTACGGAGGCGATTGACGGTTGTCGTTCCATCGACCGACCAAAGTCCTTGACCATAGATGTGTAGAACAGGACTTTGGATAAAAATATGGGAAGTCTTACCAAGCTTGGAACCAAAGATGCAATGATAATCGATGGACCGTACCGGTGAACCGTCATTTGGTTCAGATAAGGTTCTAGTACCCGAGTTTGGATAAATTCTAAGTGTGGAGCGACGGAGAGGAATTGAAAGACCATAGGTGCATCGACGGACCGCGTTATTGGTCTGTCAATTGATTCAGAAAAGATACCATCCGAAGGGAAAAAAATATTCTAATTCCTGACCGACAAAAGGATTCTATGGACCGTCGATTGATTATTGGTCCATAGATTGCAGCCGCGTCAACTGAACAAACTTTCCTTATTTTAGTTCCTTTTTCTTTAGGACTATGATTTCTATAAATAGGGAATTAAAATCTTATTTTTGGGGTTAGCTACTCTTATTATTGTTCTATTTTGTTTTGGAGATTGGGTTTTTGCAAATATGAGCAATTAATCAATTTCTAGATTTTGTTTTAAGCTATTTTCTTGCAATTTTGTGTTGACTTTGTGGGTTTCTTCTTATTGTTAAGTAAGTTCATGAATTCTTTATTCAATATTGTGAATTGTGATCTTGATAGTAGGTAACTTAATCCACAACTAGGGTTGTGGGAACCATGGGTAATTAACAAAGTAATCCTAGCAATTAAGAAATTCGCAAGTAGTTTTTTTGCATATATTGATAATTCTTTTGCTTAGAAGTCTTTTTAGTGAATCTAGGCGTTAAACATCCCCTTGTTGCTACTATCTGGAACAAGGAGGTAGGAATAGGACAAAAATTATCAACATTGATTTAGTGTGATACTATCTAATAGGCTAGTGTCGATGGTGCAAAGTAATAAGTAAGACATATATCAATAATGATATCTAATATGGGGTAAACGTTAGGGTTAGTAGCTATACACAGGTAGGCGGACCAAGGTGCGAGGTGAATTCTCTAGATCTCGGACCAAGAATGTTGACATACATACTTACCACATTACATGTAAAACACTAGGAAAGAATTGTTATTACTAGGAATATGGCGTTATAAACCTGTGGGGAACACATATACCCTAGTTATTCTCACAACTTGATAAAGAAACTCAACATCTACTTTCGTTTACTTGTTAACTTAGGCTGTTTAAGAAACTTGTTTCATAAAAACACCCTTTTAATTACTTGTTTTCAGAAAGACATTGGCTAAATAGACGTAATTATGAATGAAAGTTAAGTCTAGACCATTTTCCTCGTGGGATCGACGCCAACCTACTAGTTGGGTTCTCTACTTGATTACAGCCGCTTATACTTATTTAGGGAGGTGTAATTTTTGTGCATCAATGTTATCGAAGGATGAAGACATGACCGCATTCCACACTCCTAAGGACATTTATTGCTACAAAGTAATTCCTTTTGGTTAAAGAATGCAGGAGCAACATACCAAAGAGCTATACAAAAACATCTTTAATAACATTCTTCACAAAAATGTTGAATGTTAATTTGATGATTTAGTAGTGAAATCAAGGAAAAAATGTGAGCACTTGCAAGACTTGAGGATGGTGTCTGATTTACTACGAAGGTATCAACTTAGAATGAATCCTTTGAAATGTGCATTTGGAGTTACTTCTAGAAAATTCCTTCGCTTCATTGTACGACATCGAGGAATCAAAATTGATCAAGCAAAAATAGATGCAATTCTGAAGATGGTCGAGCAAAGAAACATCCATGAATTGAAGAATCTGCATGGGAAGCTAGCATATCTTATGAGATTCATCTCAAATTTAGCAGAAAAGTGCCAACCATTTAGTCGTCTTATGAAAAAAGGCACTCTTTTCTAATGGGACCAAGCTTATTGTACTGCATTCGAGAGCACCAAGTCTTACTTGACCAAACCACCAGTTATAGTTGCTCCTGTTCCTGGAAAGCCATTGATACTTTACATATCATCTCACGAAAGATCAACAGGAGCACTCTTATCCCAAAAGAATGGCGAAGGGAAAGAAACTTTCGTTTACTACCTAAGAAGGATGATGACACCAAATGACTTAAAGTACTCGCCAATAGAAAAGTTATGTTTGGCCTTGGTATTCTCAATTCAAAAGATGAAATACTACTTTTAAGATCATGTAGTCCGTCTTATTTCTAAAGCAAATCCCATCAAATTATTGATGTTGAAACCCGTCCTCAATGATCGACTAGGATAGTGGTACATCAAGTTTCAGCAATTTGAAATTGTGTATGTTTATCAAAAGGCTGTAAAAGGGAAAGCATTGATAGACTTCTTAGTAAACCACCCGATACTTGATGATTGGGAACTCACTGATGAAGATGCAATGGTTGTTGAAGTTCAACCGCCTTGGAAGATGTATTTTTATGGGGCCCCACATCATGAAGGAGCCGACATTGGAGTGGTATTCGTCACTTCTCAAGAGGAGATCTTGTCATATTCCTTAACCTTAACACAATGTTGCTCCTATGATGTAGAAGAATATCAAGCGTTAATACTTGGGCTTGAAATGGCGATCGATATGAAGTATTTCCAATTACAAGTTTTTGGAGACTCTAAAATAGTGATTAATCAATTGTTAGGTAGCTATGAAGTCAAAAATCCAGAATTGCACCTCTATCATGACTATGAACAAAAATTGATTAGATACCTTGGCGATGTAAACTTGTTTGAGAAAGGAAAATTAGAAAGTTGATGCCTTAGCTCCTTTGGCTTCGACAATGACTCTGCCAGACCAGGCTCTAATCACAATCTGCCAAAACTGGATGATACCACAAAATGTGGATGAAGAAAGCAAGCCTGAACATCTTGTAGATGTTTCACAAGCTGAGTGTCACATCTGGGGAGCACCCACTAGAAGTAACATGGTGTACTTGACCTATCGGAGGTATTATACAAGACCATAGTTATCATTCATCGCATGGACATAGTAAATTTAGCGGAAAATTTAAAACTTTTCATAGCACATCATATGATAGAAACATCACATCATATATATATACAATATAATTCATAATATATATAGACTCTAAGTCTCTTTTCCATCTTAGACTCAAAAAAATTAGAATACATTAGGGACACGACCCTTAAAACATAAACATAAGTACAATATTTAACACTTTTCAGTAAACCATAACATAGAAAATCCTTGGAATTAAGGATTCCTTTCCTTGATCTTGGGAATCACATATCAAGTTGCTTAATCATATAGACATCCTTTAAGCATCCATAACCTACACTTTGTGTAAAAAGTAAATAAGAATGGGATTAGTACAAAAATGGACTAAGTATGGCAATCACGCAAAACATGCATTTAAAAGGGACATTTTCTTGAAATCATACTTCATGCCTTTTTGAGTAAATCTTTAAAAAACCTTGAACCAATATAATTTATATCATTCATACACTTCATATAAACATATTCAAAGGCCAAACATTTCATAGAATCACATATAGGATTCATTACATTTTTAGTCACATTAAAGTGAGCTCTTGTCCCCTTAATAGTGAGCTAATTTCCTTTTTATTCATTAACTTCCCAAGTAGCCCTTTAGTGATACTTGGTGCAATGCATCACCTTAGGACCACAAGGAAAACCATACTTACTACTTACACAAGCCAACACATATCATCATAGAAGTATAGTACAACATAGACATAGTTAAGTCAAGACCTTCATCATAGAGTCAACAAGATCAACATCATGCTTAAAGACTCATATCATGCACATCTTCATAACAAGTAGACAAATACTACAATGTCATGCATAAGGAACACATACATAGTAACATGCATTAGAACACCTTCCTAGAACTTCCTAAGGAGCTACTTGTGTAATTTCTAGATGGGTTCATTACTTCCACATATCCTATGTAACCTCCCTTAAGTCATTCTAGTTAGGGTCCTGGTCATTTACTTATATTGTCCATTTTACTTTAGGGAAACAATAGCCTTAACCGACATAGACCATGTGATGCTAAACATGGAATTCGGTGTCATAAAACCTCGCACCGAAAAAGGGTGGTCTACCGACAAAAGTAGAACCAAACATAACATAGCTTTCTAGGTGGATCCACTAGCTAGTATCCTATGGTGGCAACATAGTTATAGAACTTGGAGGTACGTTTCAAAACCCTCTTCATGCCAAGATTAGTCATTGTACTTATTAACTTAGGGAAACCATATTCCTATTGATGCATATTGGTTATCCACCTCATGCGATTTATGGTGACCTACCTTCCTACCATAGGAAGGGACAGACACTCATATTCAAGTTTAGACGGTGCTAAGCTAAGTTCCCTTCATTGAAAACCTTTATTATAATTTTACTTTATAAAACATAGGTTTAGGAGATTCATCCCCTCGTATGGTTAACTCATAGGTCATAGATGGAAGTTCATCAACCTAAGTCATGTAAAGAATCCCTTCACATGAACATAGCATATGTAAAACATCGTCTAGTTTAGGGTACACATGAATACACCATTCAAGGACCCTTTCCTTACTAGGCCTTCATACAAGTGTGTGTGTATACATATATGTGAGTAAACATTTCACATGACACATTAAGACACACATGTTCATACATACATATTCATACATATAGAAACCAAAACTAGAACTATCCTATCTAGGTACACATATGCAATGCATAGGCAAAGTCCCATACCCTTGCCCATAATAGCACACCCATCAACTCATCCTAGCTAAGTAAACACGTATCATGCTTTCATAAACATCACTCTATCATGCGTAGTAGCAGACACTAGTGAATATGAGAACTACCTTTCATTTAGACAGAATGACCTATACTACTTGTAACATGCATGTAAAGTGACTGTCTGTGGGTCAAGATGATCACATAATAGATATCAACAACATATTGAGGCATCCACCCTCTTAGACCATAATACTCTATCAAGCATAACCACACAACACAATAGCATAGGAGACAACTCAACTTCATATTACACTTAAGACTCCTAACTTGTGCTATTCATGAATTTACATAGGGGTACATAGGTAAAGGATTATTAAACATTCTTATCTTATCAATGGTAGAACCTATACTTTACCCTAACATGGATATATACATGCAGATACAATATCCATACAACCTAGATCACAACTAGAGTAGGAAAGTAGGCGTAATCTTCTCATATTATCATCATAAGCACATATTCATATATTCATTAATTTGAATTCAAGGTCATGGTCAATACATATATAATGACAATAAAGTAAGCACCGCCACCATAAGTGGACCATACCACACTATGCCATACAAGGCTTCCTCAACATCAGTATAAAGAAATAGAGAAGTAGAAAAGTATAAGAGATAAGCATTCTTACCAATTTCTCATCCTTTGATCATCATTGATCAATAAACCTTATTTATCACCAATTCATATATAAGGAAGTAGCTATATGTACTTTAGTCATAAAATAAACCATGTACAAGTTGCTACAGGATCACACTATAACATAATACAAGACATCTCACATGTATTAGGAAGTAAAGAGTCCTAGGTCATCAACTAACCTCCCTAGTTTAGTTTAGCATTCATAATATACAAATAATATAAATTTATGGCATTATCCAAATAGATACAAATCAAATCTAAATCATGCTTCATATACCCTAGAATTAAGATCACAATGTTCATTACAACATTCAAATTTTAGGCTAGAAGAACCTAGATTAATTCATGCCAAGATTCCTTTTCTTTGATAATAAAGAATTCATACCAACAATCCATTAATATAATCAATATAAGACAATAGATAATGACAATTAATCTACACAAAATCCTATTATCATTTCTATAACCTTTAGATTACAGTGAACATATTATTTATGACATCTATGGAGAGTAGAAGAATCATAGGCTAACCAACATTGATCAATCATTAAATCACTTATTTACGATTCATCCATAATATCTTATAAAGACAGTATATACAATGATCTTTACCCAATCGAAATCTCCTAACAATCACCATGAATCTGAACTTACAGTGAACTCATAGATCATAGGCTACTTTTGTTCAGATATTCATTCGTGGATTCACATAGATAATTCATAAATGATTCACCATAAATATACATAATAGACAGTATACATAATCATATTAACATAATTGAATCACAAACCGACATGAATAAGATCAAGATCGTAAAGTCATACATAGGCTAAAATCGAGCTTGTGAAAGATGCATGGGTTCATCATGCAATATGATTGAAAATCACGTCAAAATCAGTAAATAATCATCAACACATTCATATTATGATTTTGAAATCAATTTACTAAAGAACCATGGGTAGAATGAAGAAGAAGAACTTGATCATATTTTTCTCTTTGAAAACTTTGAGATTAACTCTCTAGATGGAAGGATAACTAGAGATGAAGGATCACCATACCTTTATATACATTAAAATATCTAAAACTTAATGATTCATCCATGGAAATCCAAGCTCCAAGCTGTTCTTGAGCTTCACCAACAATGGAGGTTCTAGAGAGAATATTTTTTGAGGGAAAGGTCTAATTGGTGAATTTTATTGGGAGTGGGGTTGATCACGTTTTTACTCCGTTATATACACCTAAAATTATCTGAATAAACCTATTAGAATATGTTTAGGATGTGGGGTGAATTTACCATTCACCCATTTAATGAAACAGACGCAGGCAGCAGTTGACGAACCACCATCGACGGATCAATCGACTGGCCGTAGGTCAGTCTACGGGTCGTCCTTTGGCTTCCGTCGACTGCTCCTTAGCCAAATTTTGGGTTCATACCTGTCCAATCTAATTACCAATCGAATATACCTCACCAACTTTACGTTGGTTGACCAACTGACCGTTATTTGGTCTGTCGATTCACACTGCCAAGGCAGTGTCTCGACCAGCCTTGGGTCCTTCTTGTGGGGCCTTTTGTGGGGACCTTTAGAAGTCGTACCCAAACGTTTATAATTTAAATAAAACCCAACAATTTTTAGACCTCCTATATGAGTTTCACACAAATCAAATACCTGCAACTCGTCCAAACAGGCTAGGCCCCATCAAGACACACGTTGAGCATCTTAAGGGCTATCTTTCAAACGCCTTGCACGTTCTTGGTCGTTTGGCCTCCAAACTTCTCGAAACTGTATATACCATATTTAAACATCATTAAAACTCATTTTAATACTTCTTAATCTCATGAAACACTGTATCTAAGCACACATGAGACACATAGGTGACTAGTCGTCGAACGTTTTGGTTGTCCCTTGACGTTCGACTTCCAAATCACTTCAAACTTTACACACTGCCTCCAAACCATATTATAAGTCATTTTAGGAACTTATAACCTTAAGAAGAACATGTTATTATATAGACACCCTAACTCATTTGGGGGTCTTACACTGAGATAGTTGACTAGAGACATGCCTTGAGTTGATTACTTGTTCTACAATATACTTCGAGAAGATCCAAAGAGAGAGACTTAAATTTGTCGTTGTGCTTCTAGGTTTCTTTAGTATAAAGATACTCTATATAGAATATCATTCGGGGGGTTCTTTTGCGAGAAGAAGAAAATAAAGCTACGCAAGAAGCACATTTTGTAGTTTGTGGATTGCATGAATATAGGGAAAAGTCGCATTTTCATAAAAATCAATGGAGTATTATTGGCCAACAATGGTAAAAGATTGCTTTGATTATGCTCAAAGATGCCAAGTATGCAAATTTCATTCAAACTTTATGCACCAACCTCCTGATGTATTACATTTGACTGTTGCATCTTGGCCATTTGATTGTTGGGGGATAGACGTAGTTAGACCACTAATGAAATCTTCTAGGGCAACTTCTACATCTTGCTAAGACAGATTACTTCTCAAAATGGGCTGAGGCGGTAGCCGTCAAAGAATTAAAAAAAGAAAATGTTCCAAACTTCCTAAAGGTTATCATCTATTGTTCTAGAATTCCTAGTGCAACTGCTGAAGGAAGATGGGGAAGTCTGACCAAGTGTGGGGTTACGGAAAGCGTGACGGACCGTCGTAGCCATGATGGTCCGTCCTGGTGGTTCGTCATGAAGATCAGAGAAGTAGTCCCAGTACCCAAATTCCAAGAGTTCAAGTGTTTTGGAACGGAGACCCTCGACGGATCGTTGTGCTTGTGACGATCCGTCATATCTGCCGTCGAGGGTAATGAAGCAGCAGAAGAAATTGCACATGTATGGGACGACGAAGTCCATGACGGTCCGTCGTGACCACGACGATCTGTCGCGAGGTCCGTCGATCCAGCCGCGTTTTGACAGATTTCCAGCAAATAGAGTCCTTATTTAATTAGGTTTTATTTTTTATAAATAGTTCAAAAAACCTCGTTTTTGAGGTTAGACTCTCGATTATTTTTAGACTCTTTGTTAGACACTTTGTTCTTCAATTAATTTAAGGAATTGATTGTTGGTGATTTTTGTGGATTAATCAAGCGAACTTTCGTATTTTACTTTTTCTCATTGAAGTAAGTGCATGAATTCTTATATCATATATTTGAATATTGTGATTATGACTACGGGTAACTAAAATCTATAACTAGGGTTGTGGGAACCATAGGCGAATAATGAGGTAAACCCTAAGTAAAATAACAATTCTAGAATAGTGTCTTGCATGTACTGATAATTCTTTCGCTTAGAAGTCTTTTTAACGGATGGACAACGTTAGAACTCGCCTTAATGCTACTTGCCGGACCAAGGAGGTAGATAATAGGAAAAGAATTATCAACATAGATTTAGTGTATACTATCTAATAGGCTAGTGTTGATTGGTACAAGGTAATAACTTAGTCAAATATCGAATACGATGCTTAATATGAGGTAAAGATAAGGGTTAGTATAGAAACACACGTAGCCGGACCAAGGTGCAGAGTGAAATTTTCTAGATGCCGGACCAAGGATTTAGAAATACATAACTTATCACTTTGCATGCACGATACTAGGAAAGAATTGTTATAGTTAGAATTATCAATTTATAAACCTGTGGGGAACACGTAAACCCTAGTTACTTTGATTAATTGATTAAACTCCAACATTTGATGTTGTTAGTTGTCTCCTTCAATTTCGCTAGTTATTTTCATTTATTTAGAAATAGAAAACCCCTCTTTTATCATTTCTGCTTTCCAAGGAAGTAATTGACTGAAAAATAGTAATAATAGATTGAAGTTAAGTCTAAACTATTTTCCTCGTGGGAACGATCCCAACCTCACTAGTTGGGTTATTTACTTGGCACGACCGCTTTACTTCTTATTTGAGAAGTAAGATTGAGCATATGGAAGTACTATCCTTGAAGCGACATCATACTCCTGGCCCGCAAGAGTATAAATTCTGTACGGCTCCCCAAAAAAATGTCTGCTAGGTTGAGTTACGAAAGAGGTGTCCTAGTCAAAAGTTAGGACACACAAAAACATAAATAAATTAAAAGCTCGCTTTCTGAACTACGTTATGACTTGATCCTCTTCACTGAGGTACGTAGCCAACTTAGAGTATTATTACTCTAGGTTCATCCACAAGAAGAAAAAATATAACGTCTTCATGTGAATATGAGGTTGATTCTTTCAAATGAAGGGTTAAGCACGCCAGATTTTGAGCTGACTTTGAAGATAAATTTGTATTAATCCGTAAATCCTATGGATGTAATTTTTTAGTAGATTGAAGTCCTTGAATTTATCTTTCCAAAAAAATACGCTCATTATTCCGACGTTCCTGCTCCACTTTATGAATTTTCTTCCTCATGAGCGCAAAGCTGAAGATTCAAGCACCCAGATTTTGAGATAACTTCGAACTCAAATTTGTACTAAACCGTAAATATCATGGATTTGATTTTTATTTAGATTGAAGATTTCTAAGTTATATTTATAAGATAAATAAGTTCATTATTCTGACGTTTCTGCTCCACTTTATGAATTTTCTTCCTCATATGCGCAAAGCCGATGAAAGTTGAAGACTCAAGTACGTAGAATTTGAGTCAACTTTGAACACAAATGTGTACTAAACGTAAATCCCATGGATTTGATTTTTATGTAGATTTAAGAACTCTAAGTTGTCTTTCCAACAAAAAGGGAATCTCATTATTCCGGTGCTACTACTCCACGTTATGAATTTTCTTCCTCGTGTGTACAAAGTCGAAGATTTAATCATGCAGATTTTGAGCCAACTCCGAACACAAATCTGTACTAATTCCTAAATACCATGAAGGTGATTTTTGTATAGATTGAAGATCTCTAAGTTTTCTCTCTAACAAAAAAGGAAGTTCATTATACTAATGTTCCTATGTCAAGTTATGAAATTTCTTCCTCATATGCACAAAGATGAAGAAAGCTGATAAAAATTAACGTTTGTTGCGATCATCATATGATCGCTAGCTCATGGAGTATTTTTTGTAATAAAGAAAGGGGGCTCGTGGAAAGAAACAATTAAAATTCAAAGTTCAAGATGAGGAGTTTTTTGTTGAAATATAAGTCACTATTTTATTGCTTCAAAAAATAGAATCATTACACCATAGTGAGCGAATTAGCATATCCCCAAACAAATAAATAAATAGATAAAAAGAAAATCTAGCAATGGGGAAATTTTGAAGCTTATGATTTCCTTATGACTTTTCTTAACCTCCCCTTCCACCTTACTTCTCTTGATACTTGTTGATGAGCGCAGTGACCTTCTTTTTCTTGGAAGTCAAGGCTTTTAAGCTTTTATCCACATCCGCTAGAGTCGCTTGAAGTTTTTCCATGGATCCATCCAACTTTTCATGTGTCACATTTGAACCATCAAGACGGCGTTGCATATTAGAGAGGCCCTCTTCATGTGATTCTTTAGTTATCATTGATGATAGAAAAGTAAGGCGTACTACTTGAAGAAATTCTCGACATGATCCTCTAAAGAAGAAACATCAACAATGTTTACGTTTATAATATTCTCAAGAATTTAAGCGATACATGACTCAAATTCCGTAAAGTCATCTAAACAACCTAAGGAAAATTGTGCAATCCATCCATACAATGCACCCCACATCTCATAAATAAAGGTTGATTTGGTGCGGTAAATGATTTTTTCTTTTGTGAATGAAAAGTAGTTCCACCAAGAAGGTTCACCTTTTAATGAAGTGATGCCTTCATTAGAAGTAGTTCCACCAAGAAAGTTACCAAGTAAGTCATTATGACCTGGTGATCCTACTGAAAAAAATTATGTGTGATTCTTTGCTAAAGTCACAATTGCAAAAGAAGAGGTGCCAAGTCTGGTTAGTCATCAAAGTTGAAACTACAAAAGAAGAGATACCAAGTGTGGTTCGTCGTCGAAGCCGCAACTGTAAGAAGAAGTTATTTTTATGTGTGGTTCGTCATCAAAGCCACAACTCTAAAGGAAGATGATTCGTCATCAAATTCACAATTATAGAAAAAATGTACTAAGAGTGGTCCGTGCTAAAGCTGCAATTGCAAAAGAAGAGGCACCAAGTGTGGTTTGTCATCAAAGTTGATACTACAAAAGTAGATGCATCATGTGTGGCCACAAATGAAAAATAAAATGCAGCAAGTGTAGTTCGTCGTCACAGCCACAGTTACAAAAAAATGCACGAAGTGTGGTTTATCCCCATCAAAGCCACAATCACAAAAAATATTACACCAAGTATGATTCTTCATCAAAATCACAAATACAAAGAAAGATGTATCTCGCCAGTTATGAAATACCCCTCTTTAGTTATGGTATGATATTGAGATTATTTTTGATCCACCGTAAATCTGGAAAAAAAAAGTGATGTGTCTCACGGTGCCAATTGCACGAACCTCAAATTGACATGGTGAAAATTATGGCATATGCTCTCCTGTTCGTCATAATGAATGATGTATCTCACGGTGTCAATTGCACGAAGTTTCAAATTTGCATCGTGATTATGGCATACGCTCTCTCGCTCGTCATGATGAATGATATGTCTCATTGTTCCAATTGCACGAAGCTTCAAATTGGCATGGTAAAAATTGTGGCATATACTCTCGCGCTCGTCATGATGAATGATGTGTCTCACAATGCCAATTGCACGAAGCTTCATATCGGCATGGTGAAAATTATGGCATATGATCTAGTGTTCGTCGTGATGAAATATGTGTCTCATGGTGTCAATTGCACGAAGCTTCAAATTGGCATGATGATAAAAAAGTATATCAGTCAATAAGGAAATCAGTATGCGGCTCTTTAGCGAAGATGCAGAGAAGTGAACTCATGGATGTTGCCCAAAGTCAATTGGATCGCTTACTTTTAAAAAATATCTAATTTGGTGAATTCATAAGAACTTTGATTTTGATTTTTTGATATATTTTAGAGTTAAGAGTCTATTTTATATCGAATCAAGTCACTCTCCACTCGAGCTCTCCTACACCAAGATGCAAATGTTTTGGTGACACTCCACAATCTGCAAAACAATAATGACAGAATTGAAGACCAACTTCAAAACATTAGTTCTCGTCAATCCTGAAGATTTTTACCTTTATTTTTTATATGTCGTACACTTTTATTTATAGTTTCTATAGAAACAAGTCGCTCATCATTAGAAATCTTCAATACCAAGATAGAGAAGTTTTGGTTGAATTGCATAGAGTTATATACTGTCAATCTTCAAAAATCAATTACCGCCAATTCTGAAGGGTTTTGGTTTTGAATTTCTAATATGTTGTAACCCTCTGAGTCTAGTTTGTGGAATATCAAACAGATCATGATTTCAATATATCTACAGCAAGTTATGAACTTTCTAACTCAGACGTGTTGTTCTGAAAAAAGTGACGAAAATGAGTTTTGAATGGCTCAAATTGACAATCAATCCTTGTAAGAGCATGTGTATTAATAGAAATCAAGGTACATAAATTATATTCCTACAAATTCAGAAAAATTATCATGATTGAAAGTTTATTTCCTACAAATAATGAAAATTTTGGTAAATTTTCATAGGAATTATATCATGGAAATTTTCCATGGGAAACAAATTATGAGAACTCCATAGAAATCAAATTATGGCAAGTTTTCGTAAAAATCAAATTATGAAAATTTTTCAAAGAAGTTGAGTTGTAAAAATTCCATAAAAATCAAATTATGGCAAATTTTCATAAGAATAATAATATGAAAATTTTTCAAAGAAGTCGAGTTATGGAAATTTCATAGAAACCAAATTATGGTAAAGTTTTCTTGGAAACTACATGAAAAATATGCCTAAATGAGAATAGACTTGCGTCATGAGAATTTGATTTCTTGCGTTCTATTCAAGTGAAAACAAATTTTGCATCAAAATCACAAGGTCTCTACCACGAAGTTAAGCTTGTAGACACAATCATTGCCCATTGAATTGACGGTCATTTCGTAGTTGATGACCCAAATAAACTTATCACACTATGAAGAAATCTGATGCAATAAATCTTCATGAGTTTGAAACACGTCAAGTCGCAAATGAGTTGATAAACAACTGACAATCAAATGACATTTTACAAATTAGAGAAAATTGTCATGAAGTCTCTGGTAAATGTTGACCTCAACATATCGGCTGGTCATTTCTCATGAAGCTTCAAATGTCTCGTGAAAAATCAACTACGGCGAAAAAATATTTGCTTCACAAATACTTCAAGGCTTGTCTTTACAAGTTCGACAAATCGAACACTCCAACAAGTCTCAAAGCAGGGGACATTTGTAGACAGTAAAGTTTACTAATAAATTCGTATTAAATTTGGATTAAATTTTAAATTCGCCATAAGTTGATCAAGTCAAATTACTGGTTGATAAAGCCAGACTAATATCTAAGTCAAAATTGTATAACTTAAATCAAGTCCAAATTATACTTAGGTCGGTCATTATGTTGACAAAATGAGTCCAACTCATGTTCATCAGGCCGAGAGTTCAAAATTACTCGGACCAAAATACCCTCAAAGCCCTAACTCAAGCATATATAAAGAGGTTTTTTCTAACCAAAAGAATACACACAAATACATACACACAGGAATACATTAATGTTTTTCAGTGGTTATCTGCAAGTCTTCCGCATACAAAGAAATATTCGCTTCAAGTGTTGAGCCGCAATTATTTCGCCAAATCAAGAACATCTGTGAAGAAGAATCATGGGATTACATATTTTTTTGAGATATTTTATTAAGATTGTAACCTTCGCATTAATTCAAATACAAATATTATTGTTTGTTTGCTATTTTTCCTTTCTTATTTCTTGTTTTCAGGATTGAAACTTTAGACGCATACACCAACATCTTATTCTTACAATGCATCAGAACTATAATTATCTGATGTCTTACCCTCTTTATGGCATAGAACTTTTTGACTCATCGACTTTCCCTGAGCTAATGGCATCACATGTCAAAGTGAAATAAAACTCACATTTGAGTCCTCTATATAAACATGATTTAAATTGGAGCCTTGCACTCATTTAGATTTAGTGCCAAAATATAACAGGGACTACTATTGCTGATCAACTCATCCGGAGGAAAGACAATGTCCATTCTGATTTTATCATTAGTAACTGATGTAAATGGTAATAAGATGATAAAAATGATGCCATGGAAGTAGTAGTATTTATTTGTTAAAACATATTTGCAATAGATATTAAGGGGACTTAGCGTTTCATGAGTGCTATCCATTAAATGTACTATATAAGTCACATTTTATAGTGTAGTTAGAATTTATACTATTTTTGGTGATATAAATTAATTAAACTGAAATAATTATGATCCTGTTATAAAGTATTTGTAATATAGTGAATGTCTATCATGTGGAGTCCTTTTTAGGATATGATTAAAGAGTCCTCCTACTTGGGGACCAAGTTAGATTTCTCCTATAAATAGAGTGCTCCTCTTCATTGTAAATCAATTCATCAAGAGAAATAACAAGTCTTCTCTTCTTTTCTCTCTAGTTTCTTCTTCTTATTCTATAGTTTTATAACACGTTATCAGCACGAGACTCTAATTTCTCAAAAGTGAAGGTTAGATTTGAAGAATTAATAAAGGTATTATTTATTCTTTTTTTTTTAATTTTAATGGCCAATCTTACAAAACTAGAATTCACTGCCCTTCAAAGTTCGGGCAGGAACTACCTCTCATGGGTGTTGGATGCTGAAATCCACCTTGATGCAATGGGTCTTGAAGACACCATAAAAGAAGAAAATAAGGCATCAAATCAAAACTGTGCACGAGCAATGATATTCTTGCGTCATCATCTTGACGAGATTCTAAAAATCGAATATCTGACAGTTAAGGATCCACTTGTTTTGTGGAAAAACCTAAAAGAAAGATTTGACCACTTGAAGATGGTCATACATCCAAAGGCACGATATGATTGTATGCATCTAAGGCTACAAGACTTTAAGTCTATACATGAGTATAATTCTGCCATGTTCAGAATCACTTCTCAATTGAAATTATGTGGAGAAATGGTTAGTGAGATTGATATGATGGAAAAGACATTCTCCACTTTCCATGCCTCGAATGTGCTCTTGCAGCAACAATATCGAGAGAAAGGTTTCAAAAAGTATTCTGAACTAATTTCTCATCTCTTGTGGCCGAACAAAATAATGATTTATTATTGAAAAATCATGAGAATCGACCAACTGGATCTGAACCACTTCCTGAAGTGAATGAGGCGTACACCCACCATGCTAGGCGTGGAAAAGGTCGCGTACCTAATCGTGGTGGTGATGTGGACGTGGTCTTGGTCGTGATTATGGTCAAGAACGTAATTCTATTCCTGGCATTAATCATTCATCAAATAAAAAGGAAAAAAGAAAGGATGAGAAACGTGAAGCAACTAGGGAAGGTTGTTTTCGATGTGGTGGAAGAGGTCATTATGCACGTGATTGTTGTACTCCCAAACATTTGGTTGAGCATTATCAAGAATCACTAAAGAAGAAAGAGAAGAATCCTGAGGCAAATTTTATCTTTGAAAATCAAGTTGACATCACGCACTTGGATGTAGCAGATTTCTTCGCACATCCTGAAGGAAAAATAGATCACTTAATTGGTTATGGTTCTGTGAACATGGAAGAGTGATATTTTTTTTTGGTAGTATTTATTAATAAATTTCATGTAATGATAGTTGTTTGCATGAGTATTAGTATTTTAAATTAGTTTAGTCGTTCATTAGCTTGTTCCTTAATTCTTAATAAAATAATATATATTTTTCATTGATTTATTTATATGATTCTAATATGATAGAGTTAGTCAAATACTAAACTTTATCACGTGTTTGTATTATATTAGGTCTTTAACTTGGTCTAATGTTAAAAACATAATTTTGATATTAACTAGGATTTATCATGTGTTTGTATTATATTAGGTCTTTAATTTGATCTAATGTTAAAAACATGCAGTCTGTTATTAACTAGGACTAAATAATGATTTTATTTTATTTTCCTAAAAACTCGTTTTTGACTTAGAGGAAACAATAAATTAAGGCTTAATTTCTAATATTTAATTATTAAGTTATTCCTTTGAATATATTGTACCCTTTTGACAACACTAATATTTAATATATATTTATTTTGTGAATGTCATTTCATGTGAAGATATGAATAATTCTAAGAACATATTATCGAAATATGAAGATATTTGTTTGATTGATTCTGGTACAACACGTACGATATTCAAAAATAAGAAATACTTTTCTCATTTAAGTATGGGTAAAATAAATGTTACTAAAATTTTTGGTAGTACTAATATGATTGAGGGTTTTGGAAGAGTCATTGTAATTTTGCCCAAGGGAACTAAACTCATCATTAATAATGCTATGTTTTCTCCAAAATCTAAGAGAAACTTGTTGAGTTTTAAAGATATCCATGAAAATGGTTATCATATCCAATCAATGGATGAAATAAATCTTGAATATCTTGGTATCACCAAAAATGTCTCTGGGCAGACATGTGTTATAGAAAAGTTCCCTGCTTTATCTTCTAGCTTGTATTGGACAAAAATTAGTGCAATTGAGGCACATTTTATAGTAAATAAGAAGTTTACTGATTCCAATACATTTGTACTTTGGCATGATCGTCTAGGACATCCTGGGTCAATAATGATGAGACGAATTATAGAAAATTCGAATGGACATCCACTAAAAGACCTAAAAGTTCTTTTAAATGGTGAATTTTCTTGTACTGCTTGTTATCAAGGCAAGTTAATTGTGAGACCATCACCAATGAAAGTTAAGATTGAGTCCCCTGCGTTCTTGGAACGTATACATGGGATATTTGTGGACCTATTCACACACCTAGTGGGTCATTTAGATATTTTATGGTTCTAATAGATGCTTCTTCTAGATGGTCTCCTGTGTGTCTATTGTCATCTCGTAACTTGACATTTGCAAAATTATTGGCACAGATTAAGTCCATTTNTAAACTCATCATTAATAATGCTATGTTTTCTCCAAAATCTAAGAGAAACTTGTTGAGTTTTAAAGATATCCATGAAAATGGTTATCATATCCAATCAATGGATGAAATAAATCTTGAATATCTTGGTATCACCAAAAATGTCTCTGGGCAGACATGTGTTATAGAAAAGTTCCCTGCTTTATCTTCTAGCTTGTATTGGACAAAAATTAGTGCAATTGAGGCACATTTTATAGTAAATAAGAAGTTTACTGATTCCAATACATTTGTACTTTGGCATGATCGTCTAGGACATCCTGGGTCAATAATGATGAGACGAATTATAGAAAATTCGAATGGACATCCACTAAAAGACCTAAAAGTTCTTTTAAATGGTGAATTTTCTTGTACTGCTTGTTATCAAGGCAAGTTAATTGTGAGACCATCACCAATGAAAGTTAAGATTGAGTCCCCTGCGTTCTTGGAACGTATACATGGGATATTTGTGGACCTATTCACACACCTAGTGGGTCATTTAGATATTTTATGGTTCTAATAGATGCTTCTTCTAGATGGTCTCCTGTGTGTCTATTGTCATCTCGTAACTTGACATTTGCAAAATTATTGGCACAGATTAAGTCCATTTGTCTTGATAATGCTGCAGAGTTTTCATCCCAATCATTTAATGATTATTGTTTAGCAATTGGGATAAGAGTTGAACACTCCGTTGCTCATGTTCATACTCAGAATGGTCTCGCAGAGTCATTAATTAAACGTTTGCAATTAATAGCAAGACCATTGCTTATGAAAACTAAGTTGCCCACTTCTGTGTGGGGACATGCAATTTTGCATGCTGCAACACTTATTCGTCTCAGACCGACAAGTTATCATAAGGTTTCTCCATTGCAATTGGTTATGGGTCAAGAACCTAATATATCCCATCTAAGAATTTTTGGAAGTGTTGTACATGTGCCTGTGGCACCACCAAACCGCACTAAGATGGGCTTTCAAAGAAGGTTAGGAATATATGTTGGGTTTGAGTCACCCTCCATTATTCGCTATCTTGAACCATTGACTGGAGACATGTTTACTGCTAGATTTGCAGATTGTCGGTTTGATGAGACAGTTTTCCCAAAAATAGGGGGAGAGAATAGTGAAATAAAACGAGAAATTTTGTGGAAAAATTTATCATTGTCTCATCTTGATCCATATTCTTCTACTTGCGAACAATAAGTACAAAAGATTATTCATCTGCAGAAAATTGGAAATCAAATGTCATACGCATTTACAGATTTGAAAAGGATTACTAAATCACATATTCCTGCAGAGAATGTCCCAATTCGAATTGATGTCCCTAAATGACCATCCACTAGTGTCATAGCTAATGAGTCAAAAACACACCTAAAGCGTGGTAGACCATTGGGGTCTAAGGATCAAAATCCTAGAAAAAGAAATATTAAATGTCAAGATGACACTATGAGAGAATCTCATATGGAAGTTCAAAATTTGAATAAGTCTGATATTCATGAAAGAATCAATGAATTTGAAACTCAAGGAAATAATGAACTATCCATTAATTTAAGAGATGTTGAAACTAATATGAATCAATCAGAAATAGTGGTTGATTATGTCTTTGCATATAATGTTGCAACAAATATGATGCAAGATAATGAGGATCATGAACCTCAATCTGTTATAGAATGTCAACAACGAAATGATTGGCCAAAATGGCAAGAAGCAATTCAATCAGAGTTGAAATCACTTGCCAAGCGTGAAGTTCTTGGGCCTATAGTTCAAACACCTAATGATATTAAACCTGTTGGTTACAAATGGATTTTTGTGCGAAAAAGAAATGAGAAAAATTAAATACAAAGGTATAAAGCATGCCTTGTGGCACAAGGATTTTTTCAAAGGTCTGGCGTCGACTATGAAGAGACATACTCACCCGTTATGGAAGCAATAACATTGCGTTATCTCATTAGTTTCACAGTCCATGAGCAACTTGAAATGCATTTGATGGATGTGGTTACAGCCTACCTTTATGGATCACTTGATAATGAGATATACATGAAAATTCCTGAAGGATTTGCGATGCCTAAATCATGTAATTCAAAATCTCGAGAAATGTATTCAATTAAATTGCAAAGATCATTATATGGTTTGAAGCAATCTGGGCGCATGTGGTATAACCGTCTTAGTGAGTATTTAATTAAGGAAGGTTATACAAATGATGCAATTTGTCCATGTGTCTTTATAAAGAAAACAATATCGGAATTTGTTGTACTTGCTATTTATGTTGATGAAATAAATCTTATTGGAACTCCAATAGAGCTTCAAAAGGCGATTGATTATTTAAAGAATGAATTTGAGATGAAAGATCTAGGAAGAACAAAATTATGTCTTGGTTTGCAAATTGAGCATTTGACAAATGGTATTTTTGTTCATTAATCTGCCTACACAGAAAAAGTGTTGAAAAGATTCTGTATGGATGAAACGCATCTATTAAGTACTCCGATGGTTGTTCGTTCACTTGATGTGAATAAGGATCCATTCCGACCTCAAGAAAAGGATGAAGAAATTCTTGGTTCTGAAGTACCATATCTTAGTGCAATTGGTGCACTAATGTATCTTGCTAATACTACGAGGCCTGATATAGCTTTTGTTGTTAACTTGTTAGCAAGGTATAGTTCTGCTCCTACTAAGAGACATTGGAATGGGATCAAACACATTTTGCGATATCTTAAAGGGACAACTGATATGGGCTTATTTTCTTCTGTTAATTGTAGCCCAAATCTTGTTGGTTATGCTGATGCAGGATATTTATCTGATCCACACAAAGCTCGAACCCAAACAGGCTATGTGTTTATATGTGGGGGGACTGCCATATCTTGGAGATCTACAAAGCAGTCCATCGTAGCCACTTCATCTAATAATGCGGAAATAATAGCTATTCATGAAGCAAGTAGAGAATGTGTGTGGTTAAGGTCTATGATACATCTCATTCGAGAGAAATGTGGTTTGAAATGTGATAAAGTACCCACCACTTTATATGAAGATAATGCAGCATGCATAGCACAACTTAAGGGAGGATTCATAAAAGGAGATAGAACAAAGCACATTTCACCAAAGCTTTTCTATACACATGAACTTCAAAAGAATGGTGATATAAATGTGCAACAGATTCGTTCAAGTGACAATGTGGCTGATCTATTCACCAAGTCTCTACCAACTGCAACTTTCAAGAAGATGGGATGTTCTCATTAGAGGGAGTTAATACGCGTTGTACTCTTTTTCCCTTACGAGGTTTTTTCCCACTGGGTTTTCCTTGTAAGGTTTTTAATGAGGCAGCCTAGATGCTTATTAATAGATATGTGTACTCTTTTCCTTTACTAGAGTTTTTCTTTTCTTAAAGTTTTTTTTAGTAAGGTTTTTGACGAGGCACATCATCTATGAATTAGACATTCAGGGGGAGTGTTATAAAGTATTTATATTATAGTGAATGTCTATCATGTGGAGTCCTTTTTAGGATATGATTAAAGAGTCCTCCTACTTGGGGACCAAGTTAGATTTCTCCTATAAATAGAGTGCTCCTCTTCATTGTAAATCAATTCATCAAGAGAAATAACAAGTCTTCTCTTCTTTTCTCTCTAGTTTCTTCTTCTTATTCTATAGTTTTATAACAGATCCTTGGTGTATGTCACTATATAATTTTATTTTTAAAAAAATTATTAGGTAGACAAAAACATAATTAATTGATATAATTGACTATTGGAGTAAAACACCTAAAACTAAACAGGATCGAAAATGACTAACACAACAAATTAGTTTGATGAAAAAGAATAAAAACATACATGTTAAACACACTTTTGAAAGGTATTATTTCGCCCACGCTGATTAGATTAAGAATATGACTAGAAGAAAATTATTGATGCAAACTTTTAATTAATGTGTTTTTGTTGATAATGTGTTTTAAAATTAAAGCAAAAGAAGATAGAAAATATAGAAGTTGGGAGCAATAGAAATGGGAAAAAAAGATATGAGAGTTTTTCTTATTCTTTCAAGTATTCTTCTAATCTTCAAGTGTATCTCATATGAACTTTAATGTCTTTATTTATTGTATTAATTACGTAAAGACATACAAAATGTTAGTCATAAACGTGACATTAATCATAAGAATTACGGAGATATTAAAGGAAAATGTTATGGAGGTGTGAGAGTTACGATACAATATGGTGAAGTTATAGAAATCTACATAAATATATTTACAATAAAAAAAGATTAAGTTTTATTTAATTATTGTGAAGTGCAATCCATCCAATAAAATATTCATAATTATTTTTTAAAAAATAATTAAATATTTGAGAATCATCCTTTACAAATTTCCAATAAATGCGAATAACCATTAGACTACAAAATCCATCCAAAAACACTCATGTCCTCCAATTGTTGTTTTATGTTTGTCAAAGAAGAAATGCTTTCATTCTGATACCTAAAATTGATCAGAATGGAAGCTTTTAGAGTTTCTTCAAACCCATCCTATGAGATGTTACCTACATCCTTCCAAAATTCACCCCCTTCTTCACAATCAACACATCATCATCATCACTTTGATACTGAATTGGAGAACCTAAATGCTGTGCAAAAAATTGGATCATTATTGTTTGGTCTTGGAGTAATGATCCTTCTTTTATTTGGCATCTTTGGAATTATTGGTTTTGGTATGACAAGTTCCGCTAATTACATGAACAACCAAATTATCATAAAACATGGAATTGATTTTGATTCCATGACTATATACAATTTACAACCTTCACCTAATTCAACAATCGTAGCTGGATGCAATGTGACATTCAAGGTGACAAATAAGAGAGACGTTGAATATTTCTACGATAAAGGCATGATATGGGTATTTTTTGATGAGAAAGTTTTATGGACGTTACCTACTAGAGAATTTTATCAAGCAGTTAGCGAGAAAACGTATTTGAACGTATCAGCAGCCCCTTCTATAATGGAGACCGATATATATGTTCCACGGGCACTTGTTAGCAGGCAGAAAATGCATCGATCTGAGATGTTCAAGATTAGATTTGACATATTTTATCGCGGAGGAGTTGGACATAATGGGTTTAATTTGGGTGGATTAAAGTATTTTTGCGATGTTAATATGACTTTTCACGATCAAAATACTCTAGTTAGCGGACCAAACAAATGTGTTGGTAAATTTGAGGATTTCTCTACTTGTTCTTCTTTATTCTTTTGTAGTCCATAAAATTTTTCCATCATCATTAGTTTTTTTTTATTATTATTATTAGTATATATACATACCTTCTTGATCCAATATGATATTGCTTTTTATTCTTGATAGAGGTAGTAATTAATTTATAATGGAACTATTTTTTTGCATTTCCTATTTCTTTTATTAAAAAATATTTTGGTGGCCTTTGTTTTTTTTTTTCATTTTCTGAAAAGGATTTTTAAAGTAGAGATGTTTTTCATGAAACAAACTCTACCATTATGTTAGTATTTTCTGTATTCATAATATGTGAAAGTGATGATGTATTTTTATATATATAAAGAACAGAGTAATTTCCCTAGATAGTTACCATGTTTAGAAAATTAACTAGGAATACACTTATGTTTGTTTTAGGATTATAATATAATCCAATTTTGTCTATTTTCCTCAAAATATACTTGACACAAAAAAATACATTATTTCTCTCCTATTAGGGTATCATGTCACATTTTTTAATTTATTACTAATATTTTTTAATTCTTTTAAAGAAGCGGAGGAACCCACATATTTTCTTAAAGAATTGGAGGAGCTCATATTACAGTTCTTAATGTAATTTTTTTTACTAGGTATAATAAGTGAGTTTGTCTATTTTTTAAAAAAGATCTATCTATATATAATATGAGAAGTAAGCACCACAAATATTCAAGAATTTTAATTTTTCAAAAAACATTTTAAATATGCTCTAAAAATACAATTTAAAAATAGAAATTTTAATATAGCTATTTTAAATAGAAATAAAAGTTCTTTTGTTAAAATAAACTGTAACGGCAAAAAATGGATGATTTTTAAATGCCTTTAATTTTAAATTTAAAATGAAAAAATGAAATTGAACTATTTTTTTTTATAAAAACAGTAATAGCAAAAAAAATGAAAGATCTTTAAATTCTTCAAATTTCAATTTTTAAGATTAAAAAATAAAAACTAAAAGTTGAATTATTTTATAAGAAAAAAACTTTAATATCTATTTATATATTTATCAAACTTTCAGTGATTTTAGGGAATGCTCCAACTAAATGGATTGTAGAAATATCTATCTAAATAAGAGAAGAAAAAGTGCACCATAAAAAAACTATAATTATTATTTAAAAAATTCATTTAAAAACTTATAGTAAAAAAATAATAATTATCATTAAAAAAATTTAAAAATTTATTTTTAAAAAATAGTTAAAACAATCCATTAGTAGTTAGTTGTACAAATGGGATACTTTTTTTTCTCATTCATTTTTAAAATTTATCTTTATATATCTAAAAAGCCAAAACATTTTCAGAAAACATAAATAGAAAATAATATTTTTTTTTTAAAGAACATATTGCAACCTAACGTTTAAATAAGTTTAAAGCATATTTTTTTGATAATAAAAAAAAATGTGACATGGCATCTTAATAGGAGAGATAATGTATTTTTTGTATCAAGTATAGTGTAAGGAAAATAGGTAAAGTCGAGTGATATTGTTGTCCTAAAACAAACATAAGTGATATTCTTAGGTAATTTTCCAAACATGACTGATTGACTATATATGGAAATTATTCATAAGGAACATAAGTTTGATTATGAAACAAAAGTATCAAAATTATAGAATGATCATAATAAAATCATCCACGGAAGGAAAAGAGCGAGGAATGATTATAGGGTCAATTTTTAGACGTTTTTAAACCATCACATCTAAAAAATAACTAAGCATTGAAATTTGCTGTCATATAATTATCATAATAGCAATAATCTAACAGATACTACTAAGAATTGTCTACCACTCGTGTAATAGCCCAATAATATTAAATATATCAATATTTTCGTAATGACGTGTTTTTTGTTAGAGTTGTTTCATTGTTGTCAGAGTAGGAAAATTATTGAATTCATGATAAAATTTATGATCGGTAGAGGTACCATCAACAATAGTTAATTTGAGGTTCTATTCAATTTTTGAGACTTCGAATAAATGAACTTCATTTGCATACTTTTATTTTTCACTCACAATCTCACTACTTCCCTCCCATCTGCAAATCCCTCCTCTATTTTTGTTTTCTTCTTATTATTTTTTTTATTCTTCCAAATATGAAAACGTGAAAAAAATTGTTAACAAAAAGAAAAGTCAAAATATAAATTGATAACCATATTTTCACAGGAGTCTCTTTCAGCATATAAATTGATTACCAAAATATCTCTATTTTTTTGTATTCAACAGAAGAATGTTTTAAAGATAAAGGTAACAAATCAAATATTAGAGCACACAATTGTATACCAAGAAAATAAACGACGCTCACGCCGTAAAGTGGAAATTTATTTATTTACTTAATTTGACTATTTTTTTTCACTAATTTTCTATATATATGTAAATATATATAGTTGAATATTAATCACCAACTTCTTCTTCCCATCATCAACGTGGGCTATACTTCCCATGCTCAACCTGCTCAAAGCATCAGCTACAACATTTGCTTTCCCTGGATGGTAGTGGACTCTCATGTTATAGTCCTTCAACAGCTCCAACCATCTCCGCTGACGTAGATTCAACTCCCTCTGTGTGAACACGTACTAAAGACTTTTGTGGTCACTGAACACATCCACATGCACTCCGTACAAATAATGCCTCCACAGCTTCAATGCAAACACCGCAGCTGCCAACTCCAGGTCATGTGTGGGAAAATTCTTCTCATGAACCTTGAGTTGTCTAGATGCATAGGCTATCACCTTACCACCCTGCATAAAAACACAACCCAAACCAACCCTAGATGCGTCACAATAAACAGTGTAATTCTCACCACATTTAGGTAACGTAAGCACTGGGGCTGTAGTGAGTCTTTCCTTGAGCTCCTGGAAACTCTTCTCGCAAGTATCCACCCATTCGAACTTGGATTTCTTCTAAGTCAAAGCTGTCAGCGGGGCGGCAATGGAAGAAAAATCCTCCACAAACCTGCGGTAGTAACCAGCCAATCCCAAAAAGATACGGATATCGGTGGGAGTAAGAGGTCTTGGACAGTTCTTAACAACCTCAGTCTTCCTGGGGTCTACCTCCACACCCTGATCGGACACAACATGACCCAGGAAGGTCACTGATCTTAGCCAGAATTTACACTTGCTGAATTTGGTATACAACTGATGTTGTCTAAGTACCTGCAAGGTTAGTCTCAAATGTTTGTTCATGCTCTTCCTTGGTCTTAGAGTAGAGGAGGATGTCATCAATGAATACTATGACGAAAGAATCAAGGTATTCACGGAAGATTTGGTTCATGAGGTCCATAAATGCAGTTGGTGCATTAGTGAGACCAAATGACATGACTAAGAACTCATAATGACCATAACGGGTATGGAAGGCTGTCTTTGGGATATATCCATCCCTAACCATAAGCTGATGATACCCGGAACGAAGATCAATCTTCGAGACGAAACTAGACCCTTGGAGCTGATCGAATAAGTCATCTATTCTGGGAAGTGGATACCTGTTCTTTATAGTGACTTTGTTGAGCTGCCGATATTCGATACACATCCTAAGGGTTCCATCCTTCTTTTTCATAAATTACACTGAAGCGCCCTAAGGGGATATGCTCGGCTGGATGAAGCCCTTATCACTGAGATCTTTTAACTGCAGTTTCAACTCTTTGAGTTTAGCTGGAGTCATTCTGTAGGGAGGAATTGAAATCGATTTGGTATTGGGATCTAGGACGATACCAAAATCAATCTCTCGAGGAGGAGGGACTCCAGGCAAATCATTAGGAAAAACATCTTGGAACTCATTCACTATAGGCACAGAGTCTATGGAAGGAATGTCATGATCCAGATCATTGACACTCACATGATGACATAACAATCCCTTGGACATCATTTTATTAGCTTTTAGGTTCGAAATCAAGGGACTTGAACGACTTGAATTGTACCCCTCCCAGACCAGCACTAATTCATTAAGGAAACTGAATCTCACAACCCTACTACGACAATCCATGAAGGTATAACATTTATAAAGCCATTCCATACCAAGTATAACATCGAAGTCATTCATGGGTAACTCAACAAGGTCTGCACGCATAGTCTTACCACATACTACTATTGGGCAGTCTTTATGAACCCTATCAGCTCTCACAGTTTCTCCCAAGGGAGTACTAACTACCATAAGATCATGCAAAACCTCAAGTAATGTTTCAAAAGTAAGAGCAAGCAAGGGAGTCATCAAAGAAAGCATAGACCCTGGATGAAGTAAAGCATAAACAGAGGTTGAGAAAACTTGCAGCATACCTGTGACCACATCAGCAGACTTCTCTTGCTCCTCCCTGCTCTTCAAGGCATAGAATATGTTCCTATTAGGAAGCTCGGCTGCAGTAGTATATTGGGGATTAGGCCTAGGCTGATCATTACCTCCAGCTTGACCCCTATTCTGTGGACAGTCCCTGACCATGTGTCCGCTCATTCTGCAACTGAAACAGGCATTTGTGCCTAATCTGCACTCTCAACTGTGAATACAGCCACACTTGCCACATTCCTTTCTAGGATGCTACACATCACCTCCATTGCCCTTCGTTGGATCGGGTCTTCCTACTCTGGGTGATGTACTCCTCTGTGAGTTAGAGTTCCCTGAACTCTGATGCCCCTTCTTAAATATGGGCTGATCACGAACTCCAAAAGTGCTCATGCCACCACCTCTGCTGGAACCTATCTAGTAAGAAGGGTTAGGCCTCTTGACCTCACTGACTCTTCTCTTCTTCCTGCTATCCTCGACCTACTGGAATTCACCATCATCCTGGACAAGTCCATGCTATCATGAAGCATCTCAGCTCGACACTCCTCCTCATATTCCTCTGAGATCCCTGTAAGGAACCTGCTCATCTCATTCCTGCTGTTCGACACAAGATAAGTGGCATACCTTGACAATTTAACGAATTTCAGATAAACTCGTCAACCTTAGCCTCTCTCATCTCTCTGGGAAGAACCTCTTTAGAAAAGCTGTCTTAAACTGCTCCCATCTGATCGGACCTCCGCCCAAAGCTCGACTATCCTGCCACATCTTGCACCAGGACTATGAAACATCCTTGAGCTTATAGGAAGACAGTTCGTCCTTCACAGTATCTATGGCCCCCATGGTCACCAAAATCTTCTGCACCTCCTCAATAAAGTCATGTGGATCCTCTGAAGTCTTGGACCTTGTGAAAATCAGAGGATTCATCTTCGTGAAGTCACGTAGTCTGTCTGTCATGCTACGTGCTTGTGGGTTCTCCCGCTGAACCTCCTAACTTTTGGCCTAGGCCATCATAGCCTGGGCCTGCACAGTGATTTCTTGATCCATCTGTGCCAAAGAGGTCCACACCTCTTCATCAATAAACCCTGCTGGGTTAACTGGCATGGCCAGTCCTGCAGTTGGAGCTTGGGGTGAAACTTTGTTGCCCCCAGCAGCTGCTTCTCCTCTCCCCCGACCAGGGTTCCTTCTAGTGTTCATTTTCGGAAAAAATATAAGAATTGATGTCAGATATGCTCATAACACCAAGAAATCAGTCATTAGAGAAGGCACGATAAGATCAGAAGAAGGGGATTTTCCTATGCATCATGCAGTCTCTAATTTAGGATAGTGGTGCACTTCACTGCCATGACTTAGAAACTACTCAATATGGTTGATGTGAACTTACACCCTCGGAATTTAACCTAACGCTCTAATACCAACTTTGTCACGGCCGAAATCTAGACCTCAGACGAGACCGGCGTCGTTGACCTCTTAGAGGTCACAGACAAGCCTACATACGTCATCGTTACTTCGTCTAGGTTAATTTTAGAGGAAAATTTGAACTTTGTTTCATTAAATTTATGTTGGAAAACATTGATCTCACATAATACTATCTACGTAAACTCATAAACGTTCACAACAACCATCTAAATCAAGATAATCAAATGAAAGATATAATCATAAATATAGCGTTGCCAAAATGGCACCAATACAACGTCTAAAAGTAAATACGAAAAAAATTCTAGTGGAACATACTCCACTAGCTCATGCCTACGTCTATGCTAGAATAAACTAGTAAGCATCCTTGAAACCATGAGGGCCTACCAAATCTGGATGAAAGCTCGACGTCTGGATAACTTCTGCGTCGACTCATAAACTCTAACGTCCCAGCTGCACCTGCACCTAAAAGTTGATAAATGTATGAATTAGTATACACTTGTACTAAGTATGGGTATATGCAAGCACACACCACGGACATGCATGATTTGGAAAAGCTCTCTCCTAACGATATGAGTTATGGAAAGTCAAGTCAGTGGACTTGCCAAAACCGAATTAGGAAAGTCATGCCATGAGAGTAACATGCATCATCATACGTATCATATTGCACACAACACATAACAAATTGCATATAGCACATAACATATTGCATACAAAACATATCATATTTCATTTCGTTAGTTCATATGCCATGAGACCTTAGAATCATGGACTTAACATTAGGAATTCCCAAAATGAGGGCTCAACATATGGGATCTCAACTAGGGAGCCTTCTTTAGCAAACACAGAGTCTGCTTCATTCATTCATACGTACTTCATTTCATTTCATTCATAGGATAGTGTAAACACCAACTATACCTAGGATGTAGTTTAAGATTCTCATTGGGTTCACTGTGCAATGACTAAGAATGACCTAGTATCATTACATAAGTCTAGTTCACCTTTTGATTATCCTAACCAAACACTTTGGTATCGTTCATTTCATTGTGTGCATTACATGAGGTTGGCCTCATTCATTCTTTGGGAACTTTAACTTTAACCGACATAGATCATGTGAGCTCCATGAAATCATGTCTATACCCCACACTAAAAAGAGGTGGAATCACCAGCCAAAGTGAAACCAAAAGCATGCTAGCATACATAGGGGATTGAACCCTACTAGATCCCTATGTCGGCTACATAGGTTAAAAGGCTAGGATATATAAGGAGACCCATACCCATTTGGACGGACAGTCTCATCTCATGAGAATTACACAAACCTCTGCCTTCCCGAAAGAAGGAATCTCCACTCATAGCTAGCCTATCGGTGCTCAGTAGAAAGTTCCATTACATTCATCTCATACATCATAGAAGTTGGCTTCTACCATGAGGGCATCTAGATGATTTCTCATCTCATCATTAGTATTAAGTATGCATTAACTTTAATACTTTCATTAGAGTGTTCATAGAGAATGGTCTCTTCATTAACTTTACAATCTCATAGGTGAGTACATTTTAGTAACATTTACTTAGGCTCATTTGAGATTGCTCTCATATTTCACATTAGCCCCTTATATGTTGTCACCACATTCTTTTGTCTTAGCACACTTGCCCTTCATAATTACTTACCCCTTTTTTTACGTGAATGTTCATTTCATCATATGCCAATGAACTTGGCCTTTTAGTGTGTTTCACACTCTTACTTAACCCTTCTGGGGTCTCATCATTAATCACATAACATCTTATCTTCACCTTACATTATAAACATATGTTGGACTTATGAGTCCACACACACAAGCCATGAGGCTTCATTCATAGTTCATTTAAGTTATTCATATTGCACAAAATTATGTAGCACAAGGCTTATGCATCTTGTAAGTATGTCAAGCTCTCAATTTGATTCCTACAGGCAGCATTCATTAATTATTTAATCACGTAAGACTTATGTGTCAATACGGAATTGGGCAAGGGAACCCGATTTCGAGTCCCTTGAGCAACACTTAACCTTATATTAAACTTGATGATTGCATTTTCTAGATTTGGGGAATCCTAGGTCGATCCCCATCACCCCCATATCATTTTCTTTCTTTTCCCTCTTCTCTTTCTCGTTTAAGACAAGGAGATTGTGGGATCAATCCCCCACAAGCTCATTCTTTTTTCTCTTAACTTTCTCACCTATCCAAGAGGTTGTGGGTTCAATCCCCACTAACCTCATTTTATTTTTTCTCCGTTATTTTTCTCCTAACTCTCTCATCTATTCAAGAGGTTGTGGGTTCAGTCCCCACTCACCACATTTAATTTTCTTTTCATTCTTCTCATAAAATTTTTATGTAATTTGCATTTAGTGAGGTCTTCGGTTCAATCCCAAATGACCTCATATTTTAAAAATCTTTTAAAAACATAGATAATTTTTCCAATCTTTGGCCGAGACCAATAATTTCCAGCAAGCTAGAAATTTGGTCTCTTTCAATCCATCTTTCTCTCAAGTTTTTATGTTGATTCTTGGAGTATTTAGGGTGACATTTAATTAGAAACATTATCCTTATATGAACATCATACTTTTATCATTTTCATACACTTGAAACACAACATTTTTAACATACAAATTTCAGGCAGCAACATAATTGATTTACAGCACACACATGCTCAAACAATTAACTTAATACACTTTCCAGAATTCATCTTTCATTCCTTACATAATTTCCAAATACATATTCAAAACATAATCACAACCAGACCTAAAATTATCTACCATAAGACATACCAACACATGCTTTGAATCTTTCAAAGGATCTAATGACAGGGGCATGCAACGGGAACAACCTTAGTTTTTCAATTGCGATTAAACTGAACCTTAAGAGTCTCCTGGGAAAGGGACCAAGTGAAAAGAAAACCCACACCTGAAGTTGTTCAAAAGTGATTCAACGTGCTGCCTATTTCCCCACTAAGCCACCGAAACCACAAGCAAAATCCGTCGAGAAAATGATTTTTACCTTTCTTTTTAAGCTTGTTTTGCTTTTCAGTTTTTAGCTGTCAGGTTCTTTATGAAATTTTGTATTTGACGTTCTGCTCTTGTTCTCTTGTTGAAGGCACATTATGAGTGAGAGAGAAGTGGTGAGGAACGTGTGAGAGTGTTAACTTAGGATTAGGAGATTAGGGAGAGACTTAGTCAAATTCGGATTTATCTTTAATTCATAAATAAAATATTTTTTTTGTTAAATCAGAAATTATATATTAATTAATTAAATTAATCCACTATATAAAATAAATCAAATTAAATCATTGCTCCCAACAAGGCTCGAACCTGGGTGGAGCAAGATTTCGCTCAAAGGGTCAATTTCATCCCATTCTACCCAAATTGTCCCTCCACAATATTAATTAATTAATTCATTCATTAGTGTAATTACATTCTACCATTAGCCCGGAAAAAGACCATTTTATTCCTAGACCCTCCAAACTTAAGATTATCCCCTTTTAAGTCCGGTTAAGACTCATCCGGGTAGATCTTCATATTCGGGTGCCCTACATGGCTGGGCCCAACCTTTCCTAGATCAACTAACTCACCAAGTTGGTTGGCTTTGCTGTTGCAAGGGTTCAGAGGTCTGGTTTTACGCGCATCAATTGGTGCAAACCCAGTCTTATCGTAGGCGTTCTAGATACATTAAGCATTACTTAGCATAGCCATTTTAAGGTTGTTACACTATCGTTAATTTATAGTGTAAATGTTGTGTCTTAATATAAAGAGTTGTACTTGAAAATGCAACTCACCTTCATTTTTTTTGCTTACTCAAGAGAGAGGTTTTAAAAGAAAGATTACTGATTTGATGGTCTGTGGGTATAGGGTTGTCACGGGTTCTGTTTGTGAGAGTGAATCCTAAACGCTTTTCCAGACATCTAGCTTGAAAGAGTGAATGGACTAAAAAGAAGGCTATTTCAATTGTTGTTTATTGATGTTTGAGAGAAACTAGTTTTATTCGGGGTAAACTGCTCGAGAGAGAGTTTATCCCCATTAAAGTCTATCTTACTCACTATTTTACAACTATTCACTAATAATTGCAATTTCCCGGTTGTTTACCTTAGCCTATAATCTATTCAAATCCTAAGAATGTGTCTATATTTCGTATTTGTAGTGTTATTTGCCATTTTAGTTGATAATTCAATCAAACCCCCTTTTATTTGACACTTGTGTCACCCCATACATCAATTATATTTTTATACATAAATGCTTTTAGCTATGATTGACTTGAACTTAATCGCACTTGCCTATTGATTCTTGAAACCACTTCACGTGGGAATGATCCCAAAACTTTGTTGGATTATATTACTACTCCCGATCGTTGGCACTTGAACTGGAAGTAGTGTACTGATACGTGAAACCATTTTTCTATAACAACTTAATAGAAGGAACCTCTCTATTCCTCAATCTCTTAACTTTCCGTTCTAGGATTTCAACCAGAACTTCTTTAAGAAAGGTTCTCTTTCACTCCTAATCCTTCTAGGGGAATTATGGATGTCGGAATGCAACACACTTTTTCAACATGGAGACATGGAAAACCGGATGCACCGATGCAAACTCATTTGCAAAATTAAGCTCATATGAAACCTTACCGATATGCCTCAAAATTTGATATGGGCCTAAAAAACAGTAAATAAGTTTCCCTTTCCTTCCAAATCCCATTGCACCCTTCATGGGTGAGATTTTCAAATAAACTCAATCAAGCACATCAAATTAAAGGTCTCTCCTCCTAGCACCGGCACAAGACTTTTTTTGACTTTAGGTCATTCTCAACCTCTCTTTGATAAGTTGAACCTTCTCAATAACCTCATATGCTATTCCGATTTGAATCGTCGTTTCACCTAATGACAATTCGGATACGGGTTCTGTAAAACTCGATGAGCTAAGAACAACTTGGGAAATCACCAACTAATTTGGCGACCACGATCCAGCCCGCATTTAGATTCCACATTTACAGGAGGCCCTTTAAAACTCGGTGAAGTAAATTACCACTTAGCATGTCACCTAATGGATCAACGAGCATGACTAATGTCTTTGAATGGGTGAAAACTGGATTGTTTTTAAATAGACAAAGGTTTAAAATTTAAAACTCCTTCACTTTCCCTAATTTTACTTCTTCCGAAACTCACACCCGCATTTTAGCGTCTTTGTTTTAGTATTTTAGTTGTCGATTTGTGCTCTAGTTTGGATTACAATGCCGCATATCATTTCAATCTTATCTTAATTGGCATAAAAGGTTTGTTTTCCAAACCCTAAATTTATTTTTTCTAATTTTGTGCTCATTTGCAAATGATATTATCTTGTTGTTTTGTGTTGGGCTTCTCTGATCTTACTTTTTTAATGTTCTTATAGTTAATTTGAAACAATCGCCCACATTTTTTGAATGTTTAAATCCTGTATTTTTGCGCCTCAAAATGAATTAAATATTGTGGGGTTGAGCTTGCATGTCATAATTGTTAGTTGAGTGAAGTTTGAGTAGCTTGTATTTGCGTCAAATGACATAATTTGCTCAATGGTAGAGTATATAACATCATTCTTAAGAGTAAAAGTTGTCAAAATGCCAAATATGGAAAACCAAGAGAATTCTGAGTATCCCAGGGTGATGGGTGTGACTGGTTTTGCTTCAATTAACTAGTGCATGCTTTGATTTCTTTTTTTGGGGGGTTGCGGGGTTGAATTTGAGAAGTTGGGTTGAAAGGAGGCACGTCGGGTCGTTTGTCGAGCTAGGTGGAGCTCTCTGAACCACTCGGCAGTTCTTGAAGTTCCCCATCTCACCTTTAAATTCATGACTTATTTGATATTGGATTTTATAACTTTCGGCGAGAATTTTGAGGTCGCCGAAGGCACTCTGTGGCTCACTGGAAGTCTTGTTAACCGCCCTTTGATTGCACCACTGAGGTGATTTTGAGTTGTAACTTTTGGCATACTAACCCTTGTCCGTTGAAAAATGTCCACGATTCGCCTAAAGGCTTTCACATTGCCTATTTGTCAAATTTTTATGAAAATTTTGAGCTAATCCCTTCATCGAGCCTAATCTTACTCGTAAAAGTAATTTGGTGAATCACCGACTTGTTTGGCGAGTCTGTGTGCAATAATTTTTCTGAAATATGTTGGAAGAAAAATACAATCGTAAAGAAGGCTAAGGATATTACAAAAAATGAGGTTGCAACTTTATCTAGAGGCAAATCTATAAAACTCCCCTTATCTGGTGGGGAAGGAAATGGAAAGGAGAAGTCACCTTCATCACCAGAGTACAACTCTAATAGTGATGAGATCTATGTCACCCCTCTCACTACCTTTGAGAGTGAGGGTGTGCACCATGAGCCTCAAACTGTAGCTTCATATGATGAACACCTAGTAGCAGGACAGTGGGCATTGCTACGGTCCGAAAGGATGAATGATTCGTCTATGATCAGGAATCCTTAATATTCCAATTCTCCTCTCTAGTTCCAGAGCAGGCTTTAGTCCTAGCACCTATTGCGCAGGGTCCTCCTCCCTAGTCCATGAACGTACTAAATACTGAGGGGCTGAGGAATCATTGAGGAGATGCTCTTGTACACGGATGGAGTGATTGACAGATATCCTAAGACTATGAGCTATCTGAAAGCTCATAAATTCCAGATCTTCACCAAGCCACATGGCCCGTACATTCGAAGTTGGGTTAGAGAGTTCTATAATGCTTACAGTGCCTTGAAACACTGTTGATAAGCCTAGAATAATGTATTGTAAGTATTTAGGAAGTGTTAGAGTAAAAACGTTAAGAAACGGCCATGACATCTGGTGAATTGTGAAATGTGCACTAGTGTGCCTTGGCATGTTTCATGGTGTTTAAGAGACGTATTTAATGAAAATTGGTAAAAAGGTGTTAAATATATAGAGGACTGTGTTTAGGGTCAAACCATTTGGGTACGACTCCCCAAGGACCACCCTAAGGGTCCTTGAGAAGGACCCTTCCATTTGGACCCAAAAGTTGTCAATTGACAGTGTGCAACCACGAGCCAAGTGACGTGTATCACCCCATAAACTCCATGACCTATACTGAGACTAATATGTTTAACAATTATGATATTAGACATAAATTAGTGTAAATAACTTGATTGAGAAATCATAGAGACAACAAATCAAAGAGAGGTTTTAACGTCTGGAAACTAGCGAAATTGAACTAGTAGACATTACTATTTTTGGTGAAGGTTTGTGAGGGTCATACTAAGCATAATGCTTCTAAAAAGACTTCAAATAGGTATTATATAGTATAGAGGGTAAAAACTTAAAGTCACTACTCCCCAAGGACCACTAGAAGAGTCCTTGAGGTGGACCCAAACGTGGGCGAGCAGGCTGTCAAAGTAGCCTGCGACCAGCCAAGAATAAGAGGTCACTGTGCGTCGCGCAGCTAGCACAAGGAGGCAAATTTTTGTATCTCAATTGGTTCCTCCACGAGTTCCACTGCCTCAACCCGTATGTTTGAAAATAATGTGTAATTGACCTCGCAACGCGCAGCAAAGTCCCAGATCTGTTGACGTCATTTCTAAGTCAATTTGACTTCAAAAAAGACCCTATTAAGTAAGGGGTATTTTGGGTAATTTAGACTATATAATGTTTTAGGGAAGTTTAAAGTCACTTTTAACACACAATCAAATCCCAAAGTTGAAATTAAAAATCACTCTCATCTCTCTCAAACTCTATTCCTCGAAACCTCCATTGAAGGCCATTAGAGCTCCAAGAAGAAGGTTAAGTCTTCTAGATTCAAACCCAATTTTGTGGCTTTATAAACTTTAAGGTATAGTTTCTTTAAATATTGGGATTCCTTTCCCCAAGAGGTCCTTCCAAAATATGATTTCTAGATCCCCCAAAACATGGGTTTTCCTTCTTACATGGGTCTTCTTTGAAAAACGAAGTTATGAATCAATTGTGATTAATTGTGATGAATTAATGTTTTTTAAACATATGTTTATGGTTAATTTATGATTTCCTATGGGATTTCCCTACACCCATGTCCTTTCCCCAATTTCATGAAAACCTTGAATTATAAGGGTGAGTTGTGAAGGTGATGAACAAGTAGGTTGACTAAATTGTTATTAATTATGTAATTGCTTCTTGAATTTACCTTGTTTATGTAATTGGTTATGTATTCTTGGTAATAGAAGTATGAAGGTTCTTGAAGAGGGCAAGAAGGTATGTTGATTGGTTTCCCTCGGATTCAATTGTGAATTACTTGAATAGTAATGCTCCTATGTCTAATGTGTGGTTGTGATTTTGATGGTAGGAATTCCTCATCCTTAACCCTAAGACATTTAATTAGACATGAATTATTCATGTATGATATGATACAAATATTTTATGATTGAAATAGTTTCTCATGATTATAATAAAGTGTTAAGTGAAAGGTTTACTCACTTGTGAAGTGGTGTCTAAAGTTAAAGGATTGTTCTCACTTATGATAACCTATGAGCTTATATGGTAAGAAGTTTACATAGGGGTCAAGAAGATACTAATGTGAACTTGTATGATCAAATAAGATAGCTACTGAAGGGAATAATTGCTTAGCACCGAAAATGCAATTAGATGGAGGTCTCACGTTTAGTAAGTCTAACCTTCTACATGGGTTTTCCTCACGTTAGTAAGTCCGGATCCCCCAAAGATGTGTTGTATCATAATATGGAACCTCCACGTCTATCAAGTCAAGGTTTCTAGTAACAATATCCTTGACCTTAACTATGTACCCACATAGGACTCTAACTCAGTGGATCCGCCTAGATAGCTATATTCGAATGGTTACACCTTAGGCAAGTGTTAACCGTCTCTTTTCGGTATGGGAGTAGAACACCAATTCCATGTAGCTCACATGGTCTCATGTCGGTAATTTTACTTTTTGGCCTAATGTAAAAGTAAATGAATAAGTTACGTATGTGAACTCTTATTAGGGTCGTCTTAAAGGCTACTACGTAGTGTGAGGGAGGGTATGAGCCTTCTCTTACAAATTCCACATGTGGGATCCTAAGGGATGGTTCTAGTAGTTTTCTTTTATGATTATGATTATGATTATGGTTGTAAGCAACAAGTAAGTATTGACGTATGAAGCACGTTATGAAAATGTGTTGTAAGTACGAAGTGGGTTGCTTAATGTGATATTTACCTTTGGATAGGGTTATGGGGATTTATTCTTGGCATTGCACAAGTGTTGCTTGAGTTGCTTATATGTTCCATGTATGTCTATATTGAGTTATTGGATGTTGTGCACGGTTTTGACTAAATTATGTCTTTTCCCATGCATTAATGATTTTTATGCATAGGGACCATACTTAGTACATGTGTTTTGTACTAACCCATATTTCTTCCCTTTTTCCGAAACATTGTAGGTTCAGCCCATTGAGGTATCTTGAGGTTAAAGCAAGAAGGCTTGGGATAGACTCTCCAAGTTTTGGTAGGTCCTCTAGTTCGAGGATGCTACTACATACTCTACCGTAGTCGTACTTGTATTGTCTAAAGAGATTCTTTTCTCTCGTATTGTTAAAGATATTGATGTAAAACCTATGTGTCAACTTTGAATTTGTATAACAACTATGCCGGAATGTTTTACTTCGTGTAGATGGTTTAAGGTGAGACAAAGATTTAGACTTACTTCTTACATATTATTATGTTGTCTAAGAGAGAAGCCTAAGTAAGCTACCTAGGTGACAGGACTATGTAAACCTCACTATGTATATATAAAAAATTTTATTTTTCAACAATTTTGACCTATGATGTGCTATGACGTATGCTAAGGGCTTGTCTTAGTCCTCTTCGAGGACGACTACGCTGGTAACGACTAGGGTGTACTTTGGGTCATTAAATGACGAGTTGTTATTTGATCGACGATCCGTCAATGGCCTCATAGGTTGAAACTTGGTCAATATTCCAGGATGGTCCAAAAGACCAGTCTCTATCCTAAACAACGACCTGCAGTAGGGGGCCGTCGATGGGACTATGGGGGCGTAGGTCGGGGGTTCGTGGTTTGGGGGTCTGTTTCACTACCAACTTTTTAAGTTAAATGAATTAATTAATTAGGTGATTAATTAAGGGTTACTGTATGATTAATTAAGTTAGTTGAGGGACTACATAAGATCTAAACTTCAATAAACTAACCTAACACCGCACAATTCCCAAGCCCAAATTCTCTCCAACTTCTCTATACTTTCTCCCTCTATTCAAGACACCATTGAAGACAAAGCTTCAAGGTGGATCAGGGATTCAAGACTTCATATTTTATCCATCAAAATCTAAGGAATACTGAGGTATGGAAATTATTAACACTTGGTATCTCTTTTCCCAAGAGGCTCTTCAAAATTGATTTCAAGAAGATGTCAAGAACATGAGTTTCATTCTAATTATGACATTGGTCTTTCAAATTCATTAGATATTGGTTTATTTTGATTATTATTGATAGATTATAATTATATATTGGTTAATTGTTTTAGTTCTTATCCTTGACCTAGTTCCATGGAAGGAATCATGGTTTGATCATTTTCCCCTAACCCTAGGTTATGAATTGAGGTTAAAATGATTAGTGATGGTACAATTAACTTAGTTAATGTATGGATCACTATTATATTATGTTATTGAGTGGATTTATGGATGAATATGGTTGTATTGATTGTAAGATCTTGAAGGAGGCTTATGAAGGTGAATTGGTAAGTCTTTGTGATCTTGAGTTCTTTACTTCATTGATGATGACTAATACTTGATTATGGTATTCAATTGAAGTATCTATGTGATTAGATTAAGAAGATTATGATATGATGGATATGATGAAATGTCTTGACTATATGAACTCTGAGATCATGATAAGGGTATGTTGATACAATGTTGAATGTGAACCACTTGTGTGCCTTACTATGATATGATTATGATGTGTTGATCTCACAAATGAAGGATTGTTATAAAAGGACATTCTTATGCAATAACTAATGAGATAATGATATGATATACAAGGGTTTGGTCTGTTATGGTCTATACTAAGCTACGATGATTAAGAATGACTTAAAGACATTCCAGAAATGGACTTTAGCTTAGCACCGAGTGAACTTGACAATTAGAGGTGTTGACTCCCCATAGAAGGGATATTCACCAAATATTCTCATGAGACAAGGGATCAATTTCTAATGGGAATATAGAGGGTTCAAGACATATCTCCTAGTTCCTTAACTATGTTGACTCCATAGGAATCTTAGCAAGTGGATCCACCTAGAATGTTATGTTTGGGTTTAAGTCCTACCTTGGCAAATAGACCACCTTCTTTCGGCGTAGGGTTTCATGACAATGGATTCCATGTTTATATCACATGTTCTATTGTCGGTTAAGGCGATTGTTCCTGGAAGTAAAAATTAAAGTAATGAAGTGAACACTAACTAGGTTGACTTGAGGGGTTCTACTTAGTGTAGGTAGGGGTATGGAACTCTACTTATACATGGCACAAGTTTACCTTAAGGGAAGTCCTAGGCGGTTGTTCTTATGTACTTATGATATGAATGAATTGTATATGATGACTTTACATGTGATGATCCTATATGATATTAGTTTCTTTGATGAACATGCTATTGTGTAAATTGATATATATGATGAAGCACATGCATGATATGAAGATATATGAAATGTTGACATTGCTTATAATCCTTTTGGTTTACTTGATTATGTGGGTTTATGGGACTTCACATAGGCATTGCACTTGTAGGCTTGGGAAGAGGTTGTGAGTAGGGTGTTGTGCGATGTGATGTTATGAACTCTTGTACAAGAATTGTTATTATGACATTGTGTTGGAGTTGTTATGCTATGCAATCTTGATGTGATGACATTCGTGTTGATATGACCTTATGTTGATAATATCCATGTTGACTTGACTTTATCATGATATTGGTCTTGTGTTCATTATGGACTTGTCTTGAGTAGTGTTATGTCTAATGGCTTGTATATGTTCTTGATTGTGCATAAAGGATTTTGAAAGGGACTTAACATGGTTTTGAATTGAAGGTCCTTTTAAGCATGATTTAAGTGGTTTTATGTGCATATGTTTCCATACTTATTACATGTAGTTGTACTAACCCACATTCTTTCCCTTTTCCCAAACAATGAAGGTTCGGGCCGTTGAGATATCAAGGTCGCTTTCAACAAAACTTGGAATTTTCCCCATGTTTTGGTAGGTCCTCTAGTTCGAGGATCGTTCCACGTGTTCTACCCTAGTAGTATTGCTATTGTCTTAAAGACATTCATTTCTTTCTTATTATTGTAGACATTTGTTGTAAGCCCTGTGACGCAAATATGAATTTGTATGAGGGCTATGCCTGAATATTCTACTTCATTTTAGATGGTCTAATCTTAGACGGTGTTCCTAGACTAAACCTTAATATGTTGGTTATGTTGTCTAAACAAGAAGCCTATGTAAGCTTCATATGCGAGGAATCTAAGTAAAGTTCATATGTAGTATGTGAGAGGTCTATATATATCTCAATATGTAAAAACTTTTAATTTTCCGCATTTTAACCTGTGCTATGTTATGAAAAATGCTAAGGGTCTAGTCTAAGTCCTCCATGAGGACGACAATGCCGGTTACGTCTAGGGAGTGCTCCTCGGTCGTGACAGAATTCATCCTTTTCCATCCCAAGGCATCCTACTTGTGTTGCATTATTGATTGGACATATTAAATTTTTGAATTATTGTGGCATGGAGAAGGTCATGAGGGCTAAGAAGCACTAGACCTCATATTTGTTCCCGGTATTGATCACCAAACTATGCCAACGGGCCCGGGTACCTAGAGATTCTAAGAAGGATGTGAAAGTGGTACTCACATCCTCGACTAATATTCAGACGATCGAGGCAGAATATTTGAAGATATGAGGTGGAGAAAATAAAGAAAGTAGCCATGGTGGATTCTCCCCCGGTCATAGATACTGAGATATCACCTGTCCAGGCATCTTTGCCTACTCTGGTCCATGTGCCTACAGGTACCCCTATTGTTGTCCCTTCTGATACTCCAGGTTTTTCAGTTGTTGCACTACCTACTAGACATACGCTGCTAATGTTGTCCGAATGTCACTCGCTCAAGCTTCATTACTCCGAATGGGGCAACTTGCCCACGCTGCCGGTTGTCGGGCTATCAGACTTGAGACATACATTCCAGGCATAATTCAGATTGCACTTACCAATGTTGTGACACTATTGAGCACTACCATCGATGCCCTTCAACTAGTATAGCAGTGTGTGGGCGTGTCTAGGGAGACACCGAGGAGGTGACGACCCTAAAGGATAATATTTCTAAGTTGAGGAGAGATGTGGATTTGTTGAAGTCCTCCGACATGTCCATGATTTTCGGGACGGTTGAGATTCTAGATGTGCAAGAGATGCCTCCGGCTACCACCAAAGATGAGGTAAGAGTAGAGAAGACAGTTAATCTAGAGTTTGACGTAGATACAGATGTAGAGGTACTAGGGGTGTTGATGAAGCTTCATATGAGGGCCTTACTCAGATTGAACAGGCCATGGTAAATGTAGTTGTGAAGGCTTCCTTGCCAGATTCACCCTTAGCTGATACTACTGCAGCTACTGCTATTCCTTCGAAGGTAACTCTGGGAACTTATGCCCATATTAGGATTAATACTCGAGTACTTATGCCCGTGATTAGACTGACACACCAGGTATTGATGCCCAGACAGACAGTTCTCTTTTACCTCTATCTCTATCTTGTTTTCTAACTTAGGGATATTTTCATTTGCATTTGAGGACAAATTATTTTTATTTGTGGTGGGGTGAGGCCCACTTTTGTGCTTCTGGAATATTTATCTTGTGTATATATTTGGGCTTTGAAGTTGTATCTCATGTTTTTAATTACATTGTGTGAATGATTAAACATGTAGCGCATATTTTTAATTGCAAATGATATTTAAACTTCCACACAAGTTTGCCACTGCTTCTTTGATATAAATGTGGTTGTTCTTTTGTAAATTTGAGTATCCTTTCTGATCAATATCGATGACTTAAATAGTGTTGTTAGTCGAACAGACATGAATGTGCAGCAAAGGTGAGACCAAATGAAGTTGAATTGGAAATATGTGAACTATTTGCATCTCATTGTAACTAGACAATTATCAAATTAAGTCTCTTGAATGAACATTGCAAACTAGAGAAAGTGTGGAGTCCTGTTTGACGTTAGTGTCAATGCCTCGTATGATGAATTTACTGCGAGCCATGCATGTGACACCTAGAATTTGCTCCGTTGGTCCGGTTGACAAGTGATTCAATCTGTTAATATGATCTTAGGCAACTTTGAAGAGTGTGAAACAATTCAACATATACCTCTTTTTAGGCCAACCTTGTGAGCGTGTAATCCTTGCTTGAAGACCCATTGAATCTTGACATTTTCTTGGAAGAAACATGATGAAACTATGACTTTTCTTTATCCATTACCCATAATCCTCATAAAGTTTTGGTTAGTTTGAATAGACAACTTAGGACAAAATCCTAAGTTGGGGTTATGGTGAAAAGAGAAGGTACATCAAGAAGTGCAAGAAAGTCCCTTTGACCCATGGTTTTGAGAAAAAAATGGAACCCCTCCATATAAAAAATAGGAAAATAAAAGAAAAAGAAAAGGAACCAAAAAGGAGTTGTGGAATAAAGATGTGAAAGTGAAAAAGAAATGGGGTTTCCAACAGTCCATGGAAGATGAATACTGGGTTAACTTGTAAGACGAATGAAAATAATGAAGAAAAGAAAATAAAGTGTTGTTCATACCACATTTCATGATGATAAGAAGTCACTGATCCTAAATGACCAAACCTTGACACTCAGCCTAGTTACAAGCCGTGAAAAGACCTTTGTGATATTGAGCGAGCTGAAGCAATTGTTGGCTGGAAAATAAGGGCAAACTTATGCGTGAAATCATGCATCATGTTCACCTTTATGAGTGTGAGCATTAAAATTGATTCTGAAGCTTTAAATTGATGAACACTTCTGTTTATGTGAGGGCATTTGAACACTTTTGTTGAGCTTGAAGTTCAATTTGAAGCAAGTATAGTGAGCTTAAGATTTTTTGGTAATGTTGCGTCACAACTTGAATCGTTTAGTGCACAATGAATCTTTTCTTGTGTAAGTTGAGTCTTGATGTGTGCATTCACGATTGACTCTTATGTAGCATTGATTGAGATATCCTTTTTGAACTATTGAACTCAAGTTTTACTTGAGGACAAGCAAATGCTTAAGTAGGGGGCATTGATGAGTCCACGATTTGGACTCCTTTAAGGCATTATTTTCATAGACTTAGTGTCCTCAAATGCATATTTTGTGCAAATAACTATTATAAATCCTTGATTTTCAGGGATTTTTATTAAGGAACAAAGAATGGATACTAATGAGCAAATAGGAACAAGGCAACTGAAAGAATGTAGAAAAGAAGTCTTGAGGACCACCTAACCCATTAGATGAGGCGCCGAATGGACAGGGTCTCGCCTTATGTTCCAGTGTGCCAATCCTTGAAGGAGAAAATCAAGCGATCGAAAGGAGTGACCAGTGAGTCACTAAAATTTTTTTTGATATAGTTCCATATCTCCCAAAGTTAAAGAATCTCAAGGTTGCAAAAGGCAAAAGTAAAACGGCGATACAAATGACAAAAGGGTGGATCGCCCAGTGGATCGGTGATCCCAACTTATTACGCCGACCTGTCCTACGCAGCTTAATTATTGGCGACCATAAATACGTTTTTCAAATTCTTAGTTTACCATTTAGATACCAAACAATAAATCTAGCATTGAGAAAAACATTCCATTTATCATTGTATCTAGTTTTCCATAGTTGTGGAGCTTTGAAGATTTTGAAGATTTCTAACTCCAAGATATTTGGATTGGGTATTGAAGATTCTTCATCCTAGACATCTGTAAAGACAATACTATCGTACTCAGTTGATGGAACATTTGGTATCAATTTCTATCTTTTTTCTATATCTAGCGTAAACACCGATTCTTGGGATATATTTTATTATGGGTTAAATTAACTGATGGTATTGATAATTGATAGTTTATTTGCAGTTTAAAAGTGATTTCATTCAGTAATTGTGGTTGAATTTCATAAATTGTAGTTACAAATGCAATATTAACTTCCTGTTTTTTACTTGCTCAAGATAGATGTTTTAAAACCAAAATTATGTAGTTGATGGTTTACGGGTATTGTGTTTTTTTGGGTTTAGCTCGACAGAGTGAATCCTAATCTCTTTTCCATACATTCAACTCGAGAGAGTGAATGGACTCTAGTGAAGGTGGGCTTCATTGAGTCTTAGTGGTGTTTGAGAGAAACCAATTTGATTTAGGGTAAATTTGCTCGACAGAGAGTTTATCCCACTAAAGTCTAGCTTACTCATTAAATTGCAGCAAATTTACTATTAGTTGCAATTTACCTGATTGTCTACCTTATCCCATAATCCTATCACATCTGAAGAATCTCGTCTCTATGTTTGTATTTACGTATTATTTACTATTTTAGTTTATAATTGCTTACAAACTCCCTCGATATTTGACACTTGTGTCACCCTTCAATTTGATATGTTTTTATTCGTAAATGTATTTAGCTATATCTAACTTGAAATGATTCACACTTGGCTACTAGTTCTCAAAACCACTCCCTTAGGACTCGACCCAAACACTTGGTTGCGTTATATTACTACTCGCAATCGTTGTCACTTGAACTGGAATAGTTTTTGATAATCGTGAAACATCAGATGAATTAACATGAATTCGAGTCCTTCATTTTTCATTTCACCATGAAGAATTATTCATCTTCAACTATTTTTCACCGGAAAATAGTTATGGGGCCATATAGACGGAATGGAAGGTTAAATATTCTCATGTGATGACATGGATTTTAAGGTCAATTGACCCTCTTATTGTCCTTATATTAGGCCATACAATATTGGAAAAACAATTTGAGATTATTTACTAAATGTTTACAATCAATATAATAGAGCAAGACAATTTCAGCTAGAGAATTTATTGATATTGTTTATGCTAAAATATCTTCTTAATGTCTATCTATGATTCAAGCAGTTTATGAGAAAATTAAGAGGGAGCAATTTTTTTATGAAATTGTGTTTTGAATTTGAGATTGCTTGCTCTAAATTGACTGATGGTGATCTGTCTTCATCCTAGGATATATGTTTTAGGAAATTACTTCGTACAGAGCAAAGTTTTTTGACACAAAAATGCTTTCAAGAAAGAAAACATTCACGATGCTGCATTTGTTGCTCAAATGAAAGGAAAGGACGGGAATATGAGCCGAACTAAATGTTATACTTGCAAAGAATATGGTCATATTTCTAGCAATTATCATAAGAAGTTATGTAATTACTATAAGCAACATGATCATATCATCAATGAGTGTCCCACACGTCCTCGAAATTGGAGGATCAATGCCTTGCAAGCAAGGATAAATGGTCCAACTTCTGATAAATCATTTTCATTGGGAAGTGAAAATCAATTTGCTACTGTAGCACCTGGACAAGCTCTTACTCCTGAAATGGTACAACATATGATTGTATCGGTCTTTTCACATTTGGGGTACAAGGTAACAATATTACATCTAATTTTTGTCTTGTTGATCCTTTTGTGTCCAATCATATGACCAACTCAACTAGTGTGCTAAAAAATATTCGTGAGCATCATGGTCCTCACAAATCCAAATTGTTAATGGAAGTAATTTACTTGTTACCCAGGTTTGGGATATTACTCAAATTTTCAAGAATGTTTTTGTATCACCAAAACTCTCAACTAATCTTATTTTAGTTGGTTAATTGGTAGACAACAACTATGATGTGAATATTTCTCGTAATGGTTATCTTGTGTAGGATCAGGTGTCGGGGATGATAATTGCGAAGGGAACTAAGTTGGGAGATTTTTTCCTATACACTTTTTCATCCTCGTGTCCTCCGTTTTGTTTGTACTTATGTTTGTCATAAACATCTAGAATATCCGAATTTTAATGTGTTGTCTCATTTATCAAATTCGAGTTTATTGGAAAATAAAAATCAATTTTCAGTTTCTTCTTTTTATTGTTCTACTTGTAAATTAGGCAAAAGTAAGACTCTTCTTTTTCCTAATTTTGATAGTCGTGCTGCAAAGTGTTTTGATGTCATTCATAGTGATGTTTGGGGTATTTCACCAATTTTTTATCATGCTCATTATAATTACTTTGTAACATTCATATATCATTATTGTCACTTTATATGGATGATTTCTCTATTCTAAATCTGAGGTATTTTCGATGTTCCAGAAGATTTTGTCTTATATTGAAACATAATTTCCACCTCTATCAAAATATTAAAATCCGATTCTAGTGGTGAATATATGTCTCGTGAACTTAATAATTTCTTGGTTGAGAAAGAAATCGTCTCACAACGCTCTTGTGCATATAAACCATAACAAAATTGGGTTGTTGAGTAAACATTGTTAACCATTTATATGTCACTCGTACTTCATTGATTGAGTCATATCTCTCGTCTATATACTAGGTGGAATTTTTGTCTACTGTTGTTTATTTGATTAATAGATTGTCATCTAAAGTACTAAACTTTGAGTCTTCATTTATCATCTTTATTACAAAAATCCTAGTTATCATAATTTTCATATATTTGGTTGTGTATATTTTGCGTTTCTTTTCGTCTCAACGCAATAAACTTTTTGTTGAGTCTACTGAATATTCTTTTATGGGTTATAATACTTTATGGAAAAGTTTCTTTTCTATGATTCAAATTCTAATAAGTTTTATGTGTAACGACCTGATTTCGTCGTTATGGAAAGGCCAATAAAGAAGGAATTGGGGCCAGAAAACTATTTATAGTAACTTGGAATTACCAAACTTAGTCCTGATTTGAAAGAAATCAACTTCATTAAGCCGATTGGAAAATATAGTACTTAATAAGATATCTTATTGTGAATTTTATTGCATAAGTGGATAGATAAAATGATAATGAACCGATACCAATTTACAGAATCGAATTTGGACGAGTAGAAATCCCGGAGATGATATTTATCACGACCTACAAGTACACCCTAGAAGTTAGAGCGTCCTTGTGTCGCTACACGGCAAATAAGACATCAAGAAGTCTCATCTAATCCACTCATATCATTCATTGCATAATAAAACATACTAAAATGAGTAAGAATTTAAAACTTTCTTCCCAAATGAAGAACTCTTTCCATAATCATTACACAAGCGGAAGACTTTCTTTTAAAACATTAAACCTTTACAACATCTCCTTGAACCATCTAAACTTTAGAGTATATAACACTTGGGTCTGAGCCCATACAAGACAATAAAATAAAGACTAAGACATAAGGGAAGACGTGTGGATATTGTCCTCGAATCGATGAGGACTCACCAATACTTCATCTTCAACCCTTAGAAAACTATACATCCTCCATGGAACATCAAGATTTCCAATTCCCTACACTTTAGTCAAAAAGGGAAAAGAAGGGGTTAGCACATTAGATGCATTAAGTATGGAAGCCATGCAAAAACCATGAAAAAGGGACATTTAGTAAATAAAATGCTTTTTATGAATTTTTATTAAAACATCATATTATAAGAATAAGAACAACATTTAACAACTTATAAACACATAAGGAATCATTTAAGCAAATAGTCACATTTTTAGGAAATGTTACAGTGAACTCACTTCACTGTTACAGTGAAGTTCCTTAGCTTCACTTTGCACACCTTTTAGCATATAATTCCCTCACTAAAAGCTATCCTAAGACTCACTTAAGTAAGACGAAGAAAGACCACTCATACACCCTCTCTAGGCACACCTAAATGATCCTTAAGACGACCCACAATGAGATCAACATACATTTACACGACATCAAACATATGAACATGAGATCCTCCTACCAAAGGTGATTCTAAGGTTCACCTGAGTGAGTTGTGAAGCGACCGCTCATACAATCCTTTACGCTCACACTTAAGAGATCATATAGACTATCTAAGATAGAGTCATTCTCATTTAATACATCAACACATAGATAATATGACATTCTCCTTTCAAAGGATATCAAAAAAAGACTTACTTAAGTAAATCAAGAAGATAATGCCCATGATTGACCTTTTCAATATTACCTATGTAATCCTTAATAATATCCAAGTTTGGATCATGTCCACATAAACAATCATCTTCCCTAACTAGAGTCATTCTTAAGACTTATCTAGGTAAGATAAGAAGTGACCATTCTTATACCCCCTTCACACCTTAACTTGATAACCAATAAATACTCTAGATAAGTACTTATTCGTTTATCATACTTTCTTAACTTAAGTCATTACATTCATTGGTTCATTTAAGACTCATTCATGACATAAAGACATTAAAGTAATGGTCTTGGACAAGACATAGGGACTGTAATTAACACCTTCAAAGCCTGTTGTGCAATGTCTAGGTAGCGTCCCATATCACCTAAACTTCATAGAACTTCTCAAATGCTAGTAACTATCACATATGATGAAAAATGGCAATAATTGACATTGATCATGGTAGCAAAGCATGGAATCCAGAGTGCTAACCTACTCTGATGAGGGTGTTCTACTTGCCAATGGTAGAACTTAAACACATCTCATGTAGGCACATGGTTAAGGAATATGAAGGGCATGCTTTGTAATCTAGTCTCATTCTTTAACTAGAACTACTTCTCTTACCATACTCACTCGGTACTAGCCTTTATTCTCATAGAGTAATTTTCATTAAAGGTTCATATAAAGAGATTCCATATCAAGTTCATAATCCAATCACATTCACCCTACCAAAGAGGTCCTCTAAGGATACCTTCCAATGGCGACAAGAAGCTCAACATGACTTTCCTAAGGATTGATATGATTTCATTCCATCCAATCTACCTTAAGTCTATTATTTCTTTACTTGAAGGATACCATTACGGCTTATGACTTCAACATTCATAACCTTACCACTAGGTTCAAGGTTTCACATAAAGGACCATCTTAACATCATTTAAGGTCTCATTTAATTCATACTTACAAGACTAAGATCTTTAGCATCCTAAGTCAAGACATCACATATTCACATTTATACATGCATAGAGTAAGGGACACAAGTCAACCAAGACAAGACACAACATACTTCACTTTAACACATATACATGTCATTCTTAAGTCACTTGGGAATAACCATTATCATCCTTATTTCGTACTATACACTACCATGTCATCATCAATATAACCATCATAGACTCATATAGTTAAGTAGGAACAATCATGCATCAAAACTAAGACTACACATACAAGCACATAGTCATAGTCTACATGATTTCCTAACATACATAGAAAGAACACCTACTTTCACATTACTTCACATATATATAGATATAATCATACTTCACATAAATCAACTACACAAATCCACATAATACTTCAAGTAGTGCCGACAAGGCCATGATCATCGCATTGCATAAAGTAACGCCAACAAGGCCACATCAATTCACACAGCACTGCCGCCATAAGTGGACCAAACGAATCACAACATAATTGAAGTCTAATTAACATGAAATAAAGTGAATTAGGGCAGTATACCCCACTCCATCTTACCACTTTGATTCCAAAGCTAAATCATCCAATTCGATATCATAAGGCCCTTACCCATAGCCATAACCAATAATTCAATAAAATCATAACAATCCTCAATGAAACTAGGTCAATTCACTACATATTTATCAATCTAATACAACCTAGATATCAATTTACCACAATTATCACATCAATCAATAGCCAATAGAAAACTACACTAGAAGTCATAAGCCTTAAGTCAATATCCATTCAGTAAGCTTAATATTTAATAAATCTAATAATATAAAATATTCAATTTATAAAATTGAGACAGACTATAATCCAATCAATCATAATCTATACATGAATCAAAAGCCCATAACAATCTACACATGAATTCATCAACATCAAAGCATGAACACATAACCCACATTTTAGTCAAACTGAGAGATTTGTGAAGGTCAAGGGTTCATGGATAATTTCATTGGAAAACATCAATTATACGTCAATAATATCATATCTCAATGTTTGAAAACCTTTCATGCAAGAATCCAAGACTTAGACTAGAACTGGACTTATCATCTTTTTAAAATCATTGAAAATCACCTTTGAAATTGGCTTTAAGGTGATAGCAAGATTTTGATGACAAACTCCCATACCTTATTAGAATAACCCAATTATAATTGAATAATAAAATCTATTGAAGAACCATCAACAAGCTCCATCTTCACCTTGAGCTCTCATGGAGGTTTTTGAAGAAACTTTGGGAGGGAATGTGTTTTGATTTAGGTGTTAGGGTTTAATTGAGAGTTTAATGACTTATATACTCTTAAAATACCCATATACACTCTAAATAACCGTACAAAGTCTTATTGGGGTGTGGGGTGAATATACCAATTCACCTCTTGAACTTACAGTGGCCCGTGCAGGGACAGACCCATAGGACGGATGGACCATCGACGGCCCGTCCCTTGACCAACAGACCGTCCTGTTGATCCGTGTTCTGGTACTGAGGCTTGTATTTGGTCTCTCCTATCCCACCAATAATTCACAATTGATGATACCTAACCAACGGGGCGTCGACTGACCCACTGGGCGTTCATTGCCATCCGTTGGTTGGGCTGTCTTGGGCAGTCTTAGGCACCAACTTGGGTCCTTCCTCAAGTACCTTTGGATGGTCCTTAAGGATGTTTGCCAGAATGTTTCCAACCCAAATATGTTTGTACATGATTTTAGGACCTCCCACATCAATTTCATCCAAAACTAACACGTAAAACTCCAAGAAACATGCATAGACACACAAGGTCGTTTCAAGGCAAACCTTTCAAACGTCATGAACGTTCTTGGATGTTTGACCTCCAAACTTCATGAAACTTGACACACTGCCTATATTATTATAACTCATTTAAGGACATTATCACCTCATGAATCACACATAAACACATAAAAACACATATGAGGCACCCAGGTGACTTAGTTGCCGAACGTCTTGGTTGTCCTTTGACGTTTGACTTCCAATGGACCTAAAATCTTAGACACTGCCCCAAACCCACATTATAAACAATTTTAGCACCTTATACCATCATGACAACCATGTTAGGCTCTAGATTCATCTAAGTCATTTTCGGGGTCTTACAATATTTTTGTGAAGGGGTACATTTTGCCTGCGTCGGGGCCACTAGAGTGGTGGCGCTGCAACGGGATTGGTCCACTGGAGCGGGCCAAAAGTGTTTTAATGTCGCTTATAAATTCAAAGACGACCCTATTTGGTATTTTTTGACTTTTAGGACTAAAGAGGCAACCCCATGCGAGTTCTTAACAGTTTTTCACTATTATTCAATGTAAAGGTGAAGTTTTAACTCTCGAAATCCATTTTTCAATGTGTAGAACCTATTTTCTTGGATTATTATCGATTGGGAAGGCTTTTGATCTTAGAAGTATGGTGGAAAAATCCTGAATTTGGGTATTATGATTTTGGGTTTGGTCTAGAGTTATTGGATTTGTTATAATTTAAATAATGACATCTTTGATTGTTGATCCAGCGTATATCAATTGTTTTAGACCTAGAACAAGCGAAAAGAATCCGGAAAGGGAAGATTCAAGTGTCTTAGGGATTCAAACTTGGATTCGAGGTAGTGATGGTTATGATTTCATGTTGGTGTGGCATATGTTTGTTATTGCTTCATTATAATGTATCTATGTATGAGAATGTTGCATTTTTTATCACACATTATATAAATGAGTATTAACGAATAATTTTAAGTCATGAATAACCTCTTGTTGTATAATCTTGATATGTTAGTGTGATGTGTGATCGGGATCGGATTGCCACGTTCTGAAAGACTAACCGAGATTGGTTGCCACATTTTGGCACAAAACTTGGGTTCGATTAAAACGTTCCGGCATGCTAACTGGGATCGGTTGTCACATTCCAGCATAAAAATTTGATCGGATTGCCATGTTGAGACATGCTAACAGTTTGACTTTGGGTTCCATGAGAGGACAAACTACTTGTGATAATTGTACTCATTGTGTACGAACTATGACTTATGACTTCTCAAAGATTTCTACTTAATGTGAATGATGGAATGAGACTTCATTCATGCATTGCACAAGTAGACCTTAAGATTGGTTGTGGTATGGTTATATTATGCTATAAAGATTGTGTAAATTAATATTGTTGATATTCGGTATGTTACGTGGTTATATTATTGTAATTACTTATATATGTTTCACTTATTGGGATAGCCGTGAGATCATACCGGTACACAGTGGTTGTATACTGACTCTGCACTTGCTCTTATTTTTGTTAAAGTAAAGGGAATCTTCCGACAATTATTGTTAGACCTCATTTAGAAAATTAGTAACCATTTCGAATTCAAGGGTGAGCTCGTTCTTCTAGGCTGCCTTGAGTTCTCCTTGTTTAAGTCCACTCTATTCGGACTCAAACTATTATTTAAGGTTTTGTTTAATTTTGAGGTTGTACCCGTTGTTTCACATTGCTTTAGTTTATTTAACTTGCTTTTGTAACTTAATTACCTTAAATTTAGGTTAGTTTCTTAGATTGGGTTGTAGTAGTGGTTATCCCAAGGATGGTTAGCATGATTTGGGTCGGGATAAAGTTGGTATCAGAGCCTGTGATTGTTGAACTAATTGTACCAAAATGAGTCTAGTAGAGTTTTGTGGATCAGTACGAAGACTTCCGTACTTTTCTTAGAGAGGCTATAGGTTTTTAGGAAAAATTCACTTCTTTCTTATCCTTTGTGCTATGACTTGAGTGCAATTGGTATCTGTGTGATACAAATTGGTAATTCTCCTCCTTCACTCGACGAACCAAACTAGATCAACAGAAGTGGTAATACATCACTAGCAAGAGTGGATGTGCATAGACTACTAATAGTTGAGAAGGGTTATCATTCGGAACAAGTAGTCATTGCCTCGGATAGACGAGCCATTTGACCAATTGCAAGGTGCATCAATTTTCTCTACGATTAATTTAAGTTCTTGTTACCATCAGTTATGGATTAAGATGATTAAGAATTTGACCTAGTTCTATGGTTGAAAATATTAGTTTTGTGGGGCTCTTTAGCTATTATTGTCATTTGTGGTATGAGTTGAGTCCAATTGTATCTCTCGGTTCCAATTGGTGTATCAAATGAGTGAACTAGATGGTACATAAGCAAGATAATTGAACTAAGAACGTGTCAATTTGTATCTGGCCTTAGGGATAGTATAAGGCATGGAATGGTTGTTTATAGAACGAACTATTTAAATAAAAATTAGGACTTATTTGTTAATTGTATCTTGGAAACATTGACCATGTGCTTCTGGTTGTCTTAATTAACTACGAAAGTGAATTTGTAACTGCTTGAATGTGATGAGGTGATTAAGTGCACAATAAAAGTGTGCCTGAACATTGATATGTACATCATGTTGATGTAGTGGTTGAAATTATGAAAGTTGTAAATAGTTGAGTGTCGTGGGACTTGTTGCAAAAGGAAAATTATCATGAGATTAAACTCAAGGGGCTAGTAAATTATGATGTGGTTTTTAAGAGAGAAATCTAGATGTGTGTTGCGACCAACTAGTAATCATGTGAATGTCTGGGTGTATCCCGGGGATGTGAGGATTATGGTGAATGAGAATGAGTTGGATTGTATTGTTAAGATTGACTAGGGGGTAGACAATGATTAACCTAGTTATGAGAATTAGTCAAAAAAAAATCTAGTAAAGTTGGGAACCTTTGCAAAAATAAAAAAAAATCCTAGAAAATTAGTTGTCCTGGTAACTGTTTCTGCTTTGGCCGCTGGAGCGGGATTATTCCCGCCAGGGCGATGCCGCTGGAGCGGGACATGGCGAGACAGAATCTCAGCCCCATCTGCCCTATTTTCCTATTCAAAATTATAGACCTCAAATTTTACTTCCACATTCATTCATCAAATATAAGTTATAAGGTGTGTTTGAATTGTGGAAAACCTCGGCATATGAGGGTCAGATATAGTGATCATGAGTACTATAATTTTTGTGATCGAATGACTAATGTGTTGTTTGATCCGGGTTCTACTTATTTCGTATGTGTCAATTCATTGTCATGGGATTTTATGTGGCCTGTGATGTACTTGATGCCCTCATCCATGTTTCTACCCTAGTTGAGGAGTCAGTTATGTCACTCATATGTATCGTGTTGTCATGTTGTGTGGTGAATTCTCAAATTTGGGTTGATTTGGTTATGCTGGATATGAATAATTTGATATAATTTAGGCATGACTTGGATGTCTCCTTTTTTATACTGGATTAATTGTGATTCCAAAACGGTAACTCTAGAGATCCCTGGTAGGGAAAGATTAGAGTGGGAGGGGTGTACAAGTCGAAGCTATATAAGATCATATTCTTCATTCAGGCTATGAAACTGGTATTGTAGGATTGTTTGACGTAGTTGAATAATATTTGGGATCTGGAGATTGAATTTCCCTCTATTGAGTTTATGCATGTGGTGTTACAATTGAGAGCTTAAAGCTTAAATCCAAGGGATTTTTATAAAGGTTTCATTTGTCCTAGTGTTTCCCTGTGGGGTGCTGCTTTTTGTTTGTTAAAAAAATTAGGGAAGTATGAGGACTGGTGATTTTATCTTAGTCCATAAGGGAGTGGATTAATATAGGAATGACAATCTTATGGATAAAGAAAGTTCTATTGAGTATACTCAGGTGAAAGAAATTGATGATTCTCGGTAGAAAGTGCACCAAGATTGGGTTAGTCTTTTGAATTTGATGAGTGTACATGAGTTTGAGGAGTTATGTCGATGGAAATGTCGACTTGTAGAGATAGTCAGGGCTTCCTGAGCATAATAGTAATAAGAGTTTGTTGTAGATTGTGACGGGATGCAACTATAAAATAAGATTATGGCTAAGCGAATGTGTTATAGTAATTATGACTTGCGAATATCTAAGGTTGTATATTTCTAATATTTGATGAGTAACATGGTTGTATGTGAAGTTTTAAGACTTTTTTGACACCACTCATATAGAGTTTTAAGGAGCTAAGTGTATCGGGATATAGTACAACCTTTAAAGAGAGGCGAGCAAAAGAATATTGTATTGATTGGAAAGGCCAAAGAGATATCCTTAAAGGTGTAGATAATTTGGTGCAGAGATGCATATTTTCATTAGTATTGTGGTTACTATGGTAATAGTGTCACAAGTCCATCAGATTAGTTATAAACTATTGGATAAGACTTCAGAAATGAGTATACAGACACTAGCTTGAAAGTGATCAAAAGTGTTTTATTTTTTTAGAATTTGGATAAGTAGATGTACGAGAATCGACCTTACCATGAAAGTTACTTTCTAAGCGTAGTGGTTAAGAATGTGTTTTAAAAAGACGGAATTGAATTTCTTTTTAAAAAAAAGGTTCTATCTTGAATTGTGTCGCTGTAAGCGAGAGTTTAGCCGCTACAACGGGATTGGTGCCACTATGGCGGAAGAGACGGGACTTAAAATCATAGGTTTTTTTAACGAGGGCTCACTGTTTTGAACTGCTGCTGCAATGGAATTTTGTACCATTGCAGTGACGTTGCTACAGCGAGATGAGTGTCGTTGTAGTGGGATGAGCGCGATTTAAGGTCGTTAATAAAAATTTAAACTAATTTTCACAGATAAGGTGATTGTGTTATAAGATTGAATACCATTTAGATTCTTCATTGGAAGTCTACATTGAGGTGATATATTTTATCAAGGTATGAATTTACAAGGTGTGGAATGGTCAAATGTATCAGGTATTGAGCGTTCAAACAGACTTACACCTGGGATGAGTTGTGAAGTTGATAATTGTGGAATTGTTAAAGTACCTAAGAAATGTTTGTGAAGTTGATAATTGTGGAATTGTTAAAGTACCTAAGAAATGTTTTCACTTTAAAAGTGTCATTTTTGAGTAAGGTAAATGTTCGGAGTATCCATGTTGGTGATTAGTATTGAGAGTGAGCTCTTATAGAAAGATTTGAAGAGTATGCAGAGTCAAGTGAATGAAAATCGTTGATATCCACTCTTCAAAGGAAAACATTTTGTGTTATTAGACGAATTCTTATGTGACCATCTATTTTGATTTATGCATGGTTGTGAGTATGGTCACGCGTGCTTTTATTTTGAGGGTGGATCCCTAGTGGTGGATCAAGTGAACCGATACTGCGATGTTCTCTTGGATGAGTGGGATTATTGGGAAGAATTGGTTATTAAGATGACTTATGTGGTATGAACTTGTAGTTGTTAAAAGTAGTTTAATGGTTTTTCTTGTACCACCTTTCTTTTGAGAGTTCATAGAAGAGATACCATGTGTAATTATGGTTGGCCGATAATCTTAGTATTCATCTAGTCGTTGAGTTCATGTATTGATTGTGTTTGATTCAATGTAGGGATCATTGAATCCAATTCTATTGTCCTTAAAAGGTAATCTACAATTACTAAATCTAGAATTTCGATAATGTTGTTGGATGGTTTGTATGGTTAGACATATCTCTCAAGGAGTATCTGATGTCTAAAGATTGAAATTTGTGTAACTTAAGCTTATGAAAATTTATGTTGTGAGATGGAGATGTTGATAAGAATTATAATTGTTTGGGTTTTATGAGCGTGTTTAGGTTAGTTTAGGTTCACCTCTAATTGTGAGAAGTTTTCATTTTAGAATTTTATGTTTATGTGAGAAAGGATTAATTTTATTGATTCTGTCAAGATCTTTGATAAAATGTGGCAGACGTGTGTACGATCAACTTTGGTGTTTGTTGGGATTCATTTTGTTGATTAGTTAAGTTTACATACAACAATATGTATCACTCGAGTGTTGCGATGACATCATTGATGCATGGTAAGTGAGAATGCATAGGTATTAAATTGGTTGGTTTGAGGTTAAACATGTGAAACCCTCAGGAGGTAATGAGATTCAGTAAAAAGGGCATGCGAGACAAGTACCCCTAGTAATTCGATGTTTCATATACTACTCTACCTTTATTTTACTCAAGTCTTTTCCAGTTGATCACTCGGGGACGAGTGATGGGTAAATTGGTATCTATTGTAACGAATTGATTATGTCATTATGGAAAAGTCAATTAAAAAAATTGGGGCCACAAGACTCTTTCGTAGTAACTTGGAATTACCCAACCTAGTACAGATTTGGAAGAAATCAAATTTCTTACTTGTAGGAAAAATCTAGTAATAAATAAGAGATCTAAATGTGAATTTTTTACATGAGTGGATAGATAAAACGATAATGAACCCGTAGCTCTTTATGGAATCAAATTTGGACGAGTAGAACTCCCAGAAATGATATTTTCGTGAAGGGGTACATTTTGCCTCTATCGGGGCCGCTAGAGCGGCGCCGCTGAGCAGGATGGGTCCGCTAGAGTGAGCCAGATACGTTTTAAAGTCTCTTATAAACCCTAAGACGACTCTTATTTTGTATTTTTCAAATTTTAGGACCAAGGAGACGACCCCAGACGAGTTCTTAACAGTTTTTTACTATTTTTAGGCTAAATGTAAGGTTTTAACTCCCTGAATCCATTTTTCAATCCGTAGAACCTATATCCTTTGGTTAATATCTACGGAGAAGGGTTTTGATCTAAGAAATATGGTGGGAAAAGCTCTATAATGGGTATTATAATCTAGGGTTTTGTCTAGGGTTATTGTATTTTTTATAATCCGAATACTTAGACTTTTGATTGTTGATCCTTGTGTATATCAATTGTTGTAGACCTAGAACAAGCGAAAAGAATCTAGGAAGGGAAGATTGAAGTACCTTAGGGGATTCAAGCTTGGGTTCGAGGTAGGTGATGGTTGTGATTTTCTGTTGGTGTGACATTTTGTTGTTGCTTTATTATAATGCATTTTGTACGAGAATGTTGCATTATTGATCACACATTATGGAAATGAGTATGAATGAATAACTGTAAGTAATGAATCACCTCTTGTTGTATAATATTGATGATGTGAATGTGTATGTGAATGTGATATGTGATAAGGATCAGATTGCTACTATTGGGATCGGTTGCTATGTTCTGGCATAATACTTGGATCGGATTGCCATGTTCCGGCATGATAACTGGGATCGGTTGCCATGTTTCGGCATAAAATTGGATCGGATTTCCACGTTCTAGCATGCTAACAGTTTGACTTTTGGTTCGGTGAGAGGACCAACTACTTGTGATAATTGTATTCATTGTATACATACTATGACTTATGACTTCTTAAAGAGTTCTACTTAGTGTAAATGATGGAATGGGACTTCATTCATACATTTCACAAGTAGAGTTTAAGAGTGGTTGTTGTTTGGTTCTCTTATATTATGAAGATTGTAAATCAATGTTGTTCCTATTCGCTATGATACGTGGTTATATGTTATACTTACCTATATATATTTCACTTATTCGGATAGTCGCATGATCTTACCAGTACACGGTGGTTGTGTACTGATTTTGCACTTGCTCTTCTTTTTGTTGAGTACAGGGCATCTTCCGACGATTATTGATAGACCTCGTTTAGAAGATTTGTGATCGTTTCAAATTCTAGGGTGAGCTAGTTCTTCTGGGCTGCCTTGAATTTTCCTTGTTTAAGTCCACTCTCTTCGGACTCAGACTATTATTTAAGGTGTTTTTTAGTTTTGGGGTTGTACCTCTTGTTCTTAGACTTGACGTTCTTAGAGTTTTAGTACATTGACTATTAGGTTCTAGGCGTATTTTTCCGCATTGTTTTACATCCGCATTGTTTTAGTTTGTTTAACTTGCTTTCGTAACATAAATACCTTAGTTTTAGGTTAGTCGCTTAGTTTGGGTTGTAGTAGTGGTTCTTCCATCGGATGGTTAATGTGGGTGCCAATCACGACGGTTTGGGCCGTGACATTGTGTTCCCAGAAATATTGTTTTCTCTAAGAATTGGTATTTCTTTTGTACTCTTGTTGAGTAATCTTCTATTTCTCCTCCTCTTCCCATTTTTTAGGAATTGTCATCATCTTCAAAGAGGTTCAAATCTGGATTTGTATATGAAAGACGTCGACAAACTTTATCCCTTTCGAAAAAAGATCCACCACCTGAGACTGCTGCAAAACCAGAATTTAAGATTCTTTCAAGGCCTGCTCCTTCTCATCCTTCTCGCTGATCAACCATAGTATCTCGTACTCCTAACTTTTTATTATTTTTCTTCTACTTTATCTACAATCGATATGGCAACAAGTTACTCACAAACCTCCAACCTTCAATATTGGCAGAAACCAATGGAGGAAGAACTTTTGGCTCTTAATGAAAATAACAAATGTGATATTGTTACTTTGCTTTGATTTTCTATCCAATTGGATACAAATGGTTTTGTTTAATTAAACTTCATTCTAATGGAACTCTTGATCCGTACAAAACTCAATTGGTGTCCCTTGGTAACTTATTGGGCTATTGCCCATGTTCTAGTCAAAGGCTCATGGCTTAATCCTACTTGAAAAAGGATTGGAATTATTCTCTTTATTTTATTTCCAATTCTCTTACGAAAAGATTTGAATTGTAATTCTATTTGTAGTTCGTTTTGGCTTTGTAAGGAAAAGCACAACTCTATAAATAGAGAATGGTATTGAGAGAATAATTCAATTTCTCATTAGTATTATCTTTGAAAGACATTAGGACATAAGAGAGGTTTTTGAGAGAGCTTTCAAAAAGAGAGAAAAGAAAAGAATAAGGGTTGTTTTGCTGCAATCTTTTTCTCCGACCAACAACCTTCAGATTGCGTTTCCCGATTAACTAACCGTTGGATCATGCTGAAATTTGTATTGTGTGTTTCTGTCATCTCGGTGGCAGATTTAACAGTGGAGATTGGATTCGTAGGTCAGCAAGATCTTATTTTACATTCCGAATAGCAGTTCGATTTGGGTGGTGTTTCTTTCTATTTATCTTTTGTTGGTGTAGCTAATGTTTGTTTTATTTTGTCACTTGTTGTGTAGACATTAGAAGAATATTTGTAACCCTCTTACTATTAAAGTGAAGCAATTCGGATCTTGTCGATCCCTTGGTGGTAAGCTTTGGTTTGAAGGATTTTTCTATGTTAAATTTGGTGTTATTTGTTTTTAGATTTTCACTTTCATCTTTTCTTCAGAACACTTAGTAACAAAGAAGAGTATGTTGTGGACTATGAGGAGACTTTTGCACCGGTAGCAAAAATGACTATAGTGCGAACTATTATTGCATGCGTCACAAAAGTGGCATGTTCATCAAATGGATGTCAAAAATGATTTTCTTCATGGTGATTTGAAAGAAGATATCTCTATGAAACCCCATCCTGGTTTGTTCTCATCACCTACATCTGATGTACATGAGTTGAAGCGGTCTTTGTATGGATTAAAACAAGCTCCTAGAGCTTAGTTTGACAGGTTTCGGTCTACTTTGCTTCAATTTGTATTTGAACAAAGCAAATATTATAAGTCTTTGTTTGTTTGAAAAACATCTACAGGTTGTGTTCTTCATTTGGTATACATAGGTGATATTATTATCAGAGGAACTGATTTGTCACTAATTTCTATCCCCCAACAACAACTTAAGGCTTCTTTTCATATGAAAGATTTTGGTACTTTTACATACTTTTTGAGTTGGAAGTTCATTCTTATTCTTCGGGTGTGTTCTTGAACCAGCACAAATATACTCAAGGTTTGATTGTTTTGGCTAGTCTACAAGAATCTTCCTCTGTAGATACTCCATTGGAATTGAGTGTAAACTATTTTCGTGCAAAGGAGATCTTTTTCCTAATCCTACTTTGTATCGGTAGTTATCTGGGAGCCTAATTATCTTTTATACAGGCTCCTCGCCATCTATATTTTGTGGTTGTTCATCGCATTATTTGATATCTTTTGAGAACATCTATTCGTAGATTATTCTTTCCTAGTGGTTCTCCTATTCATCTTAATGCATTCACTGATTCTTATTTGTCTGGAAGTCCTGATATTCACCATTCTTTCATGGGTTGGTGTACGATTCTTAGAGATTCCTTGATATCTTGAAAGAGCAATAAGCAAGGTCGTGTTTCAAAGTCTTCAACAAAATCTCTATATCACGCAATGTTTACTGCTTTCTCATAGATTGTTTAGCTTCGTGATTTACTTGCAAAAATATGATTTCCTCAATCTAGTCCCACTACTCTCCATGCTGACAACACAAGTGACATTCAGATTGCTAGCAATCCGGTTTATCATGAAAATACCTACTATATAGAAGAAGATTGTCATTCTATTAGAGTTGTAGATAAGATAGTCATTACTCTTCCACATGTATCTAATGATCTTCAAATAGTTGATGTGTTTACAAAATCTATTGCACAACGATGTCATCAGTTTTTGGTAGGCAAATTGATGTTTTTGATTCACCAACATCAATTCAAGTGGGCATGTTAGCATGTTGGACAAATTCTAAATAGTTGTACATATTTATGTAATTGGTCTAGATATTTGTGTATTTATGGTGTCAATTGCTTTCAACATATAGGATATATGAGGGATTAATGTAGCATATGTTTAGTGACATTATAATTAGGAATAGCATATATTTAGGGGCGTGAATAGTAGATTTTAAGGGATATAAATCAAAATTCTTTCTATTAAATGGAAGAATTCTCCATTTGAGAAAACTCGTTCAGCAAACTAGACACTTACCCGGAGGGTGGGGGGGTATGTCAAGGTTGGAGAAGAACATAAAGTATGTAAACTAAAGAAGGCATTGTATGGACTAAAACAAGCTTCACGAGCTTGGTATAGTTGTATAAATGATTATCTTTCTAAGCAGGGATTTAAGAAATATCCATATGAGCGCACACTGTTTAATTGATAATAAAGGAAAATGCTCTTTTTTTTTTTTTTTTTATGTGGATGACTTAAATTTCCACCAAATTTGTAACTCCATGGTTTCAAGTTTAAAGAAGTCCATGATGGTGGAATTTGATATGATTGATATTGGGATGATGCATTATTTTGTGGGCATTGAAGTTGTTCAATATGCTTATGGGATTTTCATCATACGAATAAAGTATATGCTAAAGAGATTTTGGACAGATTTCAGATGAAGAGTTGTAACTCTAAAAGGTGTCCAACTGAGTTCGGTTTGAAGCTCATGAAAGAACCTGGAGAAAGAATAGTAGACAACACTCTTTATAAGAAAATAGAGGGAATTTTGATGTATTTAACGGACAGAAGACCTGAAATTATGCATGTTGCAAGTCTCATTAGTAGATACATAGAACACCCCAAAGAGATGCAGCTTCTAGCCACAAAGAGAATTTTTTTGCTAGTCTGTTTTACTCAGAAGGAGAAAAATCAGACTTGATTGGCTTTACTGACAGTGATTATTGTTGAGATCTCTGCTGATTGGAAGAATACATTTGGTTATGTCTTCATGATGGGGTTGGGAGAAATTTCATGGTCTTCAGGGAAGCAATCAATTTTTGACTTATTCAACTACAGAAGCTGAATTCTTAGCAGCAGCAGGATGTGCCTGTCAAGCAATTTGGATGCACAGGGTTCTTGAAGAATTTCATTTCAAGCAGAATGACCTTACTACCATTCATTGTGACAGCAGTTTATCAATTCAACTCTCTAGAAAGGTTGTTCAACATGTGTGAACTGAACTTCCGGACCACACAAAAGAGAGAGTAATCAATGTCATCTTCTGCAGAAGTGAAAGTTAGATTGCTGATGTGTATACCAAATCTCTCAAGTTGGCCTCCTTCTTGAAGTTCAGAAAATTACTTGGTACTTGCTCTTTAGGAAATCACGTTTGAAAAAATTTGTCAGTTGCGAGCATGATAAACTGATAGTGTGACTTCGTTCCGTTTAAGGGAGGGATTGTTGGTTATTGTTTTTTATCTTTCAGGTGTTAGTACTTTTTAGTTGATCGAGTATTTAGCAAGCAAGTAGTTTGTTGAATAAAAGTAGCAGAATTTTTTGTGATTGTTAGTAGTTGAGTAATAGTAGGAATTAGTGGAGTACTACTATCTATTTTATGTTGTAAAACTCTATTTAAAGAGTTCAATTACTGTAATTTAGGTTTATGAGAATTTTAGCCTATTGAATAGAGTCAAAAGTATATTAATCTCTGCTTTATCCATCAATAATCTCATATAATACAGGATATTCTCAAGAAGTATTACACGACAACATAGTGAAGGACGATCATGAGAAAAAGAAGATATACAGAAACAGAGAAGTATAGAGAGAGTGGATCGATAGAAAGGACGTTCTTATCATTTTCAGTATGCTTCGCCATTACGATTTTCTCGCTCCAGTGAGACTTCATTTAGGTCTTGGCTTCTGTTAATCTGAGAGTGAGAATGATCTACTAGTGCTGGCAATGATGTAACTTTTCCTTGTTGATCTAAATATAGAAAATGAATCCCTCTATCTTCTTTACTGTAATATATTTACTCAGCTCAAAGAGTTCCATCTTTTCACCTCCTTTGATCGCGCCTTCAAAAGGTGTCTAAGTAAGATCTGTGAAGTACACATGATAATTCCATGTGTTCAGCAGGTATGACATTATCATAACGCGAGAAGACACCTGAAAATATTTCTCCAGAAATACTAAACCCCAAGCCTTGCCATGGACCAGAAGAGTGTACTTTGACAAGTTCACAAACACACCAGACAATCATTCCTAAAAACTGATACTCCTTATTATGTGTCGGCATAGTGAAGGAGATAGATGAAGTTGTTACTTGATTGCTGCACCAATCTGGAATCTCATTGCTTTGAAGATAAATTTCTATGCCCTTCATCAGAAGAGACGAAAGATTATTACTATGACAGGAGAAAGAGAGAGAGAAAGAGAGAGAGCGACTAACCAGATACAGATATTCTCTAGATGGAAATGCTACAGCAGGTGCACTAAAAAAACTTTCTTTGATTGGATTCTGCAGAGAAGTACAATTAAGCATGTTGATCCGCTCTATAGATGGGAGATCTTCTATCCCTGCAATGTTGACCAACTTCCTGCAATTAGCAACTTCAAAAGTCCGAAGATATCTTAAATTGGATACTGATGGAAGTGTTTCAAGATCCTCAGTCATTCAAACGCAATGAACACAACCATTGTAACTCAGAAAAGTCAAAGGGTAGACATGGAAAGCTGTTGCCACTCAAATTTAGATAAGTCAAGTTGTATAAATTCCCGTTATCCGTTGGTATATCAGTCTCGGAGAAGCCACAATATATAAGACTTACACACGAAAGAGAAGTCGACAAGGATTGTATCCAATGGACTCGTCTTCCAAAAGATCTCCTTTTGCCTTCTAAATTTTCACCTCCGACTTTCAATGATTCAAGATGTCTTGGCATTTCAACAAACCTGTGCCATTGTTGTATATCAGTTTTTCAAGTGCAGAAAGAGTTCTTAGACCTGGCATAACTACAAAGTCAACAGGCAGTGCTTTTATAGATGAGCAGCCACTAAAGACCAACCATCCAAGTGATTTTAGTTGACATATACTACTCGGAGGATCCATAAACTTTTTGCAACCACGCAAATTCAGAAGTCTTAGTCTGCACAAATTTTCTATTGATGGATGGATCTTTCTCAGACTTGAGCAACCATTTAGCAACAAAAACTCAAGACTTGGTAAACCATTGAAGTTTGGAGTTCTTTTGAGACTCTGGCAATCAGAAAGATCAGCCTCTTAAAACTTTTACAACACTAGCAGCAAACCAAATATAGATTCAAGTAAGATTTCGTTTCACTTAGTTGCAATAATAGTACACATGATTTTGTAGAATAGAGTACCAAACCTGCAGATCCAAACCAAACTCGTGGATATCACACTTCCCCATATCTGTAATGACAAGATTCCTAGCTGGAAAATTTGATGGTATACATTTTAAAGGACAATTTTGCCAAGATAACCATTTGAGCTCCTTGGACAATAGCTCAAAATCTCCACTAATATGTAACTTATCAATTATAAGCACCCTAAGATTTTCCATTTTCTTAAATGCCTTGGTCCTCAAGTTCACTCCCTTTAATGTCCATCGATCTACCTTCAGCACTTGTACTTTTTTGGAACCCCGTACTTCAATAAAAGGAATCATAAGACCATGTTAAGTCGTACAAATTAAGAGGAAAAAAATGTTTTATAAAAATTCGTGGAGAATTACTGAGTTTATTTCCTAGTAAAACATAGCAGACTTCTAGAGGGATGACCAATCTACTCCGTTTTCCCGGGTCTCGGGGTGATTCCATGCGAACAATTTCTCTTCCCATGTCCCGCACTAGATCATGCATCACTAAGCGATGCCAAGCCCTATGGAGCAAGTGTTTTTGGACTAAAGTTGCAATTGCACTTTTAGAATGAACACCACACGCATTTAGTGTTTTGTTAACTTCATCCTCAAAGAAGCCATGGAAGGCGCATGCAATATCAAGGAAAACACTTTGAGTATCACAATCAAGTCCGTCAAAGCTTATCTTGAGTATCTTTTGAATATCACGATGAGGAATTGCTCTTCGTTTAACGAGTTCATGTCTCCATTCTTCTACTGATCTTCCTCGCAAATGTGACCCCAATGTCACAAGAGCTGATGGTAGACCACCTGAATATTTGATTATTTCTTGTGACAACTCAACATATTCATGTGGTGGAAAAAAACTCTTAAAAGGCACGACAACTAAAGAGTTGCATAGCTTCATTGTCATTCAAGTGTTTGGCCTTGAATTTTTCTTTTTCTGTAAGCCCACATAGCAAATGATTGTCTCGGGTTGCGGCAATTATTAAATTACCCGAACCAAACTGACTCCTTTCTCTTATTAAGGATTCTACTTGGCTTATATGGTCCACATCATCAAGAATAATCAGAACCTTCATTGACCCTAGTCTTGCTTTGATTAAATTAACGCCTTCAGCAACACCATTAACTTTGAAATCCTTAGTTTTTAGGATTTGATCAAGAAGTTTTTCTTGTAACTTGACTAGACTATTAAATGTGCCAGCTTCTGATCTAACATTTGAAAGGAAATAACTACTACCAAAGTATCGAAATATTTGGTTGTAGAAAGCTTAGCAAGAGTAGTTTTTCCAATTCCACCAATGCCATATATACCAATCATGCAAACTTCATCTTGACATCTACTTTGGAATAACAATTCCATTAGATCTTTGATACTAGAATCAATTCCAACCGGTAACAAGCCACAACTAGAGGTGTCTGACTTACCTCTTGTAAGACTCGCTTTATAATACTTTCAACTAAATCTGATTCATGCCTACAAATAGTTAGTAAAAATAAAAATAAATGAATTTGAATCACATGGTATAAACAAAGGTCAAATAAAACATAAAATTAAATAGTTGAATCAACAATAGTACCTATAAACAACATTTCGGAAATCCCATCCAGATAAATGTCCAGCTTTAGTAAGTGCAGTTTTCCAATTCTGCGTTCTTTGTACCCCAAATCGTCTAGTCAAAGATTCATCAAAATATCCAACAGGCTTGCGTACTTGAGAAGGATCAACACCATAGAATATAGGCAAAACAACCTTCTTCAACATCTCTGTGCATTCGAGAATCTTAACAAGTTCTTCAAGACACCAACTAGATGAAGCATATTTTTTCGAAAAAACAACAATGGAAACTCTAGATAGTTCAATTGCTTTTTCAAGTTTTGTTGAAATGACCTCGCCCTTCCTCACTTCCTCGTCATCTAAAAAGGTACTAATTCCAACTTGGCACAATCGGAATTTAAGATGACTGATGAAGCTTTTTCGAGTATCTTCACCACTGAAACTTAGAAATACATTGTACCTCCATTGGAAAGAATTCGATGATTCTCCGTCAACAAATAGAGTATGCATAGATGATAATATAGTAAATTTCTTTATCAATTGAATTAAGCTAAGTTTTTTAAGATCATTATGCACCTATATCAGATATACACACCAACAGGCCATGATTTATTGTTCGACGCTCAACGTTAGCTAGGTCAAGTCATATATTGAACAAGAAGTAATGTATCCATGGATGAAAACGTTTGAAGAGACGCAAGATCAATTAAAAAATGTTGGATAAAGTCTTTTTTGCTAAGGTCAAACTATGAAATTGAGAAGTTCTCTTTGTTATTAATTTGATTCAGCTTATATGTTCTTCTTAAAATTTGATCCAACCCTAGCCATAGATTTGGACGGCAAAGTGTTGAAACTTGTGATCATTTTCTTAAAATATGCTATAACTAATACATCCCTTATCATGCCACCTAATGTCAATTCCATAAACAAAAGCCAAAAAATCCAAGTTGCTTCTTCAATTGGACAGTTTCTATTTTCAACCAAATTTTATAATCAATCCTTGGAGATTAGTTTATTACACAACGAATATTGTTTATCACAATTTTCATGTTGAAGCATTCTACTTGGCTATAAAATTTTACACACACGCGCAAGCACGCACGCGCGCGCGCACACACACAACACACACAAGGAAAATAGGGAAAACACTTCAAACTCCACCTAAACTTGGCAGCAAAACTTACTTTAATACTTTAACTATACGGACGTTTCATTATTTCACTCCTCAAAGCGCTTGAATTAATAAAAATAAAAAAACTGAAAGATAAAATCGTATCAATGGCATTTTTTTATTGGCCAATATATAACTAATAATGTTTAAAGTTTTTTTTCAACTTAAAGTTAAAAAAATGTGAAATTTCGAAGTAAATGAAATTTGTGGATTCAAGTTTTTTAAAAAAATATTTGATCTTTTGTTCTCTCTTTGTTTTGTAGTCTCCCCCAATTGTCTTCTTCCCCCACGAAGCACTCCTTATACCTTTCTTTTTCATATTAAAATTTTTTCTTGATCTTCATTCCTCACCTCACCCGCCCTTCATTAATCACAAAATCCAACACACAATTTATATTATTGAATGTAAACTACTTTGAATTATAAGTAACCCATTATAAATTATATTAATTGTGATGCAAAAAATATGGGTCTATCAACTTTCTTACACAATCTTCATTTTTCATTTTAACTTTCAAAAAATATCATTCTCCAAGGGGCAAATTTGTAGGAGAGAGACGGTTCGAAGAAGAAAAAAGTAAGTATGCTATTTTTTAAAAAAAAATATGATGAATGTTGAAGAAGAAAACAACCATTGAAGGCTGAAAATTCAAAAAAAAAAAAAAGAAGCTAGTAAAGGTTGAAAATGGTGAAAATCAAGAAAGAAGAAAGAAGAAAAGGGGGGAGGCGTAGAAGAGTAGGGGTGGAAGAAAATGTGGCAAGTTGATTTTAAAATGCATTTTTAATTAATTGATTATTGTAATGAATTTTAAGAAAATGTGTAAGAAAAAAGTGAATAAGCAAAAGAAAAGATTGAAAGGTGTGGTGCTTACATGACATGGTGCTTACATCGCTCTGACGTGGTGCTTATATGGATATGATATGGCAGGTGAGAGTGGTATTCTACTCTCAGGTTGTATTTAACACACTTCAAAGATGTTAAGCAAGGATGTTGGTACTTAAACACCCGTATAGTTTAAGTGCTAAAGTAAGTTGTGCGACCAACTTCAGGTTTTTTTTTTAATGTATTTTTTCTCAAGTATATTATATGGATATCTAATTGTCATGCATACACTTAGGCACCAAGTATATTATATGGATGGCTAGTTTACAGCACATAGTATGTTGTATGTAATCCATCTTACACAAGATGTATATTGTGTGGACATTAATGTTACAACATAAAGTATATTTATGTGGACATCTATTTTACAACACTCCCTCTTGATATCCATAAGAAAAATTTTAGTGAAAGAAAAAGTATATTAATACCTTTGTTTGTTTCCTCATTAAAATCCTTTGCCAAGAAAAGCTAGTCAGATAAAATCTTGGTTAAGAGAAAAAGAGTGCAACATGTATTTACTTTCTCTAAGAAAGACATCACTTAACATCTTGAAGATGATATATTTTAATCTTGTATCTCAGCTTCTGAAAGGTTAAGTTGATAATGTCCTGGTGAATATATGCTAAAGTATCACTTGAACTAACTTGTTGAGCATTAATTTCATCCTTCTTTTGAAAAACACGAGTAAGAGAAAGAACTTTGATAAAATATGTTTTATTTTGTCTCCTTTTATGTGGCTTCCTCCTAATTGAGTTATACATGAAGATTGTCTTCATATATTATTGTTGGAATATCTCTTTTCAAAGGAAGGTCACATATTTATTGGGTGTATTAAGCTATTGATCTCAACCAAATATATTTCAATTCTTGACTTACCACGTAGACAAATTGCTTGTTTGATTTGTTAGTAGCAACAACCACGCATTGACGGAAACTTTCAATAAAATTAGTTTTCTAATGTGATATGACAGTGTTTCCACATGATAGCATAAGCTTTCTTGAGATCAAACTTCATATAAACCAATTAATTTCCTATCATTTCATAATCAATAAATCTTGACACGATTGATCAAAATAAACAATTTCCACTGATACGTAATTAACTCTAATAAAGAGTGATGTTATATTTTATATGCACATTAATAAAATTATCATACTATGAATAATACTAGTAGGACACATAAGTGCACTAATTTTTCTATAATATGGTTCTTCCTAACCATTTAAATGACATAGAAATTGATCTTTATGGTAGGCGACCAAACAACCATTGAGGTACTATTCAATTAAGTCGCTTTAAAACCTTTTAAATCCTTCAGGAATTTTTATATAATAGTTATTATCTAGCAAGACATGATAATCATTATTATATGCATTCAAATTTTCATTATATGTATTCAAATTTTCCTTAAATTGTCAGACTACAAAAAACTTCATTGCATCCAACGTAAGAGAACACCTCTCCATACAATAATGAAAAGACTTATATGAGAATCTAGTATGCTCTAACGCACGAACCGTACTTTATATCTTATGGATTTACTTGTCGAACAATAACTCATTTGTACCCCGACTAACATTATATCTTTGTATATGGATATGAGTCCACATCACCTTTTACAAGGGAAAAAATATACTTAAAGTTCAAGAGCCCAGCAATGGTTTTCGAGTGCATGTCATGTCAGGGTCTAGGCTCGGAGCATGAAAATCTTGGTATCAGAGCACAGAATATAAGAGTCCTAGTGTCTATGAAGTCGTGTCTAGTAGAGTCCTTATCGGTGTGAAGGGTGGCACATCTATAATGTGGAAGCTACGACATATAGCAAATTTTCACTTTCTTCTTACTCCCATTCGTTGAGTAGAGTTAAACCACATAAAATTTCTTCTATCATATGTATGTGTATCTTTTCAAATAATGACTCTACAAGGATATGTTTGAGGACATCCTGATGGAAGATATTCTAATCCTAAAGCTCAAGAAGCTCATAATGTACCAGAAGTGCAACCCCCTTAGGGATATGTCACTAAAGTTGAGTTAAAGAATGTTATTCAGATGTTTACTTAGGTTGTGAAAAATAGGTTGGTAAAAAAAGGAGTGGATCATCAGGATGTGCCTGATACATCTAGAATATGCGAGCTTTTTGAGGATGAATCCCTGAGAATTCACAAATTCATACATCAATTGAAGATCAGAAGAACTTTGTGGAAGATATTCAGAAAGTGTTTGAGGTCATGGGTGTTGTTGATATAGAGTTTGTGGATTTAGCCTCATATCATTTCAAAAGGGTTTCAAGGATATGGTACGATCAGTGGAAGAAGAGCATGACAGAGAGAGCACCACTTTAAAGTTTGGATGTATTTGAGAATGTTTTTTAGGGAGTTCTTTTCCCCGAGAGATAAGGGAAGATAAGGTGAGGGAGTTCTTAAATCTGAAATAGGAAGTTATTCCTACTCAGGAGTATGACCTCAAGTCTACTCAACTATCCCTCCATTCTCTTGAAATGGTGGCGGATATGAGGAGAAGGATGATTTTGTTCATATTGGGGCCATCCCCCTTATCGAGTAAGGAAGGTAAGACTTTTTTTCAATTTTGGGATTTATTTAGAATCGGAACAAACACAGTACAAGATAAACAACCCTTATTTTCCCTTCCGTAATCCACATAACACAAATAAAATGAAACTTGTTTCCTTATCTTGAGGGTTTTCTAATTAGCAACTTTTCTTCTTCTCTGCAACTCTTCTTGAGATAATGATTTCCTTATTTAACTCACATCTAGTGCTTGTTTTAATCTTCATCATCAATAATTTTCCTCATTTCTGTTTCTCATTTTTGAATCAACAGTCAAATTTTCTTCCATACTTATCTTCTTCTTTGTTTCAGATGAGCTCTTCGGTGGACCTTTATGTTTTACTGATGGTTTACATTCATTCTTTCCTGGGTAGAATATTTTTCCTCCTCTCTATATCTCTTTGTTTAAACGTTTGTTCTAATCATCTGCTCTTGCAAGTTTAGCTAGTATGAAGATGTTGGGATGTTTGACCCCTCTATGTCCATTAGCAATGAAGATATGTTCCAGGTGCTCTAACATTCTTATTATATCCAAAAGTTCTAGTGTTGTCTTCTCAAACTACACAAAAAATTGTGAAGAATTCTAAATGATATACGTGTTTTCTTATGTGTAACTAATTTTAATGGTACTGTATCGTCTTCAACTTAATTGATCATCAATGTTGTTTTCCCTGAATAAAATATAATTTTATATTAAATAAAAAATTAAAAAAATTTAAATCTTATATCACATGAAAATTATATAAAGTGATTATTCAGAAAAAAAATAAAAATATATATTATAATACAAGAAAATAAGAATGAAATAGAAATAAGAATATAATATTAAGGAGAGATAAGAAGATTCTTTTTAGAGAGTAAAATAAAAAAAATTAGATTGTACTTGATTGTCTCAACAAATAAAGAACTCTATATTTGGAATGTCGAAGTCTCACTTTTACATGGATAATCTAACATAATATTGACATTCATTATTATTAGAATAAGAGAAAACACATATGTAACACTCCAAAAATTTCTAAGTGAAGCCCAAAACCTTCTTGAATTGTGTATAAGGTCGTGAGTGACTCTTAATTTTCTTGGTGTCAAGATAAATTCTTTAGTATGGAATTGATTCTGGATATAAATTAAGGTCACTAGAATCTCCTAGAACAAAATTGAGTTGAAAGTTCCTTACGAATTAAGTTTTGCGGTAAGATTCCACTTAAGTTAACTTCAAACGATCATATCTCCTAGAATATGAAGATTTACATTACCCATAGCCTATTAAGAGGTATTTGAATTATTTTTCCAACGCAACCAAGTTTACTTCATTCCTTGTTCGGAGTAGAGAGTTATGATCAGTTTACTAAATAATGTAGTGTAGTTCTGTTTTAGCCGCGGGAAAATTCTAAATAAGGTAATTTTCTTCTCCTTATACAACTATAAAAACCTGAAATGGACTTCTTAACTATTATAAAGCCCTAAATAATCCTATTTCCATCTTTTTAATTCCTCCTTCTCCTCTCTCAAACCCTAATACAAAATTCTAAGGAATATCAAAGCATAAGATTCTCAAGCAAGATTCTTTCAAATATTTTTCAAGATTCATATTTAAGCACTTTCCAAATCTTTTTCGAAGATTCTTCTTCAAAAATTTTCAAGAAAATAATTCAAGAATCTCAAGAAAGGATTTCATGATCGTTCTTCTTCAGATTAGGCTTTTCCTTCAAGATTCTTCAAGAACCTTATTCTTCCAGGTATGTAAGGCTATCATAGTGTTGGACTAGTTTGTCCTCACGCCCTACATCTACTTTCAGATGAGTAATGGAGTAATCTAGGATTCTTTCCCTAGATTTGTATTCTTGGGATAAGTTAATTTTGAGTTCTTGAGTTCATGCTTCTTTTAAACATTCCATTCCTAATTATTGAGTTTCTATATTGTTATTGAGATCCTTGAGTTGATTTGTTGATGTCTACATTTTCGCATGAACCATATTTTGAGTTATATATTTTGAAAAGCTTTTTTTGAAGCCAACCCTTGAGTTTTTGAACTAAGTTCTGCAAAAATAAAAAATGAGTTTTGAGAAAACAGTTTCTAAAACATGATAAGTACGACAATTTAGTATGTCATCAATGTTTAAGAAGTATGATATCTAGATATACCATCAGTGATTATGCAGTATGACTTACCGAGTCATCAATGTTAATATTATAATATGATTTAGAAATATTTTTAAGAAAAAATTTCAAGTACGAGTATAAGGGGACTATATATTCTCAGAGGCATCAATTTTTACATTGATAAAAGAGAAACTGAGATTTCTAAATGAGTTATGAGTTCAAAAGTTATTTCAAGAGTAGTTACCTCTTTTAAGAGGATAGTTTGAGCAATTATCTCAAACCAGAGGAAGAGTTATACTTTTTCAAACATATGAGCATGATTATATATTATTAGGAGTAGTATTGTGCACCGACATGGGGGAGAGTTCAAACAACACACAACCCCCATAAACCATTTATCCAACATGGGTAATGGGTCATTACCCTTTAGATGCTTTTAAGTATAAGTTAATGGATCCACTTAGTTAGGTGTCCTATATCCTGGCAAGGTATATGACAGTTCTGGTAGCGTGGCTGAGACATTGTGTTATCATGTAGCTCATAGTGATGGTTTTCGGTTAGAGAATCTCCTTATAGAGTTAAAGTATATCATTATATATCACTTATTATGTTGAGTTCAGAGATGAGAAAGTATTTTGTAAAGCTTTAAATTATTTAACTCCTTTACTTGTTTACATTAAGCTTGGGTAGATTGTTATTTAATGCAGTCCTTTCTTTAAGTCATTTTTTATTCAGCTATATTACATACTCGTACATTCAATGTATTGAGATCATTTAACCTGCATCTTTTAATGATGAAGATACAAGTTCTTAGGATCCTCAATACGAGTCTGTTGAGATCATTTCATCGGCTCATCATCTTTCGAGTGAGCTCTCTTTACTTCTAGAGGACTCCACTTTTTATGATTTGTTAGTAGTAGTTCTTTTGAGGACTCATGGGTTTTGTCGCAACACTCATCTTTATATAGTATAGGATTCAAAGATAGACAGTTTTAAGAGTCTTTTGGTTTCTGATATTTTATTTAAAACTTATGTTTCATACTCAGTATATCCAGTTCAATTTTGAGATTCAATAAACGTTTTTAGATGTTTATTTCAATTTGATGCTTGTGTATGCTCAAGTTAGTCTTCCACTTGTAGTCATCCAGGATAAAGGTTCGCTTGAGGGACAGCTATGGTTCTCGAGTGTTGGTCGCGTCTATGATGTAGCTTGGGTTATGACAAAGTTTGTATCAGAGCACAGTGTGTATGAAGCCGTGTCAAATAGGATCTTATTTATGATTATGAGGACCCCACTTCTGTAAATGAGGGACTACAAATATTTAGGAAAATCTCCCTTTTTCATAGTCTAAATCGTGGGGATAGAGTTGTGTCATAAAGAACTTATTTAAAACTTGTGTCTTCTCACATTCATTTGACTATCCCCCATACTCAAGGTAGTTGATAATCAAAATCAATTCTTTATCGATGAATTACTCTCAACAAAAGTCTTGAGAAATTCATGAGACTAGAGAGGGGCTTAAAAGAAGCTCATGATTTAGATTAAGTGTTGGGATTCAAAAAAATGCACTCTTATTCATATAATCATGCTTGAGCTAAAACAAGATGTATTTGTAGACTATTTTCTATAAACCTTGTTTCAGTTAAGACCCTTTTGCGAAAGTGTGTTTTAGAGCTTGGGTAGTATTTTCACCCGAAAAATAGTATGAGGTATGAAATTATAAGTAGTAGTAGTAACAGGGCCCAAAGTTAGAAGAACGCAGGTAGAGGTTTAGTAATCTAACAAAGGTAGTGACGAGGCAAGCTATGTTATTATAGTCATGCACCTAGGAGTTGTTAATGAGGAGTTTTCCTTTAGGGGTAGACTAAGAAATAATAATTTGGTATAGAGTTCAAGATAGAAGGAAGATGAATAGTTACTAGTTAGGATGAGCTAGAATATACTTTAACTAAAAATGAGGTTATTGTGATGTGTCATTGTATTAGTAATCACCAAGTATAGTTGTTACACCCCGGATTTGAAATGAGGTAATATAGCAGGTTTTGGGAAATTGGAGGTGTGATCCACGGCCCGTGGACTGAGCCACGGACCGCAGGTAGGGGTCTATGGATTGGTCACCTTTGGCCATTAAAGACCTCTGGACCACGGCCTGACCAACGGTCCGTCGGTTAGACCTCAGACCGTGGTCGAGCGTTTGTAGGTCGAGGCCCGAAATTCAAGTCCCAGACGTGGAACCATGCCTGACCAGGATGAACTGTAGCTCTATCTACGGCATGTAGGTGGGGTCTCGTGGGTGGTCCCGTTGAGACGGTTAAGTTGAGGGCTTATAATTTTCTTCTGATTTTTATTAATTCAATGTGGTGTCATTTTGCTTAAGTATAGACTACCTATATAAGTATTTTTAACCCCCAAAATCCCCCAATTAAGTCATTCTCTTAAATCCCAAAAGAAAACCCAAAACTCCTCTTTAAAAAATTCTCTCTCTAGAAAGTTGAAGAAGAAGAAGAAGAAGAAGAGGAATCAAGATAGGTCAATTCAAGTCTCCAATATTACAAGATTTGTGGACTTTGTAATCAAGGTATGATGTCTTTTCATTCATTGGATCCTTCCTCCCATAGAGTCCCCTAGAATTCCCCGATTATGAAGTCTAAATCACACTTCTTGTTAGGATTTATTCTAATGTTGTGGGTTATGATGCATGTTAATCCAACTAAAGGAATTGAGATTTTTTATGATTGAATTAGTAAAATTTCAAGTTATCAGAGTCAAATAACATGTATCCATGCCTATTCCATTCCTATAACCTGGAATTGATATAGTTGTGTTGGTGCTATGAAGAGAAACTTTATGGATTTAGGCTTGTATTATAGGTTCAATGAATTATGATTTGAGTTTCTCGGAATAAAACTTATATGATGATCATGAGATATAGGGCTTTGAGATTAAAGCTTATGATGTGAATTCTTTATAATTGATGTTATTGTTGAGGAAGGATACTTCCCGTATAAATTGCTTCATTATGAATGTATGAATGTGAAATGCTTTCTCACATTAGTGATTCTAAGTTGAAAAGATTGCTCACCTAAAATGTGAAACTACAATAAAAGATTATGTAAGTGATGAGGCTAGAGGCGACTACCCTTGACCTCCATATGTGAAGGATATGAGGTGATTTCCTAACTCCTTAGAATTGAACAAGAGGTGATTCCCTATGTTCCTAATATGATGAATGGACATGGAGGCAAGTCCCCATTCTTTTTATGAAATGATGTTGAGGTGAGTACATGTGTCATATGATGTGATTGTGGAGGTGAGTACCCATGATCTTAAGGTAAGTAAGGCAATAGGCGAATACTCATTAGACTTTATAAGTTAAGCAATGAGGCGAATTCCCATGTCTTTAGAAGTAAGTATAAACTATGTGAATTATCTTATGAAGAGTGAAGAACTTAAATTGTTGCTTAAGGTACTTTATATGAGGTAAGGTTACTAAGACATGATGACCCAAGGCTTGACTAAGGATTAGTAAGGTTACTTGAGAAGTATTCCTTTCTTATTATGATATTAATGTATGTCCATGATTATGCTTATGGTTTACATTGACAAACCATGAATTTTATGTTGTTCATTCTAGCCATATTATTTAGTATTTAATGTTACCAACACATACTCTTGCCTACATTATTAACAAATGTATGATCCAGCGACATAGATTCTTACACTCGTGGATAACTTCATTGTTAATCAAGAAAGTGAAGATTTGGTGAGTCATCATTGTGTTCGAGGATGTGATTACCCTTTTCTCTTATGTCTTTCTTGTATGTCTTGGACTATTGTATGGGATGCGTCCCAATACTTTATTCATGTTGTTTACATGCTTTGAGACAAAGGTATTAGACTTCTGCTCGTTTTATGAAAAACTTTGATTGTATTGAAATATTTAAACTATCACACCATTTTATATTACTTTATGTTATGATATGCAAAGTAGCTTGTATGAGGCCTCTCGGGGTCTTATACACCTTGTTACATCTAGGGGAGGTACCCCTAGGTCATGAAAAACTTGGTAATCAAAGCACAAGGTTTAGAATAGTTTCTAGGATATGTCAAACCACGTCAAGTAGTCTTGTTCATAAGTGTGAATCGTCCTACATTTATGAACATCAAGTAGTCTTGTTCATAAGTGTGAACCGTGCCACATTTATGAATGATAGGCTACTAAATGTTTAGGAAACTTTACTTCTTTTCTCTCTTAAGTCATCCCAAGGAGTTTGACTCTATAAGTTTTTCTCCTAATCCTTATCCGATGGTTTTCATGATATGACTACTTGAAGGGCTAATGCTAGAAGGATAGAGGGAGACAATGTGGATCAAGAGGTTCCTCCCTTAGATCCTCTTCAAGCTCTGATTGATCCTTTGGTTGACAATGTGACAGATAAAGAGCTTAGACTGGATTTTCAAGTGTTGGCTCAAGCCGTAAAGGCACAAGTCAATAGAGAGGTGGTAGCTCATGTGAACACAAATGTGGGTACGATGGCGGCAATAGTGAGATACTTTAGAAGGATAAACCCCTCCTAAATTTTATGGCTCCAAAGTTGAGGAAGATCCTCAAGAGTTTATCAATGAAGTATATAAGATACTCGCTATCATGGGAGTGACTACGGTAGAGAAGGCGGAGTTATCCGCTTATCAACTCAAAGGGGTTACCCATATTTGGTTCACTCAATGGAAATAGACAAGGACGGAAGGGTCCCATAGAGTGGAAAAAGTACTTTTCTTGATTGATTTTTCCCTCTTGAGATGAGAGAGGAGAAGAATCTTGAGTTTATCGACCTTAGGCAAGTAAACATGTGTGCAAGCAAATACACTTTGAGGTTCACTCAACTATCTAAGTTTGCTCCTTCTATTGTCGCTGACCGTAGAACCAAGATGAGTAAGTTTGTGTTGGGGGGGGTTTCCAACTTGGTAATCAAGGAGTGTTGCACCGCTATGCTTGTTCATGACATGGAAATCTCTCGCCTTATGGTGCATGTCCAACAAATTTAGGAAGAAAAGCTAAAGGAAAGATCTAGAGAGGCAAAGATATCAAGAGCGGATGATAGTACCTAATCACATTTTAGGTCCGGTTGATGGGGTCGTTCAAGGTTTCGACAAAATTTATCCAAGCAAGGTTCTTCAAATACTCCTCCAAGGCCTTACAATGAAAGAATGTCTAACCTTGAACCTCAAGGAGATGGTAATAAGTCCTCAATGCCTATTTATGCTAAATTTGGAAGAGATCCTTATGGTAAGTATCTAGCGGGCTCCAATGCTTGCTTTGGGTGTGGTTAGACGTATCAAAAGATAATGAATTGCCCTTCTGTTGCTAAGAATAAGGAAGATACTCATCATAGGAAGATACTCATCATAGGAAGATACTCATCATAGGCGTGGACATTCAATTTTGACCGACCTTTAACCCTTTTTAAAAATATTATTCGATTACATACCCATTTTAATATATATTTTGAGTTTACAATTTTAGTCAATTTTGTCTAAAATTATATATTTTATCATGCTTGCTTTATAAAATTATCATAAATATTATTAAGATATTTTTTTTAAAATTAGCAAAACTCGAAATAATTATTTCATCCAAATGTTCTAAAATTTGAGTGATTTTAATTATAAAAATATTACAATATTTGTAGTATTTTAATTGGATAGTATTTCTGTAACTTTCCTCAAAATCTTTAAATGTTAACCTATTTTATTCTATTTCTTTCAATTCTAGCCCATCCAATTCAAATCTTGGTCATCTGTTCATTTTAATTCTAGCCCTTTTCAATACAATTTCATTTCAATTTTAGCTATTTCGGACCAACTTATTCCAAATATCATAACCTTAACTTTTAAATTGTGACCATTGATCTCATCCTTTAAATCTCAGCCTCACATATCAACACAAATCAATGGATGAGATCAAAACCCTAAAATATTTTCACTCTTTCTCCTCATCTCAAAAAAATCCTCCGCAACAGCTTCTCCTTTTTCCTCCCCTCTCCTCGCCTTTTTCCGGCAAAAGCCACCGGAGGCAGTGTCCTCTCTCTCTCTCTCTTTTTGTCTTCTCCTCCCTTCCCCCTCGCCTCTCTCTTCTTCCTCTTCTCTTTCTCCGACCATCGACCCTCTCTCTCTCCTCGCCTCTTCCCCTTTCTCTCCTCTCTCCGCTAGAAGCAACGAGGCTTCTGCTCTTCCTCTCTTCTCATTTTCTACTTCTTACGGCGAAGGCAGCAGCACCAGCCGGCAAGGGAAGCAACAACTGCGAGGTAGAGCAGCAAATTAGGGGCGAAATGGCAAACGACAACAGCCCACACCACCGATGAAAACAACAACAATAACTCCGAACCAGCAAGGCGGCAAGCTCCGATGAGGCTCGAATTTTTAGAATATTGCATAGGACGGATCTGCTAAGATCCTTTCATGTTAGTCCTTCTTTTAGTTTATCCTTTAATAATTTTCTTAGTGAGATTATGGAATCTATGATTTACATATCTGCTCTATGTGAAAAGCTGATAAATGTTATGAATTTCGTCTTGAACATGCTACTAGTTTGTTTCTCTAACCATATGAACAATATTGTTATTAAAGTTACTGAATTTGAATGAATTATAAAGAAGTAAGGAAATGAGACGACTCTTTCTTGAACTATCATAAACAGATATAGCTTGATAATGTTGAAATATGTTCAAACCTTTCCCTGCTTATGTTACTGGTATTATTCTTTTCATTTACTCGATTTTAGCTTATAGCATGGTAAGTCTAAATTGATAATATTTCATTGATTGTTTATTTGATTAATTCGTTTCAAGGAGACACTTTCTTTAATCAAGTCTGCATATTTTATGTTGTATATTGTTTTCTTATAGGCCATATATGACTCTTGTCTAATTTCTTACTTGTTTGTGTTAAAAAGCATGATTGTGATTTGTTTCATAATTCGTATTTTAATAAATATAGATCTAAGTAAACAAAACAAAATATGGTATTGTCATTAATCATCTATTTAATCCTTTAATTAATTAAAAAGTTGATCGTGTTTTAATTGTTTATTATAGTATGTATTGTATTAGCATTAACCACCTTAATTGTTTAACAAATAAGTGATATATGTGTGCTCCTTGTTTCAGGTAATTAAAACTCCTTTTTAAATGTTAAAATTTTTGAATATTGTCATAATTTCTGAACTATTATTCTGTCATTTTAGATACCATGCCTATAGAGTTTAAATAATTTTAAATATATTATAATATGTATACATAGGTTTAAATAAGTTTAAATGTATGCTTAAGATCAGAAATTAATCTAAGCATTTCACTTAAAAACTATACCTATAGGATTAATCAAATAGAAAAATAAGATAACTTTCAGCATGTTTTAAAATTGAAATAAATCTGCTTTAAATATGTTCTGCTCGCTATTAAATAGTTTATTCAATAATTTAATTTTTGACACTTAAAATAAGATGATAAATTGCTCAGCATGCTAATACTTTTTAAATCTTCTGCTTAGTTGAATCTGGACAAAATAATTTACTCTATAATTAGTTTATTTACCTTGCCACTTAAAAATCAATCAATAATTTTCTGCATGTCTCTTTAAATCTGCTACTTTAAGTCTGCTAATTCAACTATTCTGCTTGAAATGTTTTAGTTTCTGTATTGTGAACAATTGTCTGTCCTCTTAAAATTCACTAATAAATAAATAAACTCTGTACTATGATATATGTTCATGCCCTTTTATGAATTAATATTATTTTTTTGCTTGCTCAAATGTTTGTATACCACACACTCAAGCATGAGGTCTTTCATAATTATTTGTGTTTGTCAACATGTTTAATTAAAAATTAGAGTACAACATGAGACTTTACGTGCTAAATGCTCGTCCAACATGTTTTTGATTGGGGCCTATTAGGAGCTTATATTTTATTTTAGTCTACAACCTCCTACTAGTAGTCTAATATCTCTTGGACATTAAGCAAGGATGCTACGCACCTTTTAGGACGTAATGCATCTTTTAGGACGTAATGCATGTGGAAGGTGGGGTAGGAATATTTAGGACCTACGAAGATGATGACAAATTGACTTGAGCTTAAAAAAACAAACCTTGGTTTTGTTTGTCCGAACGTATAAGCTGATCGAAAAATAAAAAAAAGTCGAATGCTGATCTGTAAAGTCTGTGGGTTCCACAGTCTCCCTTACCTTCTTCCTTTTATATGTTTATAACTATTATAATTATTTTGGGTAGTTTAATAAAAAATAAAAACTATTTCGCCTATCTATTTATGTATATTCTGTTATCACCTAGCTTTTTGCATGCTGAATTAATTAAATAAATTGACTTTAATTTTTTGAATGTTAGTTATCACCTAGTACACATGTCTAAATTAAATAACCAATAAGTGAAGTGATCTTAAATTCTACTTGTAACCCCCACATAAATTGCACGGATACGGTCGGAACTCATAGTTGTGGACCTCGAGAGATGCCTAACACCTTCCCCTCGAGGTAATTTAAGTCCTTAACGATATCTTGTTTGTTGACTTTAGTTAGAATTAGTTAGGTTAGATAAATTCTCTAACACGCCTTCATTCGTTAGGTGACAACTTTTGAATCAACCCATAATAAAAAGAGTTGTTAGATAGTGCATAAAAACCCATTTTGGGAAAAATGTGGCACGACAGTAGGGCTCAACCCTACCCTTCATCCGATTGAAGAGTTTCGAGTGTAAGTGCTCCTAAGCAAAATCGATCTTATACTTTACAAACTAGAGGTGATCAAGAGAACTCCCCGGATGTAGTGACTGGTATGTAAAAAGTTTTTCAATTAGATGTGTATGTTTTATTTGAACCAAGAGCTACTATGTCCATCGTAACACCTTATGTGACCATGAGGTATGATATGCTCCCCGATGTATTATTCGAACCTTTTTTTGTCTCTACCCTTGTTTGTGATTCTGTGTGGCTAAAAAGGTCTATAGAGTATGTCCCGTTGTTTTCCCATAGAGTTACTCGTGTAGATTTGGTAGAGCTAGATATGCTAGATTTTGATGTCATCCTTAGTATGGATTGGTTGCACGCTTGATTCTATCAATTGTAGAACTCAAGTAGTCAAATTCTAGTTTGCAAATGAACCTATCCTAGAGTAGAAGGGGGGGGGGGGGG
>NC_028640.1:22493625-22545661 GCF_001406875.1 Solanum pennellii
GGGGGGGGGGGGGGGATACTATGCCTAAGAGTCAGTTTATCTCGTCTCAAATCTAGAAGGATGATTTCTAAGGGTTATTTGTACCATCTAGTTAGGGTGAGAGATATGGATTCTGAAACCCCTAGTCTTGAGTCGGTCCCTGTTGTGAATGAGTTTTTAGAAGTGTTCTCAAATGATCTACCCGGTATTCCTCGCGAAAGGGAAATAGACATTGGTATTGACCTCCCAGATACGCAACCTATTTTTATTCCTCCTTGTAGAATGGCTCCGGCAGAACTTAAGGAGATGAAAGAAAATTTGAGGGATTTGTTGGATAAAGGTTTTATCCGATCAAATATCTCTCCATGGGTTGTTCCAGTTTTGTTTGTTAAGAATAAAGATAGGTGCCTTCGTTTGTGTATTGATTATTGACAATTGAACAAGGTGAACATTAAGAACAAGTATTCTCTCTCAAGGATAGATGATTTATTTGAACAACTTCAAGGTGCAAGGTCTTTCTCTAAGATTGATCTCCGATCGGGTTATCACCAATTGAGGATGAAATAAGAAGATATTCCGAAAACAGCTTTTAGAACCTGATATGGTCACTATGAGTTATTATTGATGTCCTTTGGTTTGACTAATGCTTGGAGGCGTTTATAGACTTGATGAATCAAGTGTTTAGGCAATATCTTGACATGTTTGTGATTATGTTTATCGATGATAGTTTGATTTATACAAGAAGTCAGAATGAGCATATTGATCATTTGAGGATCGTATTGCAAATCCTCAAGGCCCAACAAATTTTTGTGAAGTTTAGCAAATGTGAATTTTGGTCAAGGTCTGTGGCTTTCTTAGGCCATATTGTTTCAAGCAAGGGTATTGAGGTGGATTTGATTAAGATGGATGCGGTCAAGAGTTTGCCTACACCTTTATCACTTCCGCTCCGTTGTGGACTTTACAAGAAGGTACGAATGGTTCTGTGGTATATTTTGACACCATTAGAGTTGGTTTCGGATGTGCGCTTATGTAAAATGGTAAGGTGATTGCATGTGCTTCAAGGCAACTTAAAGTCCATGAGAAGAATTATCCTACTCACGACCTTGAATTAGCAGAGGTCATATTTGCCTTACAGATTTGGAGATATTATTTGTATGGGGTTCAAGTTAATGTTTTCACCGACTACAAGAGTTTGCAATGTGTTTAGTCCAAAGGATTTTAATCTTTGCCAAAGACGGCTGCTTGATTTATTGAAAGGTTATCATTTGAGTGTTCTTTATCACCCCGATAAGACTAATGTGATAACAGATGCCCTTAGTAGGTTCTCAATGGGTATTGTTGCACATGTTGATGATGATAAAAAAGAGTTGGCACGAGATGTTCGACGTGTATTGGCCCAATTGGGTGTTCGACTGGTGGATTTCGACAAGGGTAGTATCATGGTCGAGAATGGTTCTGAATCTTCTTTTGTAAATGATGTGAAAGTCAAGTGAAGTTCTAATCCAATCTTGGTAGAATTGAAAGAGGCGATACTTAAAAAATCCGTAGAGGTTTTCTCCCAAGGGTGACATGAGTTACTTAGATACCGAGGTCGTTTATGTGTTCCAAATGTGGATAAAATAAGGGGACAAATGTTGTCAATAAACCACATTTATCGGTATTCTATTCACCTGAAAGCCATCAAGATGTACCGTGATTTATGGGAAGTCTATTTGTGGAATGAGATGAAAAGGGATATTGCGGTATTTGTGGCCAAATGTTCAAATTTCCAACAAGTAAAGGTTGAGCATCAGAAACGGGAAGGTTAAGCTCAATATATTAGCATTTCCACTTGAAAGTGGGAAGACGTAAATATAGACTTTGTAGTTGGTTTGTCTCGCACGCGGTGCCGACATGATTCTATCTGGGTGGTTGTAGATGGGATGATAAAATTGACACATTTCCTTCCGTCAAGGTTTCTTATTCGGTGGATGATCATGTCAAGTAGTATTTGACAGAAATGGTAAGATTACATGATGTGCCCTTGTCTATTATCTTCGATTGAGGTACTTAGTTTACTTCATAGTTTTGGAACTCGTTCCAAAAGGGTCTTGGTACCAAGGTTAAGCTTAGCATAACTTTCACCCAAAACCGATAGATAAGCATAGCGAACGATCCAAACTTTAGAGGATATGTTGAGAGCATGTGTCATCGATTTCAAGGGAAGTTGGGATCAGCACGTGCCATTAATAGAGTTCATTTATAATAATAACTACCATTCTAGTATTGGTATGCCCCCCTTTGAAGCTCTTTATGGTAGGAGGTGTATATCTCATATAGGGTGGTTTGAAGTGGGAGAGTTGCTTTAATTGGACCAAAATTAGTTCATGTTACGACTCGAGTCTACACCCTGGATTTGGCTAACACTCAAGAACTATTCCTGGTCCCCAAGCAAATCCTCATCCTGACTGACTACAAGCAGAAGACTAAGAGCCTGTTTGGCTCAGCTTAAAAGCTGGTCAAACTGACTTAAAAGCTGATTTTTGACTTATTTAGCTGTTTGGCAATACTCAAAATAACTTATTTTAAGTTAAAAAAAACTTATTTTAAGCCAAAAGTTAAAAGCTGGGGTAGAGGTGCTTTTCTTTTTTTAGCTTATAAGCTGTTTTAAGTTGACCACATTTTTATCTTTTTGCCTTTAATATATTTATACAATCTCCAAATTACAACATAACCCTAACATCTCTTTCTTCCATTTTTCCCTTTTCACGTTTGGCATAGCAACTTCAGCACTTTTATCCAAACACATAACTGCTTTTTTTAAAAATAAGTTTCAGCACTTTCAAAAGTACTTTTTTAAAGCTGCTTTTATTAAGCCCATCCAAACGGGCCCTAACTTAAGCATGCAAAATGTTAAAAATTGAATTAAATCTGATAATCTCAACTTTTAAGTAATCTGAATAATATCAATGTTGACACCCAATTTTGACCCTCCCCGATTATAATCAAATCACGAGCTTCTTAATTTCCAAATGTTTTAGAATAGTTATTTTGTAAACTTCAAATACTTTTCAGAATCATATTAAGTGATCTTAGTCGATTTTCACAATTTATATATAGTAAATATATTCCGTATACTTATATATAATTAGTATACTTTATAAATATTTGAAAATCACATAAAAAATATTTTGTTTCATTAATTTAGTTTAGCTTAAATCATAATTGCAAATTTGAATTAATTAGTTTGTATTTAAATCAATTTTTTTATTAAGCTAATGTTTTGTTTCGTTAAGATTAAGAAGCTCCTTACTTAATCACATAAATTCGTCTTATTTAAATTACTAGTCGAGCTTATCATAATCTCCTAAGCTCGGGCACATTTTTAATTCTCATTTGGCTGTAACATAAATCCTGATGGCTAAAGCTCAAATTCGATTCTAGCCTACTGATTTTTGAAGAGAAGAGAGATATGGGCCCATTTGTTCAACCAACTAACTCCACCAACCCATACTAATTCCTCAACTCCCCCTAACCCGGTCCATCCCACCTTTTCTATTCTCAAAGAAACCCAGAAAGTCAAAACAACAGTAACAAATGGTGATACACGACATTCTCACAACGACATGACGACAGCGAGACGCGTGAGAACAACGGCGTCACAACGCCTCTTCACGCGACAAGGCAGTAGCGGCGAACAATCACGCGACGTCAAAATAGACAAAAAGCAGCGCTAAGTCTTCTTCCTCTGTCCCGTTCTATTCTCAGACAGTGCTTTTGGCTATAGCAAACTGGCCATTACAGCCACGTCTACTCGTCCTTTTAGCTACAAGATGGCGCCACATCAAAGGCAAGGACGAGCAAATCGATCCAAGTCGTCCCCTTGATCTATTCATTCGGATTTTGGTTGTATATATTTATAACTACGTAAAAAGTATTATGAGTCAGAATAATTTATAAATTAAAAAATTTATAATTTAAAATGTTTATAAGATCTATGAAAAGTTTACATTCAAAGATAGACTTGTTTGACTCTTGAAATTCGAAATGTGACATATAAAATGGGACGGAGGTAGTACCTTCGGATGCAAGCTAGCCAGTTTTCATGTAATAGTCTTGAACGTGATTAGTTTGTCACGGCTAGTTAACGCTTATTCCCGTACCCCTGTTAATATTCATGTCATATTTTTTTAAAGTGTCGGGGAGTCATTATCAGTGCATTTTCCTATATGTCTCCTGTATAATAGTATTTTCATGTTATTTTATTTTATTTTAGCATGCATGCTAAACTTCTTCTCCTCCTCTTTTGTTAAAATCACGAGTGGTTCGATAGTGTTAAAAAAAAGACATGTGCCTTAAGCCCCAAATTTAGGGCCTTATTTTTCTTATAATAATAGGTTATAAGTTATTATTTTATAATAAAGGCGGAATGGTCAAGTGGACCTTTATACTTGTATCAGTTTGTATTGTGGACTCTTCTACTTAACATTTTGTCAACTGAACCCTTACACTCAACATAACACAACATATTAAACCTCTATGACCGTTGACCATTCTTATGTGACATTAATATAGATGAGTTGTAAGAGAGTGTAGTCACACGCCTCTAAAGGCAAGTGAACATATATTTAAAATTTTAACTTTTACTTATAAATTATGAAAAAAATAAAATAATAAATCTCTACACTCCCCCGTCAACCCTATTTCGGCGCCGACGACGACAATCTATGCCGATGGCTTTACGATACATTCCAATCCAACAAACCCGAACTCTACCTCGTCGTCCTCCGATTCCTACCTGTAATCGTCGGAGTTTATCTCTCGAAAGTCAATCTCCACAAACCATTAGCTAGATTTGAAGCTGTATTACTAGCATTGTACGCACATGAAACCTCAAATTGAAACTCCGAATCCATTACCGTCAACATCCCAGGTCTATCACATTCCAGTATTTATCACAAAACAAACAAAGCAGCTAAAAACTCCGCTACAGAACTCAATTTCGCCGTAATTTCCCCTACCTTAGAACCATACAAAATCGTTAGATCAATGAAACGAGGTCGTATCGTCGTGGTAGCATTGGAACTCTACTACACAAAAATCCCCCAAATTCCAATTGAATCGAAACTTTAATTCTGCGAATTTTACAGAGTTTGGTCGTCGGGAAAAGAGGAGAAGATAATGCAGATTTGAAAAGAAGGATTCGTATGACATGGGAGCTGTTACAACCAATTTTGAGGATTTTAGGGCATTGTTTAATGGGGCATAAAAAAATTATGAAATAATTATGATGTGGTATTAATATATTTTACGTGGATATTACATGTAAATTAAATAAAAGAGAGTGCGCCACCCACATGGTTGGAGGGGCTTAAAAATATCATTTTGGTGGAGTTTAAGGGTCCAGATGACAAATGGGTAAATAGAAGGATTCAGAATACAAATTGATATAAGTATAAGGTCCACCAAACCATTTCGTCTTTAATAAATATTGAATACTACTTGTAGAAAAAGTAAACATTTCATGAAAAATGAAGGAATTATTAGAAGAAAATTGACATATTTTGAGTACTATATCTTATGAAAAATAATTTAAAATAAGAATGGTTATATTATGAGGTGAAAACTAGAAAAAATAAATTATATAAAAGTTATTAACAATTTAAATTTAAGGCCTCGTTTGATTTATGATTTAGTCCACTAATACGCTTGTGTCACTCCTGGTAAAAGTTACCATTGTCAAATTTTTACTATCACTATTATTTTATTTTATTTTATTTTATTTTCCTACTCATATTTTAAGGTTTTGCTTTTGAATTGTCGGCAGTTCTTGTGAAACTCAATCTTTTTTGCTACTGTGTGGATCTTTTCTTCTTCTTTTTTTTAAGAAAAAACAGTTAAGGGGATTTGAAATGGTACTGTTACATGCTAAAAATCCATGGCTTTAGTTGAAAGTATTTAATGTTAGAAAACAAATTGTTGCCTTAATTTTGTGCCTTACTAGTACGACCTAATTGTATGAAGTTTGAAATTGACTTTGACCCCATAATTGATTACTGTGTCGTTTTATCGTGGACCTTGACAAGAGTTCCTAATTTTTTTTAATATGAAATTTTTCTTAGTTAGTTCATTCTCTGATGCCTTATGATTTTGTATTCTAAGTTAGTCTATATTAATTTGTGGTTGTGGGATGATCACTGCCCTTAATACATCAATATATTTATGTGAATATTTTTCTCATGCCTACCTTACTTGGTTCCTATTATGATTATAATTGCTAATTATAAGTTCAATGCCTCTGAGAATATTCAGGCAGTATCACTTATCTTACTTCATTATTTCTTACTTTAAATCATTGAATTGTTACTTATACTTTGTTTGTTTGTGTTTACATGTGAAACCCGTTCGAGTTCACTACAAACTCCTATCTTCCTCTTGCATTTTGAGAGAGTCGTAAGGCTCAAGTTCCTTCATCGAGTTAGCCAGCCAAAAATTGACAAACAGGTCTCAGGGTCGGAAGAATTCGAAGTAGATAAGAATTGAAAAATTGCGCCAAAGCCCACTCTTTATTTATGTATTTTGTTACTTTGGGCTTAAGCCCTCATTGTCTTACCTATTATTATTTTTCTAGAATTTAGGACAGGTGAAAGAATTGAACCTAAGGACCAAAGAAAAGAATATTGTTAGTTTAGGACATGTGCAACAAACTCAAATGTGCCAAAGGCCCCAAAAATGAAAATGAGCCCAAATATTGGTCCAGACGGACATAAACAGATTTGGGCCCAACTCTCTTTCACTCTTTACTTTACTATGTTTATTTTGCTTGTAGGTATTTGTCGTTAATTTTAGAGTTAAAAAATTCAAATTTTCGAAGACGCTCATTTCATTTTAACAATTCAACTAAATCGATCATCTTTCAAAAAGACTTAGAAGAATAGTTTTGAGAAGTATCTCACTTAGCATGTCAATATTTCTCTTTTTAAGACAGAACTATCAAAAATAGTTTTATTTTTTCTTCAATTCAAGTAAATTTTATTCACTTTTAGCCAAATAAATTAATTGTCTGATAACCGCATTAGTGGATATTCTAGGTGCTTTTAAAACATTCCAAGAATATTAATAAGAACCACGAACCCATTCAAATATTTTCAATTAATTCTCTGTTTAATTTGTTGAATATCAATTTTCTTATTTTTTTTCTTTAAAAATTGAGTGGCGACTCTAAAACCAGTCTAAAAATATTATTTTTTAAATAAAACACTCAATAGATAATTAAGAGTTTGTAAAAATAACTCAAGGAAGATACTAAAAACTACTCAACTTTGTCTATCTATCAAGCTTCTACTATTATAGAAGGATATTGGGACAAGACTCACGACATCTCAAAACTACCAAATGTATGATAAAGGTGAAGTTCTCCAAAATGTAAGAAGGCTTACCAAAGTTGACTGGAATATCTCATGACCTCAACGAAATGTCTGTTGATGATCCTGAATACATGTATCTGCACATGAAATGATGCAGGCCAAATTGCTCAGTACATGGAATATACGAGCATGTAAGAGAAATTCTAAAACATAAACATAAGATTGAACTTAATAAAAAATAAACATACTTACCTCCTCTCAACTTACTCATCTAAGCTCAACTCAAGAATAAGATAATCAACTCAAGATAAAGCAACAATAAAAGATGTGATATATGGAAAGCTTTTCAAACAATAGATATCAAATCAATGTATTGAAGAGTACAATAATAACTCAGTTTGTTTATAAAAATACAATATAACTCTGAGGGAGTTTCCCTAACCGACAATCATCACTGTGAGTTATGTGATGATACATCGTCTTGTCCATGCTAACAGAACTGACCTATACCTTGTTGGGGTATAAAACCTCTCAACTGAGTGGATCCATTTAGATATGTTTTAAAGCATTAAAGAATCATCTAAAAAGTATGACCTTTTCTACCCACGTTAGCTACATGGTTTATGGAGACTTGAGTTATCTAAACTCGTCCCCATATCAATGTTCAATACTACTCCCAAAATATACTCAGATCATATATTTGTTTACATAACTCTTTCTGCGGTTCAGATTATTACTCATAATCTTTATCTAAAAAGAGATGTTACTCAAACTGCTTAAAACTCTTTCGGAAAGCGCAATTTCCTCCTCTTTACAATGTAAAATATTTTCTCTTGGGACTACTTAGTTCCCATATATTATATAATGAAAAAGAACTCGAATCTACTCTTTCTCAACTCAAGTTCTCAAGTCTTAAAACAAGTTTAGAAAAAATTGTAAAAAGACTTTTCTGAATAAAGTTCATGCCAAATTATGGACGTGAATGAATCAATTCGAGGTTTTCAATAACCATACGCAGAAAAGGACGTGAACGAATAAATTCGAGGTTTTCAATAACCATATGTAGAACTTAATACTCAAAACTTAACAAGTCATAACTCAATAAATTTAATGGTAATACTTATTTCTAGAAGGCTTGAATCAGAGGATTCATGTAGAATTATGGACATGAACTACTCAACTCAAGGACTTCATGATACTACTCATCTCAAGAATGTTTAACTCATAGGATTTATGCGGAATTATGAGCATGAACAACTCAAATCAAGGACTCTATGGGTAATATGTAATAGTCCCATGATTAGGAATAAAATCTCAAAAGGGATGAGGAACTCAATACTTAGAACTTGAATATACTACTCCTCTCAAAGATGCTCAGTTTATGAAGTTCATACAGAATTTATGGGCATGAACGACTCGACTTGAGGGTCTACATAACAATAGAGAACTCGTGTATATGACTCTTACCGTTCTCATACTTACTTCTTCAAAAGTTAGCTCAAATCAATAGTTGATCTCAAAGGATTCACAATTGAAATGAAATACTTCATTGGACTCTCAACTTAACTCTCTCTTGAGTTTGAATTATGAATTCAAGGGTTTTTGGTTCGTAATATGAAGTATCTCGTGATGATAAAGTAGATTTGTGAATACATTCTCCTCACTTTCACTTACTTAAGTCTTGAAACAAGTCATTAGAAAGTATAAAAGACTCCTCTAAAGACTTAAAGGGACTTTTCTCAAAAATGTTCAAAAGAACTGATCTCAAGACTTAACTCTTAGCTCTACCTTGAATTTGAATTATCAATTCAAGGTAATTATTTGTGGTAGGAAAGATTTCATAATGATTAAAATTGATTTAGATAGTTAATCATGAGAAACAGTTGAAAAACACTGTCTTGAGAAAGTATGTGACGTGGATATGAATTATAATATTTGGTTGTGAATTAATTTTGAAAAAATGCAGTCCGCGTTCTCTTCATGTCGTGGAGAGAAAATTTTCTCTCTGGGGAGCAAGTCCGTGAAGTAGACTTGTTCCTTAAATCTTGCGTGATCTTTCTTACTCGTTTTTCAGCCCTGGATTCAATTATTCAACATAATTACACTATAATTTACTCAATACATCCCTCAAAACACACTTTAAACTCAAGATTTCATCAAAATAATCTGATGGACCCTTATACTTGTATAAATTTGTATTCTGAACCTTTCTACTAACCTCTTTGTCAACTGAACCTTTAACTAAGTAATATTTAACATCTTAGACCCCTCTGACCATTGACCAAGGTTATGTGGTGACTTAATTGCTTCTTTGGCATAAGCACGTGATTTCACACAAAAAAGGGTGCGTGGAAATAAAAATTTAGATTAAAAATAGTTAAAAGAAAAAGGTAAATACAATAAAAAATAAAATAAAAAACCTTCACTCTTTCTTCTTTCCCAGCCCCTCCCCATTTCTTTTACTTTTTCTAATATCAATCCATGATCGAATCCCTTGTTCCATTCATTTTATCTCCCCCACTCCTTTTCCGTTATTTTTTTCTTCTCCTCATTTTTTCTTTCCCCAAATTAGAAATGAAATTATACGAAAAAGTAAGAACAAAATGAGCAAAGAAAATCGAGAAAATTGGTGCAATATTCAAATTTACGGGAGAAAATTTGTCTAATGAGTGTCACTAGTGCTCCATCTTTATCTTTAAATCTAATGTTGTTCTTAAATTATCTTTCTTTTATATTTTCTAGGGTAAAGTAACAAAATGGAAAATAATTGTTGAATGTCTTTATGAAAATAGATAAATATGTTGTATAAAATTTTGTGTGTGTGTGTATATATATATATATATATATATATATATATATATATATATATTAGCACATATTAAATTACTTTAATAGTGATTCATTAGCATCCATAGAGAAAAGGATTTTACAAGTCTTGGTCAAATGACATGAAGATGAAGATGAAGATGGAGCGAAAAAGAAGAAAAAATTAATTTATCATAAAAACAAGAAATAATAAAGGACATGTCATATCTGATGTGGATGATGACATGTCATTGTTATTGTTTGTTTGAAGTTCACACAAAGCCAAAGGGATTTAAAATATTATATTTTATTGAGTTTAAGGGTTCATTTGACAAATGATTAAGTAAGAGGGTTAAAAATACAAACGTATACAAGTATAAGAATCTATCAGACCATTTCATCAAATCCCAATAAAACAATATTTAGAATGAAACTTCAAGAACATTCTTTATGGATATATTCAGATATAAAAAATCACGTTTGGCGTGTGGGCGAATGAACCCAACACTATGGAGACTTACATACCTCTTAGGGATTAAACTCATGGCTAAATCCAAACAAAACTCAAGAACCTCGACGAACGCCTTGATCCTTTCATCTTTTCTCTTCTTGAACTCTCGACCAGAACTCTCGACTAAACCACAAGGCGTATTTAAGAATTATGAAAATGAACCTAATAAGATTAGACCCCTAAAACCTTAGTAAATCGAATTAAATCTAATTGTGTAAGGAAAATACAAAAATAACCCTTACTATTTTTGGGTAACTTTTCTTATTTGGATAACCTGACTTCAAACGGGCATATCTCTCTCGTACAAGCTCAAAATTTAGAAAATTTGATGGAGTTGGAAAGATAATTCAAAGATATTTTCATCTAATATCTTATGGGACATCTAATTCATTCTGTACAGAAGGTTATGGTCATTTGAAGTTGACCCAAAACATAGAAGAACTTAGGAATTACTTGAGTGAATTCTCTCTAGTTCTTTTAGGAAACAAAGTACTACATTTAGTGACCTTAAGACTAAGTAAAAATTCAAATTACTTGGGAAAAACATACTCGCTACGAAGGATGGTTCAAGTCTAAGCTCAAATATTTTCCAAGGTGTTATAGTTCATGAGGTTATGGAGAAAGTCTAGCTCATAAGAGAGAGGTTGACAACAACTCAAAGTCGAAAAAAATCCTATGTGGATTTTAAAAGAAGAGACCTAGAGCTTGAGGTTAGTGATTGGGACTATTTAAAAATCTCAACCATGAAAGGTGTTATGAGATTCGAGAAGAAAGAGAAACTTAGTCCCCGATACGTAGGCCCATATCAAATCTTGAGACATGTTGGTAAGGTTGCTTATGAACTTGATTTTCCAAATGATTTTGCAATGGTGCCTCCCATTTTCCATGTCTCAATGCCTAAGAAGTATGTTGGATATCCGACATCCATAGTTTCCCTTGAAGGGTTGGGAGTTGATGAGAATCTTTCATATGATGAAGTTCTGGTTGAGATCCTAGACTGGCAAGTTAAGAAATTGAGAACCAAGGAAATAGCTTCCGTGAAGGTTTTATGGAGAAACCACTTAGTTAAGGGTTACTCGGGAGGCCGAGGTTGATATGAAGTCCCGATATCCTCATCTCCTTCCTTCTATTTTAGATTGAGGTAATGATTTTTCCTCTTGATTTGATTTATGATTTGAAGTCATGTGTGTTTTAAGTGTTTCCATGATTTCTTTACATGCATATTCATGAATTGCTTAAGTTGTGAAAGAAATGACTTACGTGAATTATTTTCCTCATGTTGTTGTGCACTGAGTATGAGTTGCCTATAGATTGCGTGAGATGATTTTTTGAACATGCCTTGACTTGGTGTAGATTTTCTCCTTGAGTAGGTGCTTTGAGTATTCACTGAATAGAGGCTCCATGAGACTTTGTTGAGCATGCTTTTAAGTGTGGAGATGATAGTTACTGTTTAAATGTAAGAAATTTGAAAGTTTCATGCATGTTGGGTTGTTAGATGTAATTCCTACTTTCTTATGGTGCATTGAGTATGTTTAGTTTGGGGATGAAGTTCCTCCTTGGTTGTATGCATTTACATGAGTTTCATACATAATGTGATGCTAGTCTTTTTGTTTAGGCACGTGCTTTGAGTTTCATTCGAGGATAAATGATCCCAAGGAGGAGATAATATAACACCCCAGATTCAAAACGAGGCGAAATAGTAGTTTTTGGGAAATTGTAGGTGCCAACCATTTACAGCTCCTGGACTGACCCACGAACTGTTGGTAAGGGTCTGCGAATTGGTCGCCTTAGGCCAATGAAAGACATCTAGACCACCTCCGAACCAATCGGTCTGACCATGGACCATAGTCGAAGTTCCGCAAGTGGAGTCCCAAAATTCAAGTCCCAAGAACCACGCCTGAACAGGAAAGACTGTAGGTCCATCCACAATCTGTCAACGAGGTCTCATAGGTGGACGTATTGGGAAGGTTAAGTTGAGGGCTTATGGGTCTTTTTCAGTTTTAATTAAATCAAAGTGGTATCATTTTGCGTAAGTCTAGACCACCAATATAAGTATTTTTAACCCTCTAAGTGCCCTAATTAAGTCATTCTCTCAAATCCAAAGAGAAAACTTATAACTCCTCTTAAAATTTTTCTCTAGAAAGTTGAAGAAGAAGAAAAAAAATCAGGCTAGGTCAAGTCAAGTCTCTAATATTCCAAGATATGTGGTCTTTATAATCAAGACATGGCGGCTTTTCATCCATGGGATCCTTCTTCCAATGGAGTCCCCTAGAATTTCTAATTGTGAAGTCTAAATCCCCAATTCTAGTTAGGGTTTCTTCCAATGTTGTGGGTTAGATGCATGTTGATGCAATTGAGTTGATTGTGATATTTTATTATTGAATTAGTATAATTACACGTTATTAGAGTGAACTTACATGTTCCCATGCCTATTCCATGATTATAACCTAGAATATATATAATTTGGTTGGTGCCACTAAGGAAAACTTTATGGGTTTAGGCTTGTCCTTACAGGATTGATGAATTATGATTAGAGTTGCTTGGGAATGAAGATTAAATGATAAGCATTAGATCTATGTCTTTGAGCGTAAATCTTATCATATGAATTGTTGGTAATTGATATTATTGTTGAGGAAGGGATACTTCCCACATGAATTGATTAGATATGAATGTATGAATGTGAAAGGCTTTCTTATATTAGCGATTCTAGGTTGGAAGGATTGCTCACCTAAAACGAATCTAGACTAAAAGATTATGTAAATGATGAGGCTAGAGGCGACTACCCTTGACCTCCATATGTGAAGATTATGAGGTGATTTTCCATAAACCTTAAAATTGTACAAGAGGGGATTCCCTATGTTCCTAATATGATGAATGGACATAGAGGTGAGTGCCCATTCTCCCTATGAAATGATGTGGAGGCAAGTACATATGTCATGTGATGTGATTGTGGAGGCGAGAACCCATAATCATAAGGTAAGTAAGGCAAGAGGTGAATACCCATTAGCCTTTATAAGTTAGGCAATGAGTCAAATCCCCGTGTCTTTACAAGTTTAAGTATAAAGTATGTGAATTATTTTATGAAGAATTAATGGCTTGGATTGTTGCTTGAGGTACGTTCCATGAGGTAATTTGACTAACAGCTGATGACCCAAGTCTTGACTAAGGATGAGTAAGGTTACTTTAGAAGTGTTCCTTTCTTATTATGATATTGATATATGTGCATGATTTTACTTATGGTCTATATTAACTAACCATGATGTTTATGTGGTTTATGCTAGATATCATATTTAGTACTTAATTGTACTAACACATACTCTTGCTCAAATATAGGGTTTGACGACTTAGATTCTCATACTAATGGCTAGCTTTCTCGTTGATCAAGGAAGTGAAGATTTAGTGAGTCTTCCTTTTTTTCGAGGATGTAATCTCTCTTTTATACTATCTCTTTCCTTTATATCTTATGCTATTGTATGGATTCTGTCCCAAGACTTTATTCATGTTGTTCAGATGGTTTGAGACTATGGTATTAGACTTTCGCTTGTTTTATAGAACATTTTGATTGTGTTGAAATTTTTTAAATTATCGCACCATTTTCTATTACATTATGTTATTATATGCTAAGTGTCTTGTATGAGGCCTCTCGAGGTCTTATCTCCTTGATACATCTAAAGGTACATATGGGTCGTGATAGTAGGTGTTAAATAGAAGAGCATGAGCATTCATGAGGTGATAGATCTAAGTTGGACTTACGTTCTTTAAGGGAAAGCCCATAATATTCAAAGGTTTATAGAAATAATTAGGAAATTTTGTATAGTGCTTGTGTAAATAGTACTTAAGTCATGAAATTGACTGTGACGATAATTCGTAAGTATGTAGACAGAATGATAAAGATTGACTACTTGTCTTAAGATCTTACTGGGCAAGTGTAATACTTCGAAAGTCTAAGACATGTTCCAGAGCCTAGCATAAGCTTCAAAAAGTTTAGACACTATTTTAAGGTCTATTTTAATGTATATAAGTTATTTAGGAAGTTTATGAATCAAAACGTCAAGGGATGTCCATGACGTCCGGAAACTAGTTCAATGATGTGCTAGTGTGCCTTAGCCTATTTGACTAAATTTTAAGAGTTGGAAATTGATGAATTTTGGTGGAAGGGTGTCTAAAATGTATTAGAGTTAGTTCATAGTTTAAATGCAACCAATGATCCGTTGTCCAATCTACGGGGCGTGGACTGCTTCCATCGATGGACAGTTAGACAAATTCATGGAGGCCTGTTTTGACAAGTCTCAGACTAAAACAACGAGTGTGCAGCAGGGAAGTGAACAGTGTCTGTCATTTGACAAACGGACCATTTGTCGTGGTCTTGCCTGTCAGGGGACTACTTTGTTGCACATTTTAAATGGGTTAAGTTTATTAATTGGGTGGTTAGTTAATTATTTAGGGGTCTAGGGAGGCCTAATTAGTTAGTTAACAACCTATATAAAGATCCTAAGCTAATTGAACTAACCTAACCCTCATAATTCTCAAACCCAAATTCTCTTCTTTCTCTCTCCCAAGTTGAAGAACACCATAGAAAGTCATATTCAAAGGGGTTCTAGGGCTGAAATCACCAAGGTTTCTCCATCAATCTTCATCAAACAATAAGGTATGGGATTTCTTTCACCTTTGGGACTTTTTCCCCCAAAGGGTTCCATCAAATTAATTTCAAAAGTATGAAATTCAAGTTGGTCTTTTCCAATCTCGAAATTGATCTTGAGAATTGCTTTGTTTATGATTTCCTTTGTATATTATTAATATATTAACATGTATTATAACTCAATTATGTTATTTCTTGATGGATTCGTTTAGTTCTTAGAAGATGACATTTTCCCCTTAACCCTAGATTGTGATCTTGATATGAATTGTCTAGTGTTGGTTCAATTGACTTGGTTTTTGGTTGAATTACTATCCTATAATGTTATTGTATAAATTATGAATAAATTAAGATGAATTGTAGTCTTATCATTCTAGTTCTTGAGAAATTGATCTAGGTTATGAAGTAGATGATGGATTTGACCTAGGCCTCTTATATTAAGCTATGAACTAGTGATGGATTGTGATGTAGTAATTCAATTGGCTTTGTTATCAAGATGGTTATTGTTGTGTGGTGACATTACACCATTATTGGGTTGAGTTAAGGGTTGATGTTAAGACCTTGATGATAGATTATGAAGGAGACTTTGTACGTCTTGTGATCCCTATTCTTTACTTCAATCGTGGTAAATTGTGATTAAGTGATGATATTGCATTTAAGTATAGTTTGTATTAAGATTGATAGGGTTGGTATGATGTTGAATTTAAATGTATTGACTATGGTTTGTGAGGTGTTGGCTAAGATGTAAATGACATAAGGATGGTGATAAATTATTATTGTGCCTTATAATGATGTGAATGTCTAAATGTGCTAACCTCACTTATACGAATTGTAATGAAAGGACTATACTCATGAAATTCTTATTGAACTATGATGATGATGATTATACAAGGAATATACTCTATGATCTACATTAAGCTATGATGATTAATAAAGACATTAAAGACATTTCAAAAGGGACTCTAGCTTAGCACTGAGTGAACTAGAGTGAGGAGTATTCCTTCCCACATAGGAAAGGTAAGATCACTAATGTACTCTTGAGACTGGAGACTATAATGCATGTAGCATAAAGAGGGTCCCAATTATATCTCCTAGTTCTTGAACTATGTTGCCCCCATAGGAATACTTGCTAGTGGATCCATGTAGCTACTATGTTCATGTTTTTGTACTACCTTGGCAAGTAGTCTACCTTCCTTCAGTGTAGGGTTCTATGACACCGATTCCACATTATCTCATATGATCTATGTCGGTTAAGTCAAGGTGTTCCAAAAATGGAAAATGAAATAAAGGAATAAACTCTAACTAGGATGACCTAAGGGGTTTAGCTTGGTCTATGTAGGGGTATGGGACTCTACCTAAACATTGCACTAGTTAGCCTTGAGGGAAGTCTTAGGAGGATGTTTTTATGTATGTATATGCTTATAATGGTATATGATATACATATGATGATCTTTCACATTGTTGATACTATATGATGATTGGTGTAACACTTTGAAAATCCAAGATGAGCTCTAGAGCCTAACATAAGTGTCATAAGGTTTAGACACTATTTCAAGGTCCATTTTTATGAATACAAGTCATTTAGGAAGTCTAGAAACCAAAACGTCCAAGAACGTCCATGACGTCCGAAAATAAGATCAAGGAGGTACTAGCGTGCCTTAGCCGATTTGACTAGCTTTACAAAGTCGGAAAAGTATGAAAATTGGTGGACGGGTGTCGAACATGTGTTTAAGTTGATTCATAGTCTAAAATTCAGGGTATGACTCCCCAAGTACCAACAAAGGACCCTTGAGGAGGATCCTTGCATTTCCGGGTCAAGGACTGCCTAGGCAGTGTGCACCCACGAAAGGAATCGACGGGGTGTGTGTGGATCGACAGGCATCGATGCCATACGTAGACCCACCCTTAGAAAAATACTTAAAGGTACTCTTTTTCACAGTCTCTGACTTACCTACGAATGTGCAGCACGAAAGGGGGTAGGGATCGTCGACTCACAGACAGACCGTTGGTCGAGGTCTCATCTGTGAGGACCTGACTTTTCTGCACATTTTACAATTAATTAATTAATTAATTAACGGATTAGGTCATCATTTAGTGGTTAAGGGAAGCCTAATTATGTTAATTAACACCACATATAAAGACCCCGACCCCACTAAAATAATCTAAGCTGTCATAACTTACAAAACAAAACTCTCTTCCTTCTCTCTTCTTTCTCTCTCTAATGAAAAATTCCATTGAAGACCAAGATAGGGGAGGATTTAAGGGATGAAAAGATTATATTTCACCATCAATCTCCATTAATTATTAAGGTATGGTATCTCTTTCACCTTTGAGACCTCTTTCCTCAAAGGGTTCCATCAAATTGATTTCTAAAATTGGGTTTTCAAGTGAGTTTCATCCAACTCGAAAATTATATTATGAATTGATTTTTTATGATTTATTTTGTATATTATGAATGGATTAACATGTAATCTAACTTAATTATGATATATCTTGATGGTTTGGTCTAGTTTGTAGAAGATGACCTTTACCCCTTAACCCTAGGTGATGATTTTGATATGAATTATATTGTATTGGTTTAATTACTACTAGATGATGTTTCTATACTAATCATGAATGAATTAGAGTGAATTATAGTTCTTGAGAAGTGATCTAGGTTATGAAGTATGTTGTGAATTGACCTAAGTATTTTGTCTTAAGCTATGAACTAACATTAAATTGTGATGTAGTGATTCTTTTAGCCTTGTTATCATGTTGTTCATCGAATTATGATGATGTTATACCCTAATTGGGTTGAATTAAGGGTCGATGGTAAGACCTTGATGATGATTTACGAAGGAGACTTGGTAAGTCTTATGATCCCTATCCTTTACGTCAAATTATGGTTAATTGTGATTTAATCATGATGTTGTATTGGAGTATGCCTTGTATTAGGGTTGATAGGGTGGTATGATGTTGAATTGAAATTTATTGACTATGATTAGTGAGGTGTTGGCTTAAGATGTGAATGTTATAAGGATTGTGAATGATTTAACAATGTGTCTTATCATGATATGAAAATGTTAATATGCTAACCTCACCTATATGAATTGTAGTGAAAGGACAATACTCATGCAATTCTTATTGAGATATGATGATGATGAATATACAAGGGTTAGACCCTATGATCTACAATAAGCTATGATGATTAATAAAGACATTAAAGACATTTCAAAAGTTACTCTAGCTTAGAACCAAGTGAACTAGAGTGAGGAGTGTCCCTTCCCACATAGGGAAGGTAGGATCACTAATGTACTCTTGAGATTGGAGACTACAATGCATGTAGCATAAAGAGGGTCCCAACTATATCTCCAAGTTCTTGAACTATGTTGCCCCCTTAGGAATACTAGTTAGTAGATCTACGTAGTTGCTTTGTTCATGATTTGGTATTACTTGGCAAGTAGTCCGCCTTCTTTCGGTATAGGGTCTTATGACACCAGATTCAACAGTAGCTCATGTGGTCTATGTCGTTAGGGCAAGATGTTCCCAAAAGGTAAAATGAACTAAAGGAGTGAAGTCTAACTAAGAAAACCTAAGGGGTGTAGCTTAGTCTAGGTAGGGGTATGGGACTCTACCTAAACATTGAACTAGTTGGCCTTGAGGGGAGTCTTAGGAGGATGTTCTTATGTATGAATATGCTTATGATGATATATGATATGTACATGATGAACTTTCACATTGTTGATATTATATGATGATTATTTCACTTATGAATATGTGTTGGTCTACATTGTTGAAGTAAAATGATATGTACTCTTAAATGTTATGCTATGGGAAGTAGGATGTTGGTCATGATTCTAGTTGGGTTACTTGATTGAGTAATGTTATAGGACTTTGCTTGGTTATTGCACTTGTTGACTTGATAGGTGTTCATGGCTAATTTTCTTGCTTTGGTTATGTTATAATGAACTCTTATTCATGCTTGTTGCTATTATGACTTGATGATAGGGTTACTTGAGTATGTATTCAATTATATTATATGCATATTGACTTGACTAGTTTTGATGTTGTTTTGTGATGTACATGCCTATGACTTAATGAACATTTCCTAATGGTTGGTATGGTCTTGTTGAATATGCATAAGGGTTTTTAATGAAAAGTGCATGCTTATTGAAATGTCCCTTTGCTTAGCATGTTTTCATAGTATGTGTGCATATGGTCTCATACTTAGTACAAGTGGTGTACTTACCCCTATTTCTTCCTTTTTCCTAACATTTTAGGTTTCGGTCTTTGAAGAGCTTTTGGAGAAAACTTTGAAGAAGACTTGGAATTCTTGATCATCCAAGTTGGGTAGGTCCTCAGTTTCCTAGGGCAATTCCAATATCAATCTATGAAGTTGTTTTAGTATTAAGACTCTTATGTTTCTTTCCTTTCAATTGAGTACTAAACATTTGTATGACCTATATGTGGTCTTATTGAATTGATGTATGGGCTAGGACCAACTTGATATACTCTTGTTAGATGGTTATGAGATGAGACGACTATTTTTAGACTATGTTATATTCTATATATCTATGTGCAATAATAGTATAAGACTAAGTAATCTTCCTATACAAAGGGTATATGTATACTCTCTCTATACATATACTATGTGTGTGTAGATATCTATGTAAACATCTAGTAGAATTAATGAAAAGTTCTAAATTTTCTGATAAATTTGACCTATGAATGTAATGATGTAAGCTAAGAGGCTAGTCTTAGTTCTCAAAAAGGACGACAACACCGGTTCCATCTAGGGGGTATTCCCAGATGTGACAATTGGTTTCACTTATGAAATATGTGTTGGTCTTCATTGCTAAAGTATGATGATATGTAGTCTTAATGATGCACTGTGTAAAGTTGGACATTGGTTGTGGGTATTGTTGAGTTTACTTGATTGAGTAAGGTTGTCGGGCTTAGCTTGGTAATTGCATTAGTTGACTTAATGAGGGTTCATGGGTAATTGTCTTACTTTTTTTATGTTATAATGAACTCTTATTCATGCTTGTGATGCTATAGCTTGATAATAGGGTTGTCTTGACTATGTGTTCCAATAATGTGAATATGCATGTTGGGTTGACTAGACTTAGTATTGTTGGTCTTGTGATGTACATACTCTTGACTTAATGAATATGCCTTATTGATTTGTTTGGTCTTCTTGAATGTGCATAAGGCTTTTCAAAGTAAATTGCATACTTTAATGAATTGTCCCTTTTTAGCATGATTTTATGATATGCGTCCATATGATCTCATACTTAGTACAAGTGGTGTACCAACCCCAGTTTCTTCCTTTTTCCCAAAAATTTTAGGTTTCGGTCGTTGAAGGGATTTTGATACGACTTTGAAGAAAGACTTGGAATTCTCATTCATCCAAGTTGGGTAGGTCCTTACTTTCCGAGGGAAATCTCAATATCAAGCTTATGAAGTTGTTCTAGTTTTAAGACTTGTGTTCTTTCCTTTTCATTTGAGTATTAATTATTGTATAGCCTATATGTGGCTTTATTACGTTGATGTATGGGCTACACCCAAATTGTTATACTCTTGTTAGATAGTTATGATATGAGACATCCATTTGAGACTATGTTATATCTTATATATCTATGTGCAACAAAAGTAAAAGACTGTGTAATTTTCCTATACGAAGGGTCTATGTATACTCAATATAAATATTATGTGTATGTGGATGTCTATGTAAACCTCAATGTAGAAGAAATGAAAAGTTTTAAATTTTCCGTATTTTTGACCTATGAATGTAATGATTTAAGCTAAGAGGCTAGTCTTAGTCCTCAAAGATGACGACGACGCCATTTACGTCTAGAGGTTGCTCCTCGGATGTGACAGCAAGTGTTTCTTAACATTATCTAGTAGTTATAAGTTAGTATAATAAGTGAGCAATCATATTGATATCCGAGTTTATAAATGAACATTAAGAGCGTCGTGATCAAAAGAATGAAAACATGACGGTGATGATGTTTATTCAATATCTAATCTGGTAGATTTGACATATAGTAGGTAATAAATTAGTGTGTTACGTTTTACAAGTGTGAGTGGTACAAGTATGAGATTCTAACTTTTAGATGAGAGCAATAAAGTGTGGCTAAGTTATTAGATTAACAAGATAATTAAGAGGTATACCCGAGATTGTATGTAGTTCGAGATTTAATTAACTTAATTGTTATTCTTCATGTGTTCCTAGATAGTATAACTGAGCTATTAATGTAAAATAGGTTGAGGTAAGAATTAACTTTCTTCCATTAAGAGCGATATGAAACAGTCTTATAAGCCATTGACAAGAGGTTAAGAGAAGCATCTTAGAAAGAGATCTTAGAAGGATACTTAGTACCTGCTTAGGAAGATTTTAGTAGCCATGACATAAGCCTTTCCTGAGTATTAGAGTAAATGAAATGTAGACCAATTTAGAGATAATGAGAATAGATTCATGGCTTTAGATTTCAACTCCAAACCTAAGGGGGAGATGATAAGATGAGAAATGAAGTCAAGTATTTAGGATGAGATGGTGATGTCTTCATAAATAGTTTTCGAGATATATCAATATGTTTATAATCTTACATATTCCTCAACTGAAGTTATCACAACATCTTGTGGATATTTCTAATATCAGAATTGTATCTATGACCTATGCTCATACACTTCAGAGAGATTCACATTGATGCTCAGTTTTCTGAATGAGAGGCAAAGACATTTCCCATTGATCTCAATCTTATCCATAAAGTTATGGATATCAGTCTCATGATATGAGCATATTCATATAAGCATTCATGTCTCACAGTATGTTTAGTCTTACAAATCCATGAATTACTCTCAATGGTAAGCAACATAATGTTATGTCATGCATAAACTTATATCACAATACTCAAATGAATAGTGCTTATGATCTTTCTCTCTAAATCCCTTTCAGTAATCCTTTTTAGTTTTGTAGAGTTGCGTTGTTGATAGTAGTTTTTGACAATGAGAGGATGAAAAGTTTTTAGAAAGTGGGTTAGTAGGAGTTTACCGAGTGGTTAAAGTTCTAAGCTTGAATGTGGTGTTATTAACATGTCGACAATGTGTGATACATTAGGTATTTCGTGGTATGAGCTCAAGGTTAATTGAATATATTGATAAGAATTATTGTTCTTGGTATGAGATTCCCTAGAGAGGTTTAGAAGCCGAATTTTGTGATTTAGATCAGAATAAGCACTCTATGTTAAGTTCTTTATGATTCTGAGTTAGACTTGAATACAGTAAGAGTAACCCCTCCCATCCTCAGTTTAACCATCATTCAAAGACGAATGATCCCATGGAGGAGATATTGTAACACCCTTAAATTTCTAAATTAAGCCCAAACTATTCTTGAAATGTGTATAAGGTCGTAGTGAGTGACTCTTAATTTTTCTAGGTAAATTTTTTAGTGTGCAAATATTTTGGATATCAATTAAGGTCACTAGAATCTCCTAGCACGGAGTTGATTTGAATGTTTCCTTATGGATTTAGTTTTGAGATAAGATTCTACTTAGGTCAACTTTAAACGATCATATCTCTTAGAATATGAAGATTTTGGTGGCCCATAATCTATCAAATTAAACATCTTTCATGTATCTTTCCAATGTCACCAAGTTTGTGTCATTCGTTATTCAAAGTAGAGAGTTATGATCAATTTACTAAATAATGTCGTGCAGTTCCATTTTAGCGGCGGGAAAATTCTAAATGACATAATCTTCTTCTCATAATACCCCTAGGAAAACCTTAAGATGTATTTCTTAACTCCTATAAATCCCTAAACAATCTTATTTCCATCTTTGTAATTCCTTCTTCTTCAATCTCAAACCCTAATAAAAAATTCTAAGGAATACCAAAGCATAAGACCTTCAAGAAAAATTCTTTCAAATATTTTTCAAGATTCGTATTCAAGCGATGTTCTTCCAAATCGTTTTTAAGATTCTTCTTCAATGTTTTTGAAGAGACTAATTCAAGAAAGGATTTCTTGATTGTTCTTCTTCAAATTAGAGTTCTTCTTCAAGATTATTCAAGAACTTTGTTCTTCCAGATATATTAAGGCTATCATAGTGCTGGACTAGTTCGTCCTCATGCCCTACATTTACTTTCAGATCAGGAAAAGACTAATATAGCATTCATTCCCTAGATTTGACTATTCTCTGTATAAGTTGATTTTGAGTTTTTGAGTTCATGTTTCTTTTAAAAATTATATTCCTAATTAATGAGTTTTTATATTATTATTGAGATACTTGAGTTGATTTTTTCATGTATATGTTTCAGCATGAACCCTACTTTGGATTATAAGTTTTGAAAAGCTTTTTTTTAATCCAATGCTTAAGTTCTCAAACTGAGTTTTGAGAAAATAAAAGATGAGTTTTGAAAAAAGATTTTCTAAAACATTATTAGTATGACAATCGAGTGTATCATCAATGTTTAAGCAATATGGTATCTAGATGTACCATCAATGTTTATGCAATATGATTTCCTGAGTCACCAATGATCATATTATGATATGATTTTAAAATGTATTTTAGAAAGATTTTTTAAGCATGAGTATAAGGAGACTGTGTATTCACAGAGGCGTCAAAGTTTACATTGATAAAAGAGAAATTGAGATTTCTAAATGAATAATGAGTTCAAAAGTTATTTCAAGAGTTGTTATCTCTTTTAAGAGGGTATTTGAGCAATTATCTCAAACAAAAGGAAGAGGTATGATTTTTTTTAAACATATGAGCATGATTATATATCATTAGGAGTATTATTCAACACCGATATGGGAGAGAGTTCAAATAACTCACACCCCCCATAAACCATGTATGCCAACACGAGTAAAGGGTCATACCTTTTAGATTATTCTTTATTGATTTTAAGAATAGGTTAGTGGATCCACTTAGTTGAGTATATCTTGGAAAGGTATAGGATAATTCTGGCAGCGTGAACGAGATATTGTATCATCATGTAGCTCATAGTGATGGTTATCGGTTAAAGAATCTCTTAGTATAGTTAAAGTGCATTTTTATATATCACGTATTATGTTGAGTTCAGAGATGAGAAATCATTTTGTAAGTATTTAAATGATTTAACTCCACTATTTCTTTACATTCAGCTTGAATACATTATTATCTAATGCAGTCCTTTGTTTCAGTTATTTGTTATTTACTTATGTTATACACTCGTACATTCAATGTATTGATGTCATTCTACCTACATCTTTTAATGATGAAGATATAGGATATTAGGATCCTCAACAAGATTATGTTGATCACTTCATCTTCTCATCAACTTTTGAGTGAGGTTTTCCTACTTCCGGAGAACTCCAGTTTTTATTAGGTTGTAGTAGTGGTTCTTTTGAGGAGTCGTGGGACTTGTTTCACCATTTATATTTGTTTAGTAGAGGCTTCATAGATAAACAATTTTGGAGAGTCTTTCAGTTTCAGATATCCTATTTAAAACTTATATTTCATACTCAATATGTCCACTACAATTATGAGATTCAATAAATTGTTTTTAAAAATTTATTTTAATTTTTTGATGTTTATGTATGCTCAAGTTAGTATTTCACTTGTAGTCAATAAGGATGAGGGTTAGCTTGAGGGCCAACAATGGTTCTCGAGTGCTGACCATATCAAGGGTGTAGCTCGGGTCGTGACAAACTTGTATCAGAGCACAGAGTTTAAGTATCCTAGGGTGTATGAAGTTGTGTCAAGTAGGACCTTATTTATGGTTTTGATGGTTTTGAGAGACCCGATTCTATAAATGAGGGACTATAGACATTTAGGAAAAGATTCCCTTCTTTCGGAATCTAAATCGTGCAGTAGAGTTGTGTCATAAGGAAATTATTCAAAACTCGTGAATTTCTCAAATTCATTTGACTATCCGCAGTACTCAAGGTAATTGAAAGGCAAAGTCAAATCATTACCGATGAGTTACTCTAAGCAAAAGTATTGAGAAATTCATGAGACTACATAAGGGCTTAAGAGAAGCCCATGGGTTAGCTTAAGTGTTGAGATTCAAAAGAATGCACTTTTATTCATATGAATCATGTATTCGAGCTAAAAAGCAGATGTATTCCTAGACTTTTTTTCTCTAAATCTTGTTTCAGTTGAGACCCTTATGTGAAAGTGTGTTTTGGAGCTTGGTAGTATTTTCACCCAAAAAGATAGTATGAGTTATGAGGTCATAAGCAGTAGTAATAATAGTTTTAAAAGTTAGAAGAATGCATGTAGAGGTTTAGTAATCTAAGAAAGGGAGATAGTGCTGAGGCAATGTATGTTATTATAGTCATGCACTCAGTAGGTTATTAATGAGTGTTTTTCCCTTATGTGTAGTCTAAGAAGTAATAATTTTGTATAGAGTTCATGATAGAAGGTAGAGGAATAGTTACCAGTTAGGATGAGCTAGAGTATACTTTAACTAGAATGGAGGTTATCATGATGTGTCATTGTGTTAGTAATCACAACATGTAGGTGTTGAATAGAAGTATAGGAGTATTCATGAGGTGATATCTCTAAGCTAGGTTTATGATCTTAAAGAGAAAGCTCATAATATTCAAAGAGTTATATAACTAATTAGGCAATGATATATGGTGAATGAGTACATACTAATTAAGTCATGAAATTGAATGTGACGATAATTGAAGTATGTATACGAGATAGAGATTGACTACTTGTCATGAGGTCTTAGTGGGAAAGTGTTTCTTAACTTAATCTAGTAGTTGTAAATTAGTATAATAAGTGAACAATCATATTGATATTCGGGTTTAGTAATGAACATTGAGCTTGAATTTGAGATGAGCATCGTGATGAAAAGAATGGAAATATGAGGTTGATGATGCCACATATATAATGAGGAAGCTACAATGTTTAGCAACTTTTCACTTTCTTCTTACTCCCATTCTTGCAATAGAAATCAACTATATTAACGTTTTTTCTATCGTGTATATGTGTCTTTTCAAATCACGCCTTTACAAGGAGTTATGCATGGAAGTCATGCTGGGAGGAATTCTAATCCTAAACCTCAAGCACCTCATAATGCACCAGAAGTGCAACCCCCTTAGGGAGATGTCAGTAAAGTTGAGTTCAGGAATGATATTAAGATGTTTACTCACATTGCGAAATAAGTTGGTCAACAAGGAGTGGATCATCATGATGTGTCTGATAAGTCGTGAATCTGTTAGTTTTTTTAGGATGAATCCCCCAGAATTCACAAGGTCAAAGATCAATTGAGGATTCAAAGAACTTTGTGGAAGAGCTTTAGAAAGTGTTTGAGGTCATGCATTTTGCTAATACAGAGTGTGTGGATTTAGCCTCATAACATCTCAAAAGGATTTTAAGGATATGGTACGATCAATGGAAGAAGAGCATGGCAGAGTGAGCACCACTTTTGAGTTAGGATGCATTTGAGAATGTTTTCTTAGGGAGTTCTTTTCTTAGAGAGATAGGGGAAGCTAAGATGAGAGAGTTCTTAAATCTTAAGCATGAAGTTATGACTATGTCACTACCCAAATTCACAAGTCGTGATGACACCTATGTTCTCAGCCAACAAGTGAATCAACCCAACATATTTATAAATTTTAACTAACTAATAAGTTAAAAGGTAAATAGCGATAAAATCTCTGACACTAAGTTCTTTATAAATATGAAATGGGGAAAGCTAGAAATACCACCCAAAAATTGGTGTCATAAGTACATGAGTTTTTAAATGTGATGCAAGTCCAAAACAAAAATGACAAATCCAACATATGGGATCTCATGTCTGAATACTAAAACTACAAAATAAAAAAAAAGATAGAGGTATATGTGGGCCACGGGACAACCAAGAAGCTCACCACAACTCAAAGATACTCCAAGATCGGACGTGAAGTACTCCACGAGATATGCTTGTAACGGTATTGAATCTGCACAATAGAGAGTGACACAGGTGTAATATAAGTATGATATCGATGACGAAGAAGTAGTGATAGGAGTTTATATAAGAAAATACTTCTTTAGTTATACAAGTCTATATTCACTTACTAGTCAAGTTTCATCAATAAAGAATCAAACTACACGTAATGTACAACCAACAATAAATCATGTAATCAACAAGAATAAATAAGGTAATGAGATGCGATGCAATACAATGTGACACCATGAAATGTTATGCCTCAGATGCCAAGTATTCTCTGAACTGTATATACATGATACTCCTCGAAAATACATCGAGAGTTCATGACCCATGGGGGACTCGCGAGGTCCATATACCTACACAGACGATCTCAATGCACTATCATAAAATCAAACAAATTCTGAACTGGCGGTCTCCCCATGCCCAAATTATAATTTTAACATCTCATCATCCCCGCACGGATGATCTCCACATGCCTAGCTCATACTCAATCTCATGTCAATGCATGTGCACAATAGTATTTCAATAAAGGGGATAATGATGTATCTCAATCAATTAAGTATCAACATAATACATAACCACCTCAACCATTACAAATAAACGAGTTTAAATAAGAACACAATCACACAAGGAATTCAAGTCAATATTATATTAGTTAATGTTCATATGCTTCGGCATTCTCAGATTACAATCTGCCTACTATAGTAAAAAACTTTCCCTTTATAACACCGGTACTCGTACCAATGCCCGTCACACCATTCATACGAGACTCCCCATATTTCTCCCTTACACATTGTCTATTCCATTTATCTTTAATTAGGAAAATGTCCTTCAACGAAGTCTAAAAGTCTTAACATACCTAGAGTGTCGAATTCGTGCCAAGAATCCTCAAGATTTTTCCTTCCCTTTTTGCAGAGATTTAGAATGTTCTTAATCTACCAATTATGCAATATTTGTAAGTAAGAGAGTTCATAGACACTCATATTACTACACTTCTAGCCTAAAGCAAAAACTCATCAAATTGCAATAGCTGCTAATTGTGGTGCCAACTAATATGTCATGTCTTATATTTCTCTAAAAATCAAGCCTGGTGTTTATCCTCAAACTCTTTAATTCAATGTTAATCATATAATATACACCTACTAATTAATTATCTATCTCAATATAGAAAATAAATTTAATTTATATTGTAATAATAATAATTGAAATAATCCAATTTTCAAATCATGCGCTAACACAAAATCCCAGAACCTCGAAATAACTACTCTATGTATACAAATTCTAAATTCTACACATTACTACCTATGGTCATTATTAGCAAATCATTGTCAATTCCATAAACAAATAATAAACTAAACCTTTGCAATCATTAGGAAATCATTAGCAATTAATTCATCCTACCAAGAAACCATCCAACGGTAGAGTGTCAAGCTTCCAAAATTTGCTTTCCCTAACCTTAATTATTATTTATGTTCCCGCCGATATCTTATCAACACAGTTTTAGATCCATTAATGAGAATTTCAGGACGAAATCTTGCTAGCACTGATTTGTTGGCAGCAATATTTTATAATAGGACAAATAAAATTCCTATCCAGACAACCCAAACACACACTACATATTAACTTAAATTAATTTTTTTTTTACCTGACATGTTGTGTTCTTGCTCTACTAATGCAGTAGTTCTCTTAATCGTGTGCAGATAGAAGTTAAGGTGAATTGTGGTATGACAAGAAATTATAAGCCCTCGATTAATCTTAATTCATCTCTTTACATGGGCCAAATTTCTTGGATATTAAAATAGATTATGGACTTAGCTCATTAACTATCAACTAGTTTACTTTATTTAATAAATACTCACAAATTAAATCATCGTAGTTATCAAATAGTTCCAAAATTTCTATTCAAAAATATACGGAAAGAGTTAAAATAGACCTAGTTCTCAAAACAACCTAGCGTGCCGTTATATCACCAACCACTTAATCAAATGTTTGTCCTCAAACGGAAAAAGAAAAGAACTGACCTGATTGCTCAAAAAGCTGAGGGTATCTTCTCCTCATATCTGACTCGGTCTCCCATGTAGCCTCCTACACTGGACGATGCATCCATTGAGCCTTTACTCAAGCAGTGGACGATGCATCCATTGAGCGTTTACTCAAGCAATCTCTTTTGGACCTTAATTTTCAAATTTTTCTATCCAAAATGGTTACCGGCTCCTCCTCAAAAGTCAAATACTTATCAAGTAACACAGAATCCCATTGAATCACATGCGCACCACCCTGATGATACTTTTTTAACATCGAGATATGAAATAGTGGTTGAACATCTGACAAAACAGGTGGCAACTCCAAATGATATGCTACCTCACCAATACACTCTACAATCTCGAAAAGACCAATATACCTTTGGCTCAACTTCCCCTGCTTTCCGAATCTCATCACACCCTTCATGGTGAAACCTTAATTAGAATCCTCTCTCCCACCATAAACTCAAAATCACAAACCTTCTGATCTGCATAACTCTTTTGCCTACTCTGAGCCATGAGAAGTCTATCTTGGATCAATTTAACCTTGTCCTAAGACTCGCTCAGCTGATTTGTACCCCATGGTTTAACCTCAAATGCATCAAACCAACCAATTGGAGATCGACATCTCCTACTATACAGAGCCTCGAATGGTGCCATCCCAATGATCGAATGGTAACGGTCATTGTAAGCAACTCTGCTAATGGCAAGGACTGATCTCAGTGACCACCAAAGTAGGTCACACACACCCTCAAGACGTCCTCAAGAACCTGAAAAGTCTGTTCAGACTGACCGTCAGTCTGAGGGTAAAGGTTGTACTAAGATCCACCCGAGTTTCCAACTCATTTAGACTGCCGGAATTGATATGTAAATTATGTGCTACGATTATAAATAATAGAAATGGGAACCCTATGCAAACAAACTATATCTCAAATATATATTTTGGCTAACTTCTCTAAATTATAAGTAGTCTGAACTGGTACGAAGTGTGTAAACTTAGTCAATTGATCCACAATGACCCATATAGCATCAAACTTACCCAAGGCACGTGGAAACCCTACCACAAATTCCATAGCAATACACTCCAACTGCCACTCATGTATGGGTATCCTCTAAGTCACAGCTTCAGAATTATTGTGTTCATACTTCAGTTACTGACAATTCAAACACCGAGATACAAAATATGTTATGTCCCTTTTCATACGACACCGCCAATAATGTTGCTTCAGGTCACAATACATCTTAGTATCCCCTGGATAATAGAGTACCTCAAACTATCTGCCTCTTTCATGATGAGTCTAGTTAAATCACCTATCCGAGGAACATATATACAAATTTTTATCCTCAAAACTCCCTCATTATTAGGAATTGCATCTTTAGATTCTTCTTTTGACACTTTGTCTCGAATCTTACATAAATCACAATCATCAAACTATTGAGTCCGAATTTTCTCCAACAACGGTGACCTTGCCTCCATATAAGCCAAAACCTTACCAGATTCTGAAATATCAAGCCTCACAAAGTTATTGGCCAAGGATTGGACATCCCTAGCTAAAGAACACTCGTTAGCCTGTAATAATCCAACACTACTCATACTTACCGCATTTTGACTCAAGGCATCTGCTACCACATTTGCCTTACCAAAATGATAAATAATAGTCATCCCGTAATCATTGAGCAACTCCAAACACCTCTGCAATGTCAAATTGAGGTCCCTATGATTGAATATATACCGAAGACTACTATAATCCATGAACACCTCACAATTCACACCATAAAGATTATGCCACCAAATTTTAAATGCAAACACAACAGTCGCCAACTTCAAATCATGAATAGGATAGTTCTTCTCATGAACCTTTAACTGCCTTGAAGCATAGGCTACACCCTTTCCTTTCTGCAACAATACGCAACCAGGGCCAATTCGAGAAGCATCACAATATGAACCAAAACCCTATCCCTCCACGGGTAGGGTCAAAATCGGAGCAGTAGTCAATAAAGTTTTGAGCTTTTGAAAACTCACCTCACATTCATTAGACAACTAGAAAACCACTTTTTTTTAATCTAGTTAATGGGGATGCAATGGATGAGAACCCCTCTACAAATCATCGAAAATAATCTGTAATGCCTAAGAAACTCTGAATTTCAGTAACTAAAGTAGGTCTGACCCAATATCGGACTACCTCAATCTTCTTAGGATCCACATAATACCTTCCTTGTACACTACATATCCCAAGAATGCTATCGAACTAAGACAAAACTCACACTTATAAAATTTTGCATAGAGATTCTTCTGCTTCGTAATCCCAAGCACAATCCTCAAGCGATGCAGGTGTTCCAGCTTATTGCGGGAGTATATCAATATATAATCTATGAAAACAATAAAAAGTAATCCAAGTACAGTCTGAACACTCCATTCATTAATTCCATAAAAGTTGTTAGGGCATTAGTCAATTGAAAGACATCACCGAGAACTCGTAATGGCCATAGTGTGTTCGAAATGTTGTCTTAGGGATATCCTCTGCCCTAATATTCAGTTGATGATAGTTGAATCTAAAGTCAAAATTGGAGAAAACTAAAGCACCCTATAGCTGATCAAATAAATTATCAATATGAGGTATCAGACATTTATTTTTTATGGTTACCTTATTTAACTGTCGGTAGTCAATACACATATGCATCGATCAATCTTTCTTCTTCACAAATAACACTATAACACCTTTAAGAAGAAACATTTGGTCCTGCGACTGTTCCTTCAACTCTTTCAATTCAGTTGGTGCCATACAATAAGGAGAAATGGAGATAGCTTGAGTGCATGGCTCTATGTCAATATAAAAATCAATATCATGATCAGGTGGAAGACATGGTAAATCTGTTGGAATAATACCTCCCAAAATTCAGTGACAACCGGAATAGACTCAAGCATAGGAGTCTCAACACTAGTATCTCAAATTTGCACCAAGTAAGCCAAACATCCTTTCTCTACCAAGTGACGAGCCTTAGGAAATGATATCACCCCATTAGGAGGGTGAATAAGAGACCCTCTCCATTCAATAAAAGGGAATCCAAGTATAGCTAATGTAACTGTTTTGGTATGACAACTCAAATTGCATGATGAGGAGATAATCAATCCATACCAAGAATCACATCAAAATCTACCATATCTGAGACTTTTAAATTTGTGTGAGTGTCATATCTCATCAAGGCAACAATACATAGTCGATACACCTGATCTACCATTGCAGAATCCCAATAGAAGTAAAAAATGTACAGACAAATCAAGAGACTCACATAATATATCAGACTCGAAGCAAATATGTGAACACATAAGAATAAGTAGAGCCTGGATCAAATAATACAGTAGTTCGTCGATGACAAACAAGAATAATACATGTGATAACAACATTTGAAGCCTCAACCTATGGCATACTGTTGACACCCAATTTCGACCGACCTTTAACCATTTGAGGATTTTATTCGACTAAATACGTATTTTAAAATTTACTTAAAGTTTTAAAGTTTTAGTCGACTTTTCTCAAAAATCATATATTTTAGTATCGTTTACTTTATAAATTTATTTCAAATGTTTTAAAATTTAGGTGATTTTCAATTATACAAAAATATTTTAATGTATGTAGTATTTTAATTAAATACTAATTCCTACACTTTCTTTAAATTTTAAATTCTAGCCTATTCTATCATAATTTCTCTCAATTCTAGCCACTTGAATTAGAGTTTATTTCAATCATAGTCACTCTTTCATTCCAATTCTAGCCAAATCTTATTGCAATTGTAGCCATTCCATATTCAATCCAATCGGATTTCAATACATCTCATCTTTTAATCTCATCCATTTATTTTATCAAGCAAATCCTAACCCTTCATCTCGTATTAAATCAATGGTCCAGATTTAATCTACATATTTTAACCTAAAAGACTCTAATCCCTAAAATAATTCTCATTCTCATTCTCTTCTCCCTCCCTCAGATCAGCCGCCTCTCTCTCTCTCCCAACTCCACCAGCGACTTCCATCTTCTCCGGCTCCTCTCTTACGCCAGGCTGCCTTCCCCCTTGCTATTCTCTTCCTCCTCCATCTTCCCCTTCCTCTCTCCTCCCCATCTGCCTACCCCTCTCTGTTCCTCTCCTTCGTTCCCTCTCTTTCTTTTGTTTCGCAGGCACAGTTGCAGTCGACGCCAGCAGGCTCAACCGGCGTCAACCAGCAGCACCCAACAGTCGTAGCTCTGACCGGCGACAGCCACCAGACGAGCAGCGAGCGGCGTCAACCACAGTCCACAGTCACTGGCAGCGTGGAAAGCACGATGGAGGCCACCAGCAGCTGCAACAAACAGCAACAGGCAGCATCTCCGACCGGCGACAGCCACCAGACGAGCAGCGACCGGCATGAACGCCAGCGGCTCCAGCAACTCCCACTGGCAGCCATCGGCAGCAGCATAAAATAGCGCAGCTCCGACCAAACAGCAACAACAGCAAAATCATAGCGTCTTCAGCCAAAAAAACTCCGGTGATAGACCGGTTTTTGATCGGAATAACGAACTCAACAGATCCATCCGGGTAATCTTTTCCTAAAATATCATTTCACCTTTTAATAAATTTGTTCTTCTTCTACAAAATTGGTTGTCTGACTGCCTGAATGAATAAATTTTATGCATGTTATCTTGATCTTAAATCTGTGAATTTCTGATTTTTAGACTTGGTGTGTTATTGAAATCTTGTCCATTTCGACTTGGAATGACGGTTAACTTAGCTATTTGCCTAGATATCGCATATTATGGGTTCCAATATTATTGTGATTGATGGTGCCTGGTTTCAGCCATTAATGGGGAGTGATAACTCACTCCTTGAAGGATCGTTCCTTTAGCTTAGATTTGATTCGTTTTTTTTTAAAAAAAAATAATTAAATTAAATGAGTTTACAATTTCTGACTTGACTTTACTTTATTAAGTGTGGTTGATTATTAGTTGTCTATATACGGTAAAAATTATATGAAGTTGTATGTTGGAGCTTGACTTTAAGTTATGTGATATTGTCTTCCCTAAAGTAATTTCCCTTGAGTTGTACATATGCAATGTTGATTAACAGTAGCTTGGCATTGAATTTTTAATAAAAATAAATAAATAATTGTGTTAATCTCCTCACTTTTATTATAACTTAATTGATCCTTCTTCTCTTAAATTGCATATTATATAGATTCTTACTACTCCTTTAGCTGGAAAAATTATAATTTAAAATAGTTTAATTTGGATCTCCACTATTTAAAGAAAATAATTTTAATGTTCCTAATTGTATTTCTTACTTATTTTATTTTTGGTAATGAAATAATTTTAAAATTATGATTTGTCTCTTCTTTATTTAAGGGAAAATATTACTATTTTCCTTTTTCGTTATTATTTACTTGTTTATATTTGGTAATGAAATATTTTTAAATTTTCTGATAAGGAAAATGTGAAAATTAATTGATTCCTTTAAATATTTTTCCCCTTATTTGTTACCCCTCTTTACTATATAAATAAGACTCCCTCCCTTCATTATTTCATTCACACACACATTCATTCACTCTCAATCACAAAAACTCTCTCATCATTCTCCCTTCTCTCATTTGCTCTCTTGCTACTTAACAAAACATTAATATTCCGGTAATTATTCAAGGATTCTTCTTTGCTATCTTATTACTTTGTTCGAGTAAAGGTTGAATCAATTCGTTTTGCTTAACGGGTTAGTATTCTTAACATTCACACTATCTTTACATTTACAACTTGTGTAAGCTATTGTTTTGTATGTAGAATTCGTCATTAAAACGATTGCATATTGTCTCACCTTAACTAACAAGTGTGATTACTTGTATAGTTATTTAATTACTTTGACAGGTTTCATATTTGAAGTTCAAGTTGAAGATTAACTGAAGAAGGATTTATTTATTTGTTTGAATGTATATATATATCTATATATTTTTATTTTTTTCGCTATTTTATTTATTCGAATGTTGTAACAATTGTAACCCTAAAAGATCATAATATAAATTTATTTGGGGGTCGTCTAGGGGAGGGGGATTTATATGCTTATTTGTTCGTTATATTTTTTAGAAATCATGCCTATAGGTTTGTCTTTAACCACCTAGATTTAATGTTTATAGGTGTTATAATCTAATCAATTTTCAATTTGCTTGACACTTTTGTTAATAAAGTCTAAAAATAATAAACTAGATTCCGTTAATGTTAAAAGCAAATCATAGTAATTTAATAGGCCGATTAGGTGTTTTTAATAATGTTATAATTTTAGCATCATCTTGTCATGCAGAAACCATGTCTAAGGTTTAATTTGTTCATAACATTTAAATTTACAAAATTAGGCATATATATGTTATTTTTTTTGAACACCTAGAAATCATGTCTATAGGCTTGTAAATAAACTCTTAACATATCCACAAAAAAAATAGAACTTGTTTGTGCATATTTGTGCCCTCCCCCCAAAATTAGTTAATATTATTTCATGAGTAATCCCATTCGTTTTCTTGAAGATTTCCGCATTCCTTGCAATATGTTATTTTCTTAAAATAATACTAAATTAGAATCATTTCATGCATTTAACTTGGCTTTAAAAATATTTCATATCAAAACCTTGTAATTTTCTTAAAAAGTCATTATTCAATCTTCCTTTAAAATTTTGGATTGATTTTGACATTGTTTATTTTGAAAATAAATTATAAGCGCTATCTCCTAACCTATCGTTAGTGGGAAAGTCAAAAGAACTACGAGGTCTAGTTCCAATTTCTAAACCCGACGCATCCTCGGAAGTACCACCTACCCATGAATTTCAAAAAGAATTATGTGCATGTTTATGTGCCTACGTGTGAACTAAATCTTTTAAATCATTTTTCAAAACATAACTATTTTTATACCGACCTCAAATCAAAATTGTTTCTATGGTGGAGGAGCGCGATCAATAATATCGTGGCATCATCCCTATAAAGAAACAAACATTTTTAAAAATAAAAAATTCATATTCAAAACTTGCTTAATTTTCAAAACCTTACTTTCTCACATATTAATTGTTTAATATTTATAAATTTTGTTTATAACTTAGTCTCATGCTTAAATAAAACTTGATTGTTTATTTATTGCCATCACCTAGCGTTGCATGCTTAAATTAATAGTATTAATTGTTATCACTTAGTAAGATTAAATAAATTAATAAATTAAACGACCTTGATTGCTACTTGTACCCCCACATAGATTGCATGAGATACGGCCGGGACCCACACTTGTGGATCTCGAGGGATGCCTAACACCTTCCCCTCGAGGTAATTTGAACCCTTACCCTAATCTCTGGCCCGTTGACCTTAGTTAGACTTAGTTAGGTTAGATAGGTGCCCTAACGCGCCTTAATTCGTTAGGTGGCGACTCCAAAACTCAAAAATCCCAAAAGAGTTGTTAGGTCGTGCACAAAACCCGTTTTCCGCGAAAATGGGGCGCGACAGAATGGCGACTCCGCTGGGGATATTAGGTTCTTACCATTACGTGTTAATTGCTTATTTATGTGGGGTTTACTTTATTTTTGTCATTTCACTATTTGTTAGGTGCTTACCATGTTTAGCTTATTTTGTTGCCTTATTTATTGTCTTCTCTCCATGTTCCACCCTTTCCCTTTTCCTTAATTGTTTATTATCATGTTTCACCTCTTCCCTTTCCCCTTATTTGTTTACATGTTTAGTCTCGTATCCTCTTGCTTTGTTTGCGTAGTTTTCATATCTTTATATGTTTAATTTCCTTTATTCATGCTTATTTATTTATTTATTGTTTATAAACTGTCTATATGTTACCGCTTTTCAATTTAAATGCTAAATGTTTATTGTTTTGATAACTGGCATTCCGCTCATACTTCCCCCAATCGGGACCCTCTTCCTTTTTTTTTAATTTTGTTCTCGTGATGTTGTGCCTTTGCACCTCTCACAACTACTCCAATCCTATTCAAATACCCATTATAGAGAGTCGGCATATGCGTGGACGTAACGGATAGTTTTACTACCGCGAAGCCACGAGCCTCTCGCATAGAATCCCTTTCAAGTCTGTGTCAAGCCAACTCTTAGAAGTCCTGGTTAAGTCATACATGCTGCATAAGCCCTAGGTGGTTTGACCCTTGGTGCCAATCCACATAATTAGTAGCCACCCTCTCGTCTAAAGGGCCCCAACACCCTTAGACAAATTGCATATTTATGTGTCAACGTGATCATAATAATTAAATCAAGCCAACGTTGTCAAAATGGAGTTTAGAAGTCGTTTGTTACTTTGTTTGCAGAGTCATGGCTCACCCTCATTTTCCAAACACACAAATGGTGGTCAAAGTTAATCCAATTTTGAAGATGGTTTTGGCGATGAAAAAGAGAGAAGATGGGCTCGCAACCTCCTCAACACCGACTGTGACATTACCCCAGAAATGAGGAAGCAGATTGTGCCTAACATTGGAGAGCAACATGATTAAAGTTTTTTTTCTCTTTATTCCCCATGTGTTATCCCTAGCCCTTTAGTTATCTCTAGATTGATGTAATAAATAGAAATTATTTCAATAATTGAAAGTCGTTTTATCGTCTAACTCTAAACTCCAAATTGGCAAATAAGGCTTGAATTAGTTATTGTGCATCACTTATGTGTCGCTTAGGCCTACCTCTGGCTCAACGAGGCTCCTTTGCATTTAGGTCGTTTATCTTAAATAACGTGTTTGATATCCCAATTTATGCAATGTTCTAACTTGGGCTTTATTTTTGCTTTTATTTATTTTATTTATTTTACCCTTTCCCAATGGTTGATCTGTAGACCATGGTTTATCACACGCGATCAAAGGATTCATTTCCTCCTCTTCCGACTGAGAATTGCAAAAGAAAAGTGAAAGCGACTAATGCTAAGGTTATGTGCAAAACTATTGAAAAGAAGTGTCTTTCAGACAAGTTGGTATCAAACCTTGAGCAGAAAATAAAGAAGTTAGAAGAAGAGTTGTTGGACATGCGCGAGTGGGCAAAGTTGTTACTCTCCGCCAATCCAACTTTGGAGACGAACATGGATATGTCACCTTTCGCAAGTCAAGTCACTCACCAAAATAATCCTCCTCCAGATTACTCTACCTCTCAAAGTCAACCGAGCTCCATTCAAATACCTCCAAAGAACATTTACTTTTCAAATCACCCATATCCTCCGCAAACACCATGGATATGCTCCTAAACCTCAACATCTTACTTTACACCCGCATTATCCCACTATGCAAGCTCCTCAATACGAAACACCTCTGCACCAAGTTCCTTGGCACCATGCACCTCTTATGCCATTTTCAAACCCTCCATATCAAATGTCTCTGTACCAAAGGCCTCGTATGTCATATTTTTTGGAACTACGTCAGACCTGATTCCCGTTTAAGAGGGGATACGTAGGCGCTCCTATGGGGTTCGGTCTTACCATAATAAAAACTTTCATTTTTCCCTTCTACTGATAACTGGGGCAGAATTTTTGAGAGAATCTCAAAAATTCCATCAAGATTTCTCCTTGCACATCTCCATATTGGGGCAGAATTTTTGAGTAAACTCAAAATTTCCATCAAAAACATCTTCTCAACAACTGGGGCAGAATTTTGAGAGGATCTCAAAATTGCTGAAAATCAAGAAGGGATAGAAATTTTTAAGGGAATCTCGAAAAATCCAACAGTCGAACTACAACCACAACAGATCAGAACAACAGAAGTTCTACACTGGGGCAGAAATTTTGAGAAAATCTCAAAATTTCTGACAATACTCCGAAGAGCATTCTATCAGACACCAAAGAAGCGCTGTGCCAAATCATGGATACAGATCAACCTCCCCTTTAAACTAACTATTTTTCTTTGAATGTAGAAAATACAGGTACATATACAAAGGCAGTTTCAACAATCAACATACCACTTTTGAGCCCAACAAATGACACTCGACCCTTCCAACAAGGCGGATGTCCAAGCTACTACATACCCTCCTCATTCAATTATGAAGTTGCACTATCTAGGTTTGCATGACTACATTATGCCCGAGATCGCATTATGCTCGAGAAATGCATCATTGCATGTGCCCGATAATGCATGTGCCCGAAGAAATGCATTATTGCATTGTGCCCGAAGAAATGCATCATTGCATGTGCCCGAAGATATGCATCATTGCATGTGCCCGATAATGCATGCGCCCGAAGAAATGCATCATTGCATTGCGCCCGAAGAAATGCATCACTGCATTGTGCCGAAGAAATCCATTATTGCATTGATCGATACTGCATGTGTTCAAAGAAATGCATCATCGCATGTGCCCGAAGAAATGCATCATTGCATGTGCCCGAAGAAATGCATCATTGCATGTGCCCGAAGAAATGCATCATCGCATTGTGCCCTAGACTGCATTGTGCCCGAAGTTTGCATAAGCCCAAGATTGCATCGTGCTCGAAGTTTACATGTGCCCGAATCAAATCAAGTCGTAAGTATCAACAGATGTCAAAAACAGATACGCTCTCCTTACTCATAACTTATATCCCAAAGGCGTCATTCTCCAAAGGCATCATCTTTCATGGCCTGCGGACTTCATGTCATGGCCTGAGGACTTATTTTATGCATATCATGTTCCTAAGGCGCCATAGTCTAATGGCATCATCCTCATGGCCTGCGGACATCATATCATGGCCTAAGGGTTTAATTTCTGTCTATCATGATCCGAAGGTGTCATAGTCTAAAGGCGTCATTTTCATGGCCTACAGACAACATTTTCATGACCTGAAGATACACTTTGCATATCATGGCCCTAGACATCATAGCCTAAGACATCATTTTTTCATGTTCTTAAGGCAAACATTCATGGTCAACATGGGAATTGCATCATGTTTACATTTACCGCTTATTTTCATATACATGTTCTAATTACTCTATTTAAGTGTTATTACAAGTTACAGATGTGCAGATTACAGACAAAGTCGCCTTCTGAACAGCTATTCCCTTGCTTACAAACAAAGGCTCCGACAAATTCTTGACTATTCGCACTATCGTTTCGCTACTCATCTATCGTTCAGACTACCATGAAGATATCCTCGGATTCAACTCGCCACTATGACCTACTGTCTCTTCATCTAGGCTCGTCCGCCTTACAATGCGACATCTAGGCTCGTCCGCCTTACAATGCGACATCTAGGTTCGTCCGCCTTACAATGCGACATTTAGGCTCTTCCGCCTTACAATAGGATGTTTAGGCTCTTCCGCCTTACAATAGGATGTTTAGGCTCGTCTGCCTTACAATACGACATCTAGGCTCGTCCGCCTTACAATACGACATTTAGGCTCTTCAGCCTTACAATAGGATGTTTAGGCTCTTCCGCCTTACAATAGGATGTTTAGGCTCTTCCGCCTCACAATAGGATGTTTAGGCTCGTCTGCCTTACAATACGACATTTAGGCTCGTCTGCCTTACAATACGACATTTAGGCTCTTCCGCCTTACAATAGGATGTTTAGGCTTTTCCGCCTTACAGTACGATGTTTAGGCTCTTCCGCCTTACAATAGGATGTTTAGGCTCGTCTTCCTTACAATACGACATTTACTCTCGTCTCTCGTTACAACCAGACATTTTGCTTATATTGTTATCAAATATTTTGGAGGTTGACGTTATTCTTCAGAGATGGGTTTCAATCCTTCAAGAAGTTAAAGACTATCAAGGCTTGCACTACGTCTCAAACAGATACGCTTTTTATCACCTCTTGTCTATTTAGAACTCATATTTTATTATTATTGGTCATACTCTATCTATTTATAAGCTAACATTTTATCTAGAATTTGCAGATATGATCGATCGCCCTTGATTACAATTATCATGCTATCCTCTATCACAACAATGACTCTATCAATTCTTTGCTACTCATACTCTGAACCGTGCTCAATGGCTGATTACCTGATTCTATCATGCTCTTCTCGCTTATCTGTCATGCTTTTTTAGCCTCTCAATCTCTCTCTTCTCGCTACTCTAATCTTATCCATTCAAGCTGATATCGTGCCTTCCGAATACCTTACCGCTCTTTCAACTTTTAAGAGTTTCATTTGCTCTTGAATCTAGAACTACACACGACCTGATTCTCGTATAACCAGAGATATGTAGGCGACTTAAAACCAAAGTCTCGGTCGTACCCTTTTTCAACTCTATATCGTTTCAATTGATCCAACTGACATCTCTCATCGGTCAGACAAAATCGGCTACTAAGTCAACGTTGGTTGCCTGACAATTCATTCTTCATTCTCAATCAACCAAGGGGCAGCTGTTGACACCCAATTTTGACCGACCTTTAACCATTTGAGGATTTTATTCGACTAAATACGTATTTTAAAATTTACTTAAAGTTTTAAAGTTTTAGTCGACTTTTCTCAAAAATCATATATTTTAGTATCGTTTACTTTATAAATTTATTTCAAATGTTTTAAAATTTAGGTGATTTTCAATTATACAAAAATATTTTAATGTATGTAGTATTTTAATTAAATACTAATTCCTACACTTTCTTTAAATTTTAAATTCTAGCCTATTCTATCATAATTTCTCTCAATTCTAGCCACTTGAATTAGAGTTTATTTCAATCATAGTCACTCTTTCATTCCAATTCTAGCCAAATTTTATTGCAATTGTAGCCATTCCATATTCAATCCAATCTGATTTCAATACATCTCATCTTTTAATCTCATCCATTTATTTTATCAAGCAAATCCTAACCCTTCATCTCGTATTAAATCAATGGTCCATAATTAATCCACCTATTCTAACCTAAGTAGAACCCAACCCCTAAAAATCATTCATTCTCCTCCCTCCTCTTCCTCTCCATCCGCCTCCCCTCTCCCTTCTCTCTTCCTCTCCTCCATTTTTTCCGGCGAAAGCCATCATCGCCGGTGAGCTCTCCCTCTCGCTCCTTCTTCGTTTTTCTTTCCTCCCTTCTTCCCTCTCCTCTCCTCCCCTCTTCTTCTCCTTTTCTCCTCATCTGACCAGCAGCCTGCGAGCCCCGCCAGCAGCAGCCGGCAACGCGAGGCCACAGCGAACAGCAGCCTGCGCAGCAGCAGCACCTGGAGCGGCGCACGACAGCAGTCAGGCCACTCCGGCCAGCAGCTGCGACCAACAGCAGCAACTGGCGCCCCTCTCTTCTCTCTCCCTTCTCCAGCGCTACTCTCTCTCCCCCTCCCTTCTCTTCTCTTCCCTTCTTCTTCTATTTTTATGCAGGCACCAGCGCCCTCTCCAGCCGGCAGCCACGACGAACAGTCGTGCGTGCAGCAGTGACGAGCCGCCAGCAGCTCCGGCGGAGGAGCAACACACGAAGACCATCGTGAGCCGCAACAACCAGCAGCAACCGGCGAGCTCCAACGACTGCGACAATAAACTCCGGCATAGTTCAAAGTTTCGGAGGTCATTTTTAGACGGATCTCAACAGACCCGTCGCGGTATATTCTTCATTCTATTACTATTCGATTTGTTTATCTTATGATTCTTGTCAATATTTTAACTTTGTTCGTTATACTTGTCATAATTTTGTTGATAAAATGTTTAAAATTATAACTGAATTGCTGGTTTATTATGCTGATTTAGTGAATTATTCCTTGATGTTTTTGTGTTAAGAAGGCATATGCTATGATATTTTGATCTGATTCTAGTTTGTCGTAATAGTTCTGAATAATTATGACTCGTTTGCATACATTGTACCGACATTGGTTTGGCAAGAAAAGCTTTCAACCCTGTTGGTGATCCCGTTACTTTTAAATTCTCTTTATCTATGGTAGCAAAATTAAAGTTTCTTGCTTGTCTGATTTGTATAATATTGGTTAATCAATACTAAGGTGATTTTATGGTTTTGTGCTAATTCGGAACGATTTTGTGTCTCTTTGTAAGACAAGTTTTCCTCATTATTTGTTGGCTATTGTTAATTGATCATAATTGTCTTAATTCAAATTGAATTGGTTCTTACTTGTTTTATTTTAGGAAAAGCTATATTTGATTGAACTGAAAATAAATTAAAATATTTTCTGATTTTAATTTTTCTTTATTTGTGAAAAAATATCACTCTCTTAATTTATTCTTACTTGTTTATATTTGGTAATGAAATATTTTAAAATTTTTCTGATTTGGTCCTCTTTTATAATAAGGAAAACAATATTGAATTGATTCCTCTAAATATTTCCTTTTCCTTATTTGTTTCCCCCTCTTTGCTATATAAATAAGACCCCTTTTATTCCCTTCAAGGAATCAACTCACAACACACATTCATTCACTCTCAATCACAAAATTCTCTCATCATTCTCCCTTCTCTCATTTGCTCTCTTGCTACTTAACAAAACATTAATATTCCGGTAATTATTCAAGGGTTCTTCTTTGCTATCTTATTACTTTGTTCGAGTAAAGGTTGAATCAATTCGTTTTGCTTAACGGGTTAGTATTCTTAACATTCACACTATCTTTACATTTACAATTTGTGTAAGCTATTGTTTTGTATGTAGAATTCGTCATTAAAACGATTGCATATTGTCTCACCTTAACTAACAAGTGTGATTACTTGTGTAGTTATTTAATTACTTTGACAGGTTTCATATTTGAAGTTCAAGTTGAAGATTAACTGAAGAAGGATTTATTTATTTGTTTGAATGTATATATATATCTATATATTTTTATTTTTTTCGCTATTTTATTTATTCGAATGTTGTAACAATTGTAACCCTAAAGATCATAATATAAATTTATTTGGGGGTCGTCTAGGGGAGGGGGATTTATATGCTTATTTGTTCGTTATATTTTTTAGAAATCATGCCTATAGGTTTGTCTTTAACCACCTAGATTTAATGTTTATAGGTATTATAATCTAATCAATTTTCAATTTGCTTGACACTTTTGTTAATAAAGTCTAAAAATAATAAACTAGATTCCGTTAATGTTAAAAGCAAATCATAGTAATTTAATAGGCTGATTAGGTGTTTTAATAATGTTATAATTTTAGCATCATCTTGTCATGTAGAAACCATGTCTAAGGTTTAATTTGTTCATAACATTTAAATTTACAAAATTAGGCATATATATATTTTTTGAACACCTAGAAATCATGTCTATAGGCTTGTAAATAAACTCTTAACATATCCACAAAAAACAGAACTTGTTTGTGCATATTTGTGCCCTCCCCCTAAAATTAGTTAATATTATTTCATGAGTAATCCCATTCATTTTCTTGAAGATTTCCGCATTCCTTGCAATATGTTATTTTCTTAAAATAATACTAAATTAGAATCATTTCATGCATTTAACTTGGCTTTAAAAATATTTCATATCAAAACCTTGTAATTTTCTTAAAAAGTCATCATTCAATCTTCCTTTAAAATTTTGGATTGATTTTGACATTGTTTATTTTGAAAATAAATTACAAGTACTATCTCCTAACCTATCGTTAGTGGAAAGTCAAAGGAACTAATGAGGTCTAGTTCCAATTTTTAAACCGACGCATCCTCGGAAGTACCACCTACCCATGAATTTCAAAAAGAATTATGTGTACTTATGTGTAAATATTTATGTGCCTACATGTAAACTAAATCTTTTAAATCATTTTAAAAAACATAAATTTTTTTTAGACCGACCTCAAATCAAAATTGTTTCTATGGTGGAGGAGTGCGATCAACAATATCGTGGCATCATCCCTATAAAGAAACAAACATTTTTTTTTTATAAAAATTCATATTCAAAACTTGCTCAATTTTCAAAACCTTACTTTCTCACATTTTAATTGTTTAATATTTACAAATTTTTGTTTATAGAATAGTCTCACATGCTTAAATATAAATAAAACTTGATTGTTTATTTATTGCTATCACCTAACCTTGCATGCTTAAATTAATGAAAAAATAGTATTGATTGTTTTGTATTTGTTATCACTTAGCAAGATTAAATAAACTATTAAATGAAGTGACTTTGTTTGCTAATTGTAACCCCCACATAGATTGCATGAGATACGGCCGGGACCCACACTTGTGGACCTCGAGGGATGCCTAACACCTTCCCCTCGAGGTAATTTGAACCCTTACCCTAATCTCTGGCTTGTTGACCTTAGTTAGACTTATTTAGGTTAGATAGGTGCCCTAACGCGCCTTAATTCGTTAGGTGGCGACTCCTCAAACTCAAAATCCCAAAAGAGTTGTTAGGTCGTGCACAAAACCCGTTTTCTGCGAAAATGGGGCGCGACACATACTCAGAAAAGTATAACAGTGAGAACGACCGCCCTCAGATTGTGAACCTCCACGGCCACCACCTCGACCAGAAAGAGAACCATCTCTATCTGAATGAGAACCACCTCTGCCACCCTGTACACTTCCCCTAGTTAGTGGTTGTACAACCTTGAAATTCAAGCTTGAGAACCCTGATGTAAGCCCCCATATCTGGTTCTAGGTAGTCTCTCACAAAGTATCCCTTATTACCACACTCAAAACAACCCTTATGAGACATAGATTGATGAGAGGAACCTGAATGACCAGACTGTCCTCCATGACTTATAGCTCTAGAAAATGAACCCTGTAAAGTATGCACCGAACTCAAAGAATTATGCCTAGTTAACCAACCTCAAATGTCGGCATAGCAACATGAATGGATTTGCTAGACTGATAATGATAACCTCTCCCTAAGTAACCTCGAGGTAGAGCACCACCATAATCATCTGAATGACGGGCCTTCCTGCCTTCACGTTGCTCAAATCCCCCATGTTGAATCATTTCCAACTCCTTAGCAGCATCTACCACCTTCAGGAAAGGAACACCAAAAGCAGCAACCTGAAAAACTTTAAGACATATTGGAATAATCAACCCCTTAATAAACCTTCTCACTCTCTTAGCCTCTGCGGGAAGTATCATCGAAGCATGCTTAGACAATGCATGAAATTTATCCTCACACTCTACGACTAACATACCATCTTGCAACGAACCCTCAAACTCGACCCTCTTACGCTCCCTCTCACTACGTAGAACAAACTTGGCTAGAAATACCTGAGTAAACTGAGTCCATGATAGTGGAAGGAGTCCATCTAGCCTACTACTTCCCTCCACCACTGCTTGGCATAGCTAGTCATCTCTATGATGTGTAGTCAACTCCATGAGACTCCACCAATCCAATTTGTGCAACCTCTCATGACAACTAACTGTAAATTCATAGGCATGCTTAGTTAAGTCACCAGTATAAGTCAGAGGATTCATTAGTCCGAACCTCTCATACATCTTTTGTTCATTAACGGTCATAGAAGGCATGTTCGCCAAATGTGATGCAATACTTGGAAATTTTATACTATCCAAACGGGGAGCTACAACAGAAGTTGGCTGAGTCCTAGGAGTTTGAGAATCTGGAGCAACCATTGGATCTAGAGTCTGACCTCCAACACGAGTTTGTGAGGCATCAGAGGAAATAGGCAAAATTTCGCATAAGCCATCCCCTCTAGAAGTCCTAACATATGAGTCAAAGTATCTTTAAGCACAAGGGTGGTAATAATATTAGGTGGATTCTGAGCCGGTCCATCCCCTTTGACACGGTCATGCACATCCCCATGAATAACATCTGCATCAGGAGGTATTTTTCTATCATGGCCCTAGGTAGGTATTGGTACTTCGTCTTCCACATTTGTTGCAATATGGCCCCTACCCCGACCTAGACCTTAGCCCTTGCCCCTTGCCCCTTGCCCCTTGCCCCTTGCCCCTTGCCTCTACCTCAAATAGTGCTCCCACAAGCAGGCGTAGGAATAGTCTCCTGATCACCACTTGTAGATGTAAGAGTCCTCACCAATTTGAGAGAATGAGATATCAAGATTCGAATTTCGATAATGAATGAAAGAATGGAATTTTCCTAAATGTCCTATAGCCTCTTGAAGATAGGTATGAATGTCATCATACTGATCCGCAAGACTCTACTCGACATTTCTCTTATACACGTGAGACCAATTTACCTAGAACTCTTATACCAGATTATCACGACCCAAATTACAAGTCATGATGGTACATATGTTCCCAACCAACAGTTAAGTCAAACCAACATATTTTATCAATTTTAACTAACTAATAAGGTAAAAGGTAAACAATGAGTAAAAATCTCCGACACAAAGTTCTTTATAAATATGAAATGCGAAAGCTAAAAATACCACCCATGAATTAGTGTCATAAGTACAAGAGCTTCTAAATATGATGCAAGTCTAAAACTAAAATGAAAAATACAACATAAGGGATATCCTATCTGAATACTAAAACAAATAAATAAATAAAAGAAAAGAGAGATGTGGGTCACGGAACCACCAAATGTCTCACCACAACTCCAATATACTTCAAGCTTGAACTCAAAATATTTCATGAGATGTGCTCGTACTCAAAATCAAAGTTGCACCACAAAGAGTGCAACAAGTGTAGTATGATTACGAAATCATATGTATCCAGCATATCTCATAGACCGATAATGAAGAATTAGTGACAGGATTTTATATAAGAAAAATAGTTCTCTACTTATACAAGTCTATATTCACTTACCAGTCAAGTTTCATCAATAAAGAATTGAACTTCATGTAATGTACAACCACCAATAAAGCACGTAATCAACAAGAATAAATGATGTGATGAGATGTGATGCAATGCTATGCGACACCATGAAATGTTATGCCTCGAATGTCAAGTATTCTCTAAATTGTATATACATGATACTCCTCGAAAGTAGATCGAGAGTTCATGACCCATGGGGGACTCGCGAGGTCCATATACCTACACAGACGATCTCGACGTGTTTATGCAGACGATCTCAATGCACTATCAAAAATCAAACGAATTCTGCACTGACGGTCTCCCCATGCCCAAATTATAATTTTAACATCTCACTATCCCTGCACGGATGATCTCCACATGCCTAGATCATACTCAATCTCATGTCAATGCATGTGCACAATAGTATTTCAATAAAGGGGATAATGATTTATCTCAATCGATTAACTATCAGCATAATACATAACCACCTCAACTATTACAAATATACAAGTTTAAATAAAAACACAATCACACAAGGAATTCAAGTCAATATTACATTAGTTAATGTTCATATGCTTTGGCATTCTCGGATTACAATCTGCCTACTATAGTAAAAAAACTTTCCCTTTATAACACTGGTACTCGTACCAATGCCCGTCACACCATTCATACGAGACTCCCCATATTTCTCCCTTACACATTGTCTATTCCAATTTTTTATCTTTAATTAGGAAAATGTCCTTCAACAAAGTCTAATTCGTGCCAAGAATCCTCAAGATTTTTCCTTCCCTTTTCGCAGAGATTTTGAATGTTCTTAATCTACCAATTATGCAATATTTGTAAGTAAGCGAGTTCATAGACACTCATATTACTACACTTCTAGCCTAAAGCAAAAACTCATCAAATTGAAATAGCTGCTAATTGTGGTGCCAACTAATATGTCATGTCTTATATTTCTCTAAAAATCAAGCCTGGTGTTTATCCTCAAACTCTTTAAGTATGTCAAATTCAATGTTAATTATATAATATACACCAACTAATTAATTATCTATCTCAATATAGAAAATAAATTTAATTTATATTGTAATAATAATAATTGAAATAATCCAATTTTCAAATCATGCGTTGACACGAAATCCCAGAACCTCGAAATAACTACTCTATGTATACAAATTCTAAATTCTACACATTACTACCTATGGTCATCATTAGTGAATCATTGTCAGTTCCATAAACAAATAATACACTAAACCTTTGCAATCATTAGTAATTAATTTATCCTACCAAGAAACCATCCAACGGTATAGTGTCAAGCTTCCAAAATTTACTTTCCCTAACCTTAATTATTATTTATGTTCCCGCCGATATCTTATCAACACAGTTTTATATCCATTAATGAGAATTTCAAAACGAAATCTTGCTAGCACTGATTTGTTGGCAGCAATATTTTATAACATATTTCTAACCGGTTACACCAAATAAAATTCCTATCGAGACAATCCAAACACACACTACATATAAACTTAAATTAATTTTTTTTACCTGACATGTTGTGTTCTTGCTCTACTGATGCATTAGTTCTCTTAATCGTGTGCAGATAGAAGTTAAGGTGAACTGTGGTATGATAAGAAATTATAAGCCCTCAATTAATCTTAATTCATCTCTTTACATGGGCCAAATTTCTTGGATATTAAAATAGATTATGGACTTAGTTCATTAACTATCAACTAGTTTACTTTATTTAATAAATACTCACAAATTAAATCATCGTAGTTATCAAATAGTTCCAAAATTTCTATTTTAAAATATACGAAAAGAGTTAAAATAGTCCTAGTTCTCAAAACAACCTAGGGGGTCGTTATAAACTGTGCATAGAAGTACAACCTCAAGTTTACTCAGCAATCCCGCTATTTTCCAGAAATGGTGGAGGGTATGAGGAGGAGAATAAGTTTTTTTGTGTTGGGGTTATCTGCTTATCAAGTAAGGAAGGTAAGGCTTATTTTCAATTTTGGGCTTTATTCAGAATCAAAACAAACTAAAGTACATGAGAAAGAACTCTAATTTGTCCGTCCATAATCCACATAACACAAATAAAATAAAACATGTTTCCTTGGGTTTCCTAATTAGCAACATCTTTTCTTCTCCACGGCTCTTCCTGAGATAATGTCTTCGTTGTTTAACTCACATCTAGAGCTTGTTGTGCTCTTTCTGCGTCATCAATAATTGTCCTCATTCTTGCTCCTCATTTTTGAATCAACATTCAAATTTTCTTCCATACTTATATTCTTCTTTATTTCAGTTGAGCTCTTCTGTGGACCTTTGTGTTTTGTTGATGATTTACATTCATTCTTCGTTGGGGAGAATCTTTTTCATCCTCTCGATATCTCTTTGTTTAAACCTTTCTTTTGATCTTCTGCGCTTGCAGGTGTAGTAGGTATGGAGATATTGGGATGCTAACTTATTTATTATATCCAAACGGTCTAGTGTTGTCTTTTCAAACTACGCTAAAAATTGTAAAGAACTCTTAATGTGATTTGTAATTTCTTATGTGTAACTAATTTTAAAGGTATTGTATCGTCTTCAACTTAATTCAACATTAATATTGTTTACTCCGATAAAATATAATTTATATTAAATTAAAAAATTTAAAACATAAAACATTATATCGAATGAGAATTTTATAAAGTGATTATTTGGAAAAAAGAAAGAAAAAAATTATATTATAAAATAAGAAAACAAGAATGAAATAGAAATAATAATATAATATTGAGGAGAGCTAAGAAAATTCTTTTTTAGAGAATAAAAAAGAAAATTTAGATAGTAGTTGGTTGTCTCAAAAAAAAAAACTCTATATTTGGAATGTCTTAGACCTCTAAACATGTATCATTTTCACATGGCTATTCTAACATAATATTGACATTTGTTATTATTAAAAGGCTCAAGTCATTGAAATCCCCTTAAAGTTGTCATCATAATTTACTTAAACACATTAACTAAGGTTGGTATCGATTGAACAGCTTGACTATTCTAAATTTGAACCATGTTGACACTTTGTGCAAATGTGGCACAAAAAGTGTAATCCACACCTTGTTAGGCGTGTGAATCATTCAATCAATAAATTTTCGTTTTTTCTTTTTTCGTTTCTCATTATTTTTAAAAAAAACAACAATCTTCCTTTCCACTCTATCTTTCAAAATTGTAGACCTGCTGCAACCAATTATTCATAACAACAAAATCTATCGCCTAACATTTTTTATAAATTTACTTCTTCTAAGCTTATGCTTATATTTGAAAAGAATATCAACGTTAAAAGCAATTAAAAAAATCCAAACATCATTTTGTTCCTCATAATCAAAGCCTTTACATGTTAGTTTGATCGTATATTTACCCCTGGTAACAAAATTTTCCAACTGATAGAGATGAATCCTAGTTTTGTTGTACACAAGAATACGTCTTCATTTTTTTAAAATTTCTTGTAATTGTATTAATTTTTCAAATATAGAACTACATAGTTTGCCTTTTGTCGGGATAAATGGAGACCACCATCCACTTTTTCTTTTCCAGAAAAATTGGAGACCGTCATTCATGTCTATTTTGCCAGAACGAACGGAGTTCACTATTCACATTTTCTTTATCGGAAAAAATAGAGAACATAATCTATGTTTTTTTCTGGAAAGATGGAGATCATAATCTAAAGGTTTTTTGTCGGAAAAAATGGAGATTACGATCCACGTTTTTTTGCCGGAAAATATGAAGACCACCACACTGCCCCTGATACACACCCCTTCTTTCTTCACAACGAAGCAGAAACAAAAAGCAAATTTGAAATCAAAATTAAAAGAGGATGAACTGATTTTATTTCATTTTTAGAAAAGAAAAAACACTATCAATTTGACATTGGAGTGGTGTCAGTTGCAAGGGATGGAGTGAGGGTGGTAAAATTGATTTTTCTATTATTTTTTTTTGTTGAAATTATTTTCATTTTGGATTTTGATTTTTTTATTCTCAAAATCATTTATATAATTATTGTAAATGTAAATGTCACATGTCTTCATTTGATTCGTTTCAGTTGCATGTCTATTACACGCACCTCCTCTTTTGAACAGGATTTAGAAAAATGTTTGATAGATATTTATTTTTTAAGGTTGAAGTATCTAATAGAAAAAGAAGCATGGTGAGGTGTATACGCGAACTTCGCAGATAACTTTAAGGGTTCGTGAATGACTTAAGTCTTATTAAAACAAGAGAAAACACATAACACTCCCCCCTCCCCCCTCCCCCCCCC
>NC_028640.1:22545895-22550198 GCF_001406875.1 Solanum pennellii
CCCAGAACCTTGTCAGCTAACTTACTTTAGCGTTTAAGGGTTGACGTGAATCAAATACAATCCTAAGAGATGATGTGGTAGAGAGAATGAGTTCTCTCACCAATAGCGAGTGAAGCTGAATTTAGGGATTTTATGTGTTTTCTCTTAAAATAACTAAGTTCATAGCGAATTTTATGTGTTTTCTCGTAAAATAACCAAGTTCATGGCAGATTTTATGTGTTTTCTCTCGAAATAACAAAAATTATTAATCATGACCTCAAATTCATGACCGTTATTTTTCAAAATGGTTCATTTTAATTTTTTGAGGTTTCATCCACCAAAGGCATAATTAAAAGTAACCTCCCGTGAATTTCAAAATAATCTTTAAATTAATAAATTAAATAGAACATTATTTTTACAAAATAATACTATTTGATTACTCTTACTAGGGGTGTATAAGTCAAACCGGACCGACGAACCAAATCAAATTGCAAAAAAATGATTTCTGATTTGGTTTGGTTGGTTTGGCAGTTGAAAGAAATCGACCACTCTTGATTTGGTTTGTTATTAAAAGAAAAAAAGTCAACCAAACTCAAATCAAACCGACATAGTGTGTGTGTCTATCTATACATATATATATATATATGTATACATATATATATATACATATATATATACATATATATATGTATATATATATATATATGTATATATATGATATATATATATATATATATATATCATTTATATACATATATATATATATATATATATACATATATATATACATATATATGTATATATATGTGTGTATATATATATATATATATATGTATATATAAATATATATATATATGTATGTATTTCATTTGTCTCTAGCCTTTAATCTTATTAGTCTAACATAATAAACGTCGATATTTTTTTAAAAAAAATATTTTGTACTCATGTGAATTTTATCATCTTTTTGAAAATTTCTATTCATTAAACTTTTTTTATTTTAGCTTATCACAAAACTAAGTAAAAATATATTTGATCTCTTTTTCAAATACCGTTTAGTTGTAAAAAACTGAAAAATTGATAAAACAAAAAAATGAAAGAATCGATTAAAGTCGAAACCAAAAAAACCAACTTTAAGTGGTTTGATATGGTTTTTAGATTTAATAAATCGACATAATTGGTTTAAATTTCTTTTAATGAAAAACCAAACTAAACCGACCTATGTACACACCCTAACTCCGACAATATTAATTTTGAGAAGTGTTAGTACTATCAATCAAAGGTGTTAGGACCGAAAATAAGCAGGTGTAGATGCGGAAGCTAGCAAAGAAAACTTCAAAAGACCACGAGTAAGAAGACAACGAGAAATATACCGAAAAGACACAGAGATTTAACGTGGTTCGGTCAATCGACCTACGTCCACAAAGGAGATGAGCAATCCACTATAAATATGAGAGTACAAAATACAGAGGGAAACAACCTCAACCAAATTCACTCAGAATACATAGGAGGTTCACACAAGTGATAACGTATCAAGCTTGTGACCCACAATTTCTCCCCCTAACCAAAACTCTCAAAGCCATTAAGACTACATTGTGAATGTTGATTAAGTTAGAAGGAACATTCCTCTATTCCTCTATTTATAGAGTCCTAAACCTTTTCCTACCAGAAAAAGGATTAGTCAATCCAAAACCTTTTCCTAAAAGGATAATCTATTTATGGTAAGAAATTTAGGGCAAATAAAACCCAACAAACCTCCCCCTTGGCCTGAATTTCTGACAAAATAAATTTGTCCACCTTCTTGACTTAATCTTCAACAACTTGCTTCTCCTCTCCATAATCTCCTTTGCAAAATTTATGTATCAACACAGAGAACCTCTCTGAAACAATCCTCCAACAAAAATCTTCATTACTGTCAAAAAAGTTGCGGCTAGAACTACACCCGTCAAGATGAATACCTCTTTCTAACCTGGTTCAATCATCAATTATCGAACCACTAAACCTGACTCCATCATTGAATCTGGCTCTGATACAACTTGTTAGGACCGAAAATAAGTAGGTGTAAATGCAGAAGCTAGCAAAGCAAACCTTAAAAGACCACGGATAAGAAGACAACGAGAAATATACCAAAAAACACAAAGATTTAATGAGGTTCGGTCAATCGACCTACGTCCACAAAGGAGATGAGCAATCCACTATAAATATGAGAGTACAAAATGCAAAGGGGAACAACCTCAACCAAATTCACTCAAGCAAGTTCTTGCTTCACTAGTAATGATAGATGATCAACAAGTCAAGCAAGGATTTCCCGCGTAAGGCACTAACATACCGCTTACGTGAGTCATAGTTCCGTCTCTCAAATTCTTAGTAAGAGTACAAAACGCGATCATAATAAAGAAGCCCAGACCTAACAAAAGAGGTAAACTTAATGTCTTGCGAAAGACTAGGTTATTACTGAACGATCCTTGTTTACTAAGAAACTTTAGGGTGGATTTGTTTTTCTCCTAATGGTTGAACCTGATGATAGTATAGATGCAGTCAAAGCGTACATTCAAGAGGAAAAAGAAATCCCTTTTGAAAAGAGAAAAGCTATTGAATGAAGATGGGGGAGTAATGTGAGACTAAAAGAATCTTATATTTGCTAGAATCAAAAAAGGATCTACTTTAATACTTCTATATGCATCAATTACACAAATCACTGTAATAATGCCAAGTAGTCAGTAGGCTAAAGTTAATCATGGAGAGTGATGACACAATTGCAGATATTAAGGTTGATATTCAAGAAAAGGAGGTTATTCAATTTCATAAATAGAGGATAACTTATAATGAACGATAACTCGATGAAAATAAGTCTCTCGTGGATTATGGAATTCAGTATAAAAATTTGTTGTAATTGAGTTTGTTGAATATAGCTAGCTAGAATAAAGGATATCATGTTTTCTTTTGAAGTTGCATAATCTATATGTAAATTTAGTTGTTGTTTTCTTTGCTTTATTATAACAGTACTATATATGATCCATTAAGATTGATGTTATTTTCCCTTTTGCTTCTATTATTTTGATCTCAACTTTGATTGGATCACTTAACATTTTCCCTTTTGCTTCTATTATTTTGATCTCAACTTTGATTGGATCACTTAACAAATACTTCTTCTATTCCTAATAATTTGTCAATTTTTAGTAAAGGTGAGTAGCAACAATCAAACCCAAAAAGGAAAGAAGCAAAAGAAAAGCAATAAGCAGCATGGATGAAAAGAAATTAATGACCGTGAAATAAAGAGGTCTGCGACGCAAGAAAGACACTTCGTGATGAGCCCCGTATAATTGTTATAGTATTAAAGAGCGTATTGACTTGCTAAGGTATTTATTAAAATCTAATTGTGGTACAACTCGTGTGGTTATTTCTTAATTATTTATTGTTGGATCACCTGTTATAAAGGAAAACACACACCACACATCTATTAAAGGATTAATATTAAACTTTTAGATCTACTTTTTTTATATTACTACTTATAATATTTTAATTACATGTATTAACAGATTAGTTTAAAATTAATAAATAAATTAACTATATATTATTAACTAATCTATATTATATAATGTTATATAATTAATAGGTTATAAAAAATAATATTAATGAGAGAGAATGGATTTGTAATTATCTATTACATCTATTTTTTAAAAAAAAAATTAACTTATCACATGTCGATCCACATCCTCACGTTACTCTCAAAATATCTTTTTCATAAATATAGTAATTTATAATTGACAAGATAAATATTTCTTGATATTCTCCTAATTATTTGATTTTGTTTTGAATATATTATTATTCCCAATATAATTATTGATTACTATTCAAAAACTATTTGTTTATTACTGACTATTGGGGCCTTTAAGTTTTTTTAAAAAATAATTTTATTACCGTATATTGTAACATGTAATTTCTCTTTTTAATCCATCTTTTTTTGTAATGACCTGTTAGGCCATTTTGAGAAATGGTTATCTTTCTTTCATAAAGGACCCTTTTCGTAAATTTAGTGGGAATTTAGAATTACTCGTTCAACTATGGTTATTTGATTAGTGGATAAATTTTTAAAATTTAATTTAATAATTAGTTAATGAGTCGATCCTGTCACGACCCAAAACCGAGCCGCGACTGGCACCCACACTTACCCTCCTATGTGAGCGAACCAACCAATCTAAACCCTAACATTTCAATATAATATCAACAGAAAGTAATGCGGAAGACTTAAACTCATTAATAAAAACCAATTCAATAACTTCTAAAATTCAACATCTATTATTCCCCAAAATCTGGAAGTCATCAC
>NC_028640.1:22557406-22568962 GCF_001406875.1 Solanum pennellii
CATTCCGTTACGAAGTTCAGAGAGTCGATTTCAGTACCCAAATTTCAGAATTCCAAGTGTTTTGAAACGAGACACCCTCGACAGCCCGTCGTGCCCATGACGGTCCGTCGTGGGTTCCGTTGACTCGGACAGTTTTTCCAGAAATAAAATCTGCTGCTTAAAACGACTAAACAGGTCGTTACAGATCCATAAGTTATTTAGTACCCTATACTACTTGACTCATGTAATGAATTAAGTTGATAGGGTTTAATATAATGTTAGTTATTGTATAAGCCTATTTCGACTCAAATTCTCAAACAAGGACGACGACAATGACTTTTGCGATTGTTAGAGTATTGACCAATATGCATCAGGTAAACTATACTCTTCTTGTATTGTATTATGTGTAGAATTTATATCATTGATATTAAATTAAGTCGGTTAAAAATTGGATAAGAATTAAAAAGTTTGGAATCGACTTTCCCCTGAATATGCCTTGTTATTTCTCAGATTTTTTAAGAAAATTTGACCACGTGTGAGACGTCATTATTCAAAGGAAAAAATATGTTTACTTTTTGAAGGACAATGTAAGTGCTATTGATTTTTCCTTTATAAGTTAGTGGGGTGTTATTAATAATTTTCTATTTCAAATTAGGGGTAAAGGTATATGGGATTGGTGATCATGAAATTTGAATAATAATGATAGTGGAGAGGTGTTTGGATAATTAACCACGGAAGATATATTGTTCCAATAACTAGTATCTAAATCTTTAATATTCTATAACTAAATTTGTAATGAAATAGAAATTATTTTGTAGTTTGTTAATTAGGCAAAACAAAGGTGGGAATGATGATGTTGTACATGTTTGGAAGAAGATTTTTTTAGCTTTGCATCAAAAGAAAAAATATTATTATTATTATTATTATTATTATTATTATTATTATAAGAGTTTATTATACTGTTTTTCCTTTCCTTTTCAAATGAGTCTTGTTTTGAGAAATTTAAGGTAAATATAGAATGGTAAATGAATAGGCATACATGGCAGGAAAAAGATCAATTCTTCTACTTTCATGTTATTGTTCCTAAGTAAGTTGTTCCTAAGTTAGTCTGGGGTGAATTTATATTTTTTGCTATTATATTATGATTCAAGTTTTGATATATTAGTTCATGTAATTAAGTGTTAGGTGTATGATATTATGTGAATACCCTCAGGTTATGACATTGGAAAGAAGTTGGGACTTAAGCTTAGACTTGAAATTTAAGAACGTGATTTTAAATTTGAGTAAATTTTTGGGTCTAGGATAGACCTATAGTGAGTGTTGTTATTTACGAAATTTTATTATGATTATTAATGTGAATAGATTGCTTTGAGTTGGAAGTACAACGAAAAGGAAAGGCTCAAGTCTCAGAGTGATTGTTCGACTATTTGAGGCAAGTGAATTTCTAAACTCTTGCTAAGTGTATGGAATGCGTGTATTTCCTTGTGGTATGTGTTTGGGAGTAATGGGATTTGGAAGGGTTGACTTGTCCACCTTAATTAATTTTAATGATAAAAAGGGTTAATAAAAGACAATGTGATTAATTGTTTGTATGTGATGTGTTAAGAATGGTACGGGTATCGGTATTATAATGGGAAGATTTATTAATATAGAATGCGGATTTTAATCCCAGAATGCCAAAGCATATGGACATTTACTGACATATTATTGATTTGGTTTATTATGTGTGATTGTGTTCCTTACAGAACCCGTATAATTGTGATAATTAAAGTGATTATATGTCATAGCAACATTTGATTTATTGAGATGTTGCATCATCACCTTTCTTTGATATCATATGTGCACATGCATTGGCATGAGATTGGTATGAGTAAAGGTCTAACAAGTGGAGATCATCCGTGTTGAGATCTTGTTATGATTATTTGGACACGTGGAGATCGTCCATGCGATAGAAAAGTTACGTCATGATTTGGGCACGTGGAGATCGTCTGTGCGGAATTTTATTGATTTGTGATAGTGTGTTGAGATCGTCCGCACAGAAACGTGGAGATCGTTCGTGTTGGTATATGGACCTCGCGAGTCCCGCATGGGTCATGAACTCTCGATGTATTTTCGAGGAGTATCATGTATATACAGTTGAGAGAGTACTTGGTATTTGGAGGTATATCATTTCATGGTGTCATACTGCATTGCATCACATGACATCCTTCATCCTTTATGATTAAGTATTTTTTTGATGATTGGAAAGTATTTGATATTTGGTTACCTCTATTTGATGAACTTAATCTTGTGTTTCGCTGATATTGTGAGTGCCGTTTTGTGGAATGTGTAATTGATGAATATTGAGCTTGTTGCTGATATATAGGCTTTTGAATGGTGAAATGTTAGATTGGGTTGGTTTTATGCAGGTTGTAGTTATGGAGGTTCGGTTGGGGTGTAAGGAGTCCCGTATTTTATCCCCTTAGCTTGTGTTTAGAGGTTTACTTGCTAAGCACCGTGTGGTTTGGTACTCACCCATTGCTTCTACAATTTTTTTTGTAGGTTATTAGCATGGACCTTTGTGATATTTTCTCTTCTTCTTGTCTGAGGCTTCATATGGAGATTTGTGAGGTAGTTGCTTGTAATTTCGGCGGACCTCCTTACTCCTATTTATGATCTTGTCCTACTCTAGGAACAATGTCGTATGAGACTTGTATCTTTCTTTTGATTCATTGGTGATACTTTAGAGGCATGTATATGTAACAACCAGATTTTGAGGGTACTTTTGAGTAACTTAAGAAATTTCTGCATTTTATTGCAATGGTCGAGTTTTAGGCTGACTTGTCTTGGTGGGATAAGAAGAGTGTCATCATGTCCATTTTTGGATCGTGACAATATCGTATCAGAGCCCAAGGTTCGCAGGTCTCACGTGTGTACAAGTCGAGTCTATGTAGAGTCTCAAGGATATGTACGGAGACGTCTGTACTTATCTTCGAGAGGCTATAGTGACTTTAGGAAAAATCTTCACTTTTTGAATCTCTATCGTACGTCCTTGGTCCGATTTTGTTCTTAATGTTCCATTCCACTCTCTCGATATTTTGATATTATTTGCTGACTCTTTGTGGTTCCTCATTTGAGTAGTTGATGTCCTGTATGGTTTTAATCTTAAATCTGATATTAAGACGAAAGTAATGTACTTATGGAAAAGATGTGTGGTTAAATTTAGAATGTTCAACAATTTGAAAGGGTTGTATAAGGTTAGTTACCTTAGTGAAAGGAAAGTACATGTGTGGTTCGATAATTGAATGTGAAATGATTAAAAGGACGGCTAGATAATGGGCATGTAACTTTGGAAACTACAACTATTAAAGTTATCATAACATGAATGGATTGCTTAGGAAATGATGAGAATAATTATGCTCCAATTAAGGTTAGAATTTCTACTACAATAGTATTAATGCTTACTTGGTTAAAGTTTTGGAATGTGTTACTTTTTATGTTGATCTAACCTACGAAAGAACACATATAATTTGAGCTAGATACGAAACTAATTTTGTAATATTTTACAACTATTTGATGGGTAGAAGTTTGTGACCTATTTGGATATGATCTTATTAGTAGGTAAGATGTGTTCTAGTGGTGGATCTAATGAACTTTCATGATGTGATACTAGTGGTATATGAAAATGGATACATTGATTGTTAAGCGTGAATACAGACTACTTAAGAAATTATCAATGGTACCACATGATTGCATAATGAGATTTGATGTGCATTCATACTTAATTTGAGTAAACAACTAGCTTGTTACTACGGACAAATGAGTTAAGCATTGTTTGTAAGGGGTATCTTGGTGGTGGATCTTTGGTATAGTATAAATATATTTAGGTTGTGAAGTGTATTCCGAATGATTTAAATGAGGACTGGTGATTTCATCGTAAGGTCCAAGAAAGTGGATCAATATATGAATGACAAGCTTAAAGTCCTAAAGAGTATACTTGTGTGAAAATAATTAAGAGATTAGTAAGGAAGTGCGGATAAAAGTAGGTTAGTTCTTTGGATTGGATTAGGGTAATTGGGTTTAAAGTGTTATATTGATGAAATAGTTGACTTCGTGGTGATAACAAGAGCTATCTAAGCACGATGGTAATAGGAGTTTGTGATGGATTGGATTGAGACAAAATCATATAATAAGAATTGAGGGTTAAACGAGTGTTAATGGTAATAACGTCATTTTCCACTATTTAATGAGTAATGTGGTTGTATGAAAAGTTGTAGGATGTGTTGAAAAGTCCTCTTGAGTAGAATTGAAAAGAGCTAGAGTCATAAATGGAAAAGAATTAGTGGATGAATTTTAGTCATTGGAAAGATGCAATTGAGAAAAGGGATATTTACTATAATTATAAAAGACAAAGATATATCTTTAGAGAGTTGAGAATTTAGTTCAAGGACACGTGATTTAATTTGTTTTACTTTGGTAATGGTATTAGTGTCACATGTTCATCAAATTGATCAAAAAAAATATTAGGTAAGAATTGAGAAAGAAACATACACAGTTCGACTCGAGTGTGGTTATAAGTTCTTTTATAATTTCGAGTTTGGTAACGGGTACCATTGGATTTTTAAGAAAGTGTGTGGAAAGGTCGATGGATAGGCAATCAATAATAAGTTAAGATGTGCAAATTTGTAAATATTTTCAATATATGAACTAATGTCAATAGATAAAAGGATTGGGTTACATAGTTGAATTCAAAATTCAAGTTTTTCATTGTGAGTTTAGATTTGTGGTAGTGTGTTTTGTCAAGGTATGTATTAATAAGGGGTAAGAAATGATTGACCACATTGAGTATGAAACATTTGGAAAGACTTAAAAATAATTGAGTAGTAAATTTGATTACTTTTTATTGTTATACCTAAATGAGATTCCACGTAATGTTTTGATTTCGAGGATAAGAATAAAAATATCATGGGTTTTAGGTCAAAGAATAAGATTGGTAAGCAAGTCAGCGAAAGAAAAAAGAGGTTGATGTATCGAAGAGTTTAAGGTATTTGAAATTTGCATCAGCGAAATAATTTAAGAAAGTGAAGAAATAAGACATCTCAATAGACCATCGGTTCGAAGTGGAAGGTTGTTTGAATTTTTTTCTTGCGTTTAGGTATGACTATAATATATGAATAGGTACGGTACAAACTTACTAGAGGTTTAACAATGATTTTTTACGATGATTGAGTTTCTTCAAGTAATAAACATTGGCGTGTGGAAGATGTTACATTTTTATGTTCGTTTGGAGTTGTTCAAATTGTGGTAGATGACTTATGGGGACACTGCAATATGAAATGAATGTTTTGAGGGGATCGAAACTTCTTCGTTGATCGAACTATATAGACTGTGTTAGTGTTACATAGACATTTGATGGTGAATAGAGGTTATGATCTTATAGTATACGAAATTGTTGGAATGACCAAGGATTTCTTTGAATTTTTACATTAGGTACATGATGGTTATGAATATAAGTCGATATCTGGTATATGAAAGATTACGTGAAATTGAAATTGAGTGTGAATCGATGATTGTACTTCGATGGAAAAGTATTTTAGATTTAATATTAGTGTTATAAGTCTTTGGTGTGACTCATATCTGCCATGTAAGAGATGAAGCCATCGTTCAAAAAATAATAATAAAAAAATTAGAAGAGATGATATGTTTGCTAAGAAAACTTTGGTACTAGTGATGGTTTGAGAAAAAGGTAAGTGTCTGGTGTGGTTAGAATGTTTGATAGTATTAAAAATGGTGGCTTTATCACAGTATTATGAGAGTATGTGGGGTTTGATTAATCAAGTATGTGTAAGATTGTAATGGGGATAAGACTGGTTCATTTTAAGTGTCTAAAAATTGAGTGATGTAGTTAGATGAATGAAAATATTTGATACGGGCATTATGAAAGAAGTGTGTAGTGTTCTTCAATCTTGGTTCTATATATTCTTATATGACCACCTTCTTCGTATTGGGCACTATTTGGAGTATGATTACCTACTTATATTATGTTTGTTTTCATATCTTTGGGTGAATTCTTAGTGGTGGATCGAATGTACCGATCCTCTTATGTCCCTTGATATGATGAGATCTTTGGATAGAATTGATTACTTCAGTTATGATAGGTTTGATTTTGTTTGGAAGTTGAAGTATATAAGTAATTTTACACGCACAACTTTGTTTATGAGAACCTATATAAGAGGTTCTATTAGCTTAGGTGTATCGCTAGCTATGTTGTTACTTGATCTTGTTGTTCTTGGGTTAGATAAGTTTGATTCTCCCTTAATTAGTACTTGATGTTTAAAGATCATATTTTTACAACTTAAGTTCGTGGAAAGATTGTGTTGTGAAAATGAACTTTTGATAGATTTGTGATGGTTGTGCATTCTAAGTGTGGTGGTTGGTTAAATTTCACTTCTGCTTGTAGTCACTATTGATTCAGAAGGCTTGGTCATGTAAGAAAATATTCATCATGAAGGTTGTGTTGAGGTCAAATGGGCTTCAGTTTAGATTGGGTTCATGAGTTAGTTTACAACTTGATAATTACTCTTGATCTATAGATCTTCCAAGGTTCGATTCGGAAGTTCAATTTTTAGTAGTTGATCTAGATGAAATGTTCTTAAGCATGAGCTCACTAGGAGAGATGAACACCGACTCTACAAGATCACAACTTAGACTTTTGGTAACGTAAGTTATTCTTCCTCTTTTTTCTTCTTCTTCTTTATGTTCGAGGACGAACATGATTTTTAGTGGTGGATAATGTAATGACCCGTTAGGCCATTTTGAGAACTATTTATCTTTCTTTCATAAAGGACCCTTTTCGTAAATTTTAATGAGAATTTAGAATTACTCGTTCAACTATGTTTATTTAATTAGTGGACAAATTTTTAAAATTTAATTTAATAATTAGTTAATGGGTCGATCCATAAGTTATTTAGTACTCTATACTACTTGACCCACGCATTGAATTAAGTTGATAAGATTTAATATAATGTTAGTTATTGTATAAGCTTATTTCGACTAAAATTCTAAAACAAGGATGACGACAATGACTTCTGCGATTGTCCGAGTATTGAACAATATGCATCAGGTAAACCATACTCTTCTTGTATTATATTATGTGTAGAATTTATATCATTGATATTAAATTAAGTCGGTTAGAAATTGGATAAGAATCGAAAAGTTTGGAATCGATTTTTCCCTGGATATGCCTTGTTATTTCTCAAATTTTATAAGAAAATTTGACCACGTGTGAGACGCCATTATTCAAAGGAAAAAATATGTTTACTTTTTGAAGAACAATGTAATTGCTATTGATTTTTCCTTTATAAGTTAGTGGGGTGCTATTAATGATTTTCTATTTCAAATTAGGGGTGGTGGTATATAGCATTGGTGGTCAAGAAATTTGAATAAATAACGATAGTGGGGCGGTGTTTGAATAATTAACCACGAAAGAGATATTGTTTCGATAACTAGTAGCTAAATCTTTAATATTCCTTAGCTAAATTTGTAATGAAATATAAATTATTTTGTAATTTGTTAATTAGGCAAAATAAAGGGATGTTGTTGTACGTGTTTGGAAGAAGATTTTTTAAGCTTTGCAACAAAAGAAAATATATTATTATTATTATTATATTATTATTATTAATATTATTATTATTATTATTATTATTGTTGTTGTTGTTATTTTTATTATTATTATTATTGTTATTGTTATTGTTATTATTATTATAAGAGTTTAATCTACTCTTTCGTCATTCCTTTTCAAATGAGTCTTGTTTTGGGAAATTTAAGGCAAGTATAGGAGGGTAAATGAATAGGCATACATGGCAGGAAAAAGATCAATTCTTCCACTTTCATGTTACTATTCCTAATTTAGTTATTACTAAGTTAGTCTGGGGTGAATTTATATTTTTGGTTATTATAGTATGATTTAAGTTTTGATATATTGGTACATGTAATTAAGTGTTAGGTGTATGATATTGTGTGAACCCTTAGGTTTATGACATTGGAAAGAAGTTGGGACTTAAGCCTAGACTTAAAATTTAGGAACTTGATTTTATATTTGAGTAAATTTTTGGGTCTAGGCTAGACCTATAGTAATATGAGTGTTGTTAGTTAGAAAATTTTATTATGATTATTAATGTGAATAGATTGCTTTGAGTTGGAAGTACAACGAAAAGGAAAGGCTCAAGTCTCAGAGTGATTGTTCGACTATTTGAGGCAAGTGAATTTCTAAACTCTTGCTAAATGTATGGAATGCATATATTTCCTTGTGATCTGTGTTTGGGAGTAATGGAATTTGAAAGGGTTGACATGTCCACCTTAATTAATTTTAGTGATAAAAAAGGGGCAATAAAAGACAATGTGATTAATTGTTTGTATGTGATGTGTTGAGAATGGTATGGATATCGGTGTTATAATGGGAAGATTTATTATTATAGAATGCAGATTGTAATCCGAGAATGCGAAAGCATATGGACATTAACTGATAGATTATTGATTTGCTTTATTATGTGTGATTGTTTTCTTTACTGAACTCGTATAATTGTGATAATTAAGGTGATTATATGTCATAGCGACAATTGATTTATTGAGATGTTGCATCATCTCCTTTCTTTGATATCATATGTGCACATGCATTGACATAAGATTGGGTAAGAGTTAAGGTCTAACACGTGGAAATCGACCGTGTTGAGATCGAGTTATGATTATTTGGGCAGATCGTTCGTGCGATAAAAAAGTTATGATTATAATTTGGGCACGTGGAGATCGTCCGTGCGAAATTTGTTTCATTTATGATAGTGCATTGATATCGTCCGCACAGACACGTGGAGATCGTCCGTGTCGGTATATGGACCTCGTGAGTCCCCCATAAGTTATGAACTCTCGATGTATTTACGAGGAGTATCATGGATATACATTTGAGAGAGTACTTGGTATTTGGAGGTATATCATTTCATGGTGTCATATTGCATTGCATCACATGACATTCTTCATCCTTTATGATTTAGTATTTTATTGATTATTGAAAAGTATTTGATATTTGGTTACATCTATTTGATGAACTTGATCTTGTGTTTTGCTGATATTGTGAGTGCCTTTTTATGGAATGTGTAATTGATGAATATTGAGTTTGTTGCTTTTATATGTGCTTTTAAATGGTGAACTGTTAGGTTGGGTTGGTTTTATGCAGGTTGTAGTTATGAAGGTTCGATTGGGGTGTAAGGAGTACCCGTATTTTATCCCCTTAGCTTGTGTTTAGAGGTTTACTTGTTGAGCACCGTGTAGTTTGTACTCACCCCTTGCTTCTATAATTTTTTTTGTAGGTTATCAGCCTGGACCTTTGTGATATTTTCTCTTCTTCTTGTCTGAGGCTTCATATGGAGATTTGTGAGGTAGTTGCTTGTCATTTTGGCGGACCTTCTTACTCCTATTTATGATCTTGTCCTACTCTAGGAACAATGTCATATGAAACTTGTATCTTTCTTTTGATTCATTGGTGATACTTTAGAGACTTGTATACGTGACAACCAGATTTTAAGGGTACTTTTGAGTAACTTATGAAATTTTTTTATCTTATTGTAATGATCGAGTTTTAGGCTGACTTGTCTTGGTGGGATAAGACGAGTGTCAGCACGTCTATTTTTGGATAGTAACATTTTTGCTTTTTTGGATTGTTTTATTTTAAATTTTGAATATTGTTTTTTATTTTTTTTAATATGATTTGTTTAGAATTAGAATTCTATTTTTTGAAAATTTGAATCGTTTTTTATTTTAATTAATCTGAAACTTGATTTTTTGAGAAAAAATTCATTTTACCGAAATTTTGAATTTATTTTTGGTATGTTTTTCTCTATCTAAAATACTATTTTGTGACTGAAATAAGTATATTTAGTTCTGAAATTTGTTGATATATATAAATAATATGAGATCGTAAAATCTTCAATAAGGAGTTCCTAAGTTTTACTAAATATGATTTAAAAAATTACACATGAATACGGAATATAAATTGATGATAGAGAGAGGAAAATATTGGAAATTGTATTAATTATTGCATTTTAGACTTTTAATTATATGTTTTGATTTTTGGGTGATATATATTTCTTTTGCTACAATTTCTAACAATAATATATAATATGCATTATTTTACAGTCAAATTTACTCTTCCCAGATTTATATTTCTGGGATACTTATTTCATACATTTTTATTTTTATTTTTTTTAAATTTCAAGTTGGATATCAAGTGTATAGAAATTGGATACAACATTAACTTATTTTAGATTGTCTAATTTGGTTTGAAATATTTCATTTTCAAGAGGGATATATGTTTGGATACTAATTGAATACAACATTAACTTGTTTAGGTTGTCTAATTTGGTTAAAATCTCAACGATATGTTGATTTTTTAATTTTTCAATGGGATATCAATTCGATACCAAAATTTATACAAATTGAATATAATATTAACTAGTTTTACGTTGGCTATTACAGATAAATCTCAATTATATGTTATTTTTTCAATTTTACTTATGGGACGCCAATTGGATATCAGACGTATACAAATTTCATACTAAGATTTGATTGAATTTTTTCAGTCAATATCAATTGCATACACACTGCCTATTTTTTAGTATACATTTGAAAACACTGAATACACAAATGATTAACAAGAACACATAATAAATATTCTGAAATTATAATTCATTAACTTAAAGACAAAATAAATCAATACATTAGTTTGCCACAATAAAACAATTAAATAAAAATAAAAATAAATTATCTTTTTTCAGAAGGGTAATTTGAACATGTCTTCCTGTTATGTTCCTCCCAGAGACCTCTTGAATTGTACATCAGCTAATCATTTACATAGTTCAAGTTGTTGTCTCCATATAGTTCTTGAACCAGACGACAATATTTTATGCTCCAACACATTTTGAATTGTATATGTTCCTGTTTCATCATAAATCATTGCGTTATTATTACATCACATAAAAGTACAAATAACTTTTATACATATGTTATATCAATATATAGATTTCATATCATTTTTATGCATACAAAATTCATATAAAAGTAAAAATACATGTTATTTTTAAATAATTTCATATATTATTACAGAATATAAAAGTAAAACACATATGTCATATCAGTATATAAATTATGTGTGGAATCACATATTGGATTACTCCAGTGTGGCACAAAGTCGCTGATGCCGAGTCGGCTCCTCTGCCGCTACCTATGCCCCTCCGAGCAAATCTTCTAGGGAGCGTACCCTTAGTTTTTTGCTCTTTCATACAACTCTTATTCACACATTTCATAGTTATTCCATGTAACGACCTGTTTAGTCGTTTTGAGCAGCAGATTTTATTTCTAAAAAAACTGGGTGAGTCGACGGAACCCACGACGGACCGTCATGGGCACGACGGGCCGTCGAGGGGGTCTCGTTCCAAAAGACTTAGACTTCTGAAATTTGGGTACTGAAATCGACTCTCTGAACTTGGCGACGGACCTGCAGGACGAACCGTCGTGGGCACGACGGACCGTCGCAGGTGTCTCGTTCCA
>NC_028640.1:22573244-22583993 GCF_001406875.1 Solanum pennellii
GATGCCTTGAAGTTTCGGCATAGACTAGCTTTTATTTGTTTAGCTTCTTAGAATACTCTTAGTTTAGTGGTTTGAATCATAGATGTTCTTGTGGTGATGACTTCCAGATTTTGGGAAAATAATAGATGTCGAATTTTAGAAGTTATTGAATTGTCTTTTATTAATAAGTTTAAGTCTTCCGCATTGCTTTATGTTGATATTAAATTGAAATGTTAAGGTTTAGATTGGTTGGTTCGCTCACATAGGAGGGTAAATGTGGGTGCCAGTCGCGGCTCGGTTTTGGGTCGTGACATTCCATGCCAAAAGTTATCAATTTTTAATACCAGTATCATGCCACTAGAATATCAAAATAATTTCAACTTAGAAATATTAATTGTTATTTCTTTAACAAACAATATACCAAATTCGTTATATTGTTATTCTCAAAATTCATTACAATATTATGTTAAGAAAAATTCAATCAGATCAGAAATTTTACCAAAAAACATTATTGATTATCATACATGTCTGGTAGTATTAGTATACAAATTCCACAGAAAAAATTATCTATTGTTTAACCAGAAATATATCAACAAAATGAGTCAGACAAATAATGACAAATTCGATGTTCATACCAAAATATAGTATTATATTTTTTTTAAAAAACGCCATAATTAAAATTATTATACACAACAAAAAATCTGAAATTAGTATACAAATTTCATACAATTATTATGCACACTTTTCATACCTATTTCAACCAAAATTATATCTATTCATGCCATAAGTTGTCACTTTTTCACAGCAGAATCATGTCACTATAATATAAAAATAATACTACTTTTAACTGTTGATTATCATTTTATTAGACAAATAGTATACGAAATTCATTCAAATATGATTCTAATATCATACCAACATGGTATAACCAATATACCAAATTCAAATAAATTTTATGTAATTTTTAAACTAGAAACATAAAAAAAAATGAATGTTCAAATCAAAATCTATACCAATTTATGTAATTTCAAAAGAGAATATTCATACCAAAAACGTCATAATTAAAACTATTATACACAAACAAAATCTGAATATATATTTTTTTAGAATCACTGTTCATAATATATTTTTAACATTTTATTTGTATTACGATACAAATAAAAATTACAAAGAACACTAACCTATTTTCATCTAGCACCATACTTTATTAAAACTATAATAAGTCATACATTACAAGACAAAAAAAATTACTGAATAAAAACGAATATGAATTAGATGAGAGTGACAGTTTATAGAGAAAATATTGAGAAGAGAGAAAAACCTTTCAAGAAAAGAAAAGAAATATATTTGAACGAATTTTAACTGCTTTGAGCTAAATAAGAAATAAATATTTTTTTTTAATTAATTTTAACTGATTGAGTAAAAAAAGAAAAACAAATATTCCTATTTTGTTTTTAATTCCCTAAATTTATGACATTATTAATTATCCTTAACATACTAAAATTAATGACATAATCGTTTTTTCTTCTTATGATTTTCAAAAAACATTTTCTACTATTATTTTTTTAAAAAAAATAACAAATTGTAACAACCTGAAATTTTTTATTGTTACAATTTGAAAGTTTTATGATACTGTCATAACTTGAAAATATTAGTCTTATATATATCATTTATAAAATTTTCACACTTGTCCATTAATTTGTATACTCCCTCTGTCCCATTTTATGTGAGGTAATGTCACGATCGGAGTCTAGACCCCAGACGAGATCGGCATCGTTGACCTCTCAGAGGTCGCAGACCAACCTACATACGTCATCGTTACTTCATCTAGGTTAATTTTAGCGGAAAATTTAAACTTTTTGTTACTTAACATTCATATAAGACATTTTCTTAAACTCATAAATGTTCACAATCAACCATCTAATATTAAGATCATCAAATAAAAGAAATAGTTCAATACTGCATTAAGTGTATACTTGCCAAAATGGCACCAATACAATGTCTGAAATAAAATAAGAAAGAAACGTTGGTGGAACATACTCCACTAACTCAAACCTATATCTAAGCTAGAATATAATGGGCAAGCGTCTTCGAAAGCATGAGGACCTACCAAGTCCGGATGAATATTCCACGTCCGGATAGCTGCAGCGTCGTATCGTAAGCTCTAGCATCCGCCTGTGCATGCACTTTAAAGTATAGAGTTGTATGGTATTAGTACACACTTGTACTAAGTATGGGTACATGCAAGCACACACCAAGGACATGCATGATTAAGAAGAGCTCTCTTCTAACGATATGAATTATGGAAAGTCAAGTCTGTGGACTTGCCAAATTTGAATTAGGAAAGTCAGTGGACTTGCCAAATTTGGATTAGGAAAGTCATGCCATGAGAGTAACATGCATCATCATACTTATCATTTTGCAAGCAGCACATAACATATTACACATATCATATCACGTAGTTCATATCATTCTTTCATATGCCATGAGACCTTGGTATCATGGACTTGACATTAGGACTTCCCAAAATGAGGGATCAACATATGGGACCTCAACTAGGGAGCATTCTTCAGCAAACACAGAGTCTGCTTCGTTCGTTCTTACGTACTTCATTTTCATTCATTCATATACTAGTGCAATCACCAGTTATACCTAGGATGAAGTTTAAGACTCTCATCGGATTTGTTGTGAAATGACCAAGAATAACCTAGTGTCATTACTTAAGTCTAGCTCACCTCTTTATTATCCTATCCTAACACCTTTGGTATCGTTCATTTCATTATGTGCATCATTTGAGGTTGGCCTCATTCTTTCTTTGGGAACTTTAACCTTAACCGACATAGATCATGTGAGCATCATGAAATCCAATGTCTGGTCCACACTGAAAAGAGGTGGAATCACTGGCCAAAGTGACTTGAACATGCTAGCGTATATAGGGAGTCGAACCCTGCTAGATCCGTATATTGGCAGTATAGGTTCAAAGACTAGGAGATTTAAGGAGACACATACCCGGCATGCCGGACAGTCTCATCTCATGAGAGTTACGTGAACCTCCGCCCTTCCCGAAGGAAGGCATCACCGCTCATAGCTAGTCTGTCGGTGCTCAATATAAAGTTCCATTACATTTAACTCATACATCATGGAAGCTGACTTCTAGCATGAGAACATCATAGATCATAAGATGATTTCTCATCTCATCATTAGTATGAAGTATGCATTAACTTCAGTACCTTCATTAGAGTGTTCATAGAGACTGGTCTCTTCATTAACTTTACACTCTCATAGGTGAGTACGTTTTGGTAACATTTACTTAGGTTCATTTGAGATTGCTCTCATCTTTCATTAGTCTTTTATCATATCGTCACCTCATTCAATAACTTTACACATTTGCTTTTCATCTTACTCACCCCTTCACGTGAATGTTCATTTCATCATATATCAATGCACTTGGCCATTTAGAGTGTTTCACACTTTTACTTAACCATTCTAGGGTTACATCATTTTATCACATACATCTTAGGCTCACTTACTTTTAAACGTATGCTAGACTTATGAGTCCACATAAACAAGCCATGACGCTTCATTCATAGTTTGTATAAGTGATTCATATTTACCCAATATTATGTGGTACAAGACTTATGCATCTTATAGATATGTCAAGTTATTGATTTCGATCTTTAAAGGCAGCATTCATTAATATTTACTTACGTATGATTTATGTGTCAATATGGAATTGGGCAAGGGAACCCAATTTTGAAACCCTTGAACAACACCTAATCTTATATTAAACTTGATAATTGCATTTTTTAGATTTGGGGGACCCTAGTTCGATCCCCATCAACCCCATAATATTTCCTTTCTGTTTCTCCTCTCCTTTTTCGTTTAAGTCAAAGAGGTTGTGGATTCAATCCCCCACAAGCTCATTATTTCTCTTTTAATTTATCTCTTAACTTTCTCACCTATCCAAGAGGTTTTGGGTTCAATCCCCACTCTCGACATTTATTTTCTCCTTTATTTTTCTCCTAGCTCTCTCATCCATTCAAGAGGTTGTGGGTTCAATCCCCGCGCACCACATCTATTTTTCCTTGCAATTTTCTCACGAAATTTTTATGAAATTTTCATTTGGTGAGGTCATGGGTCCAATCCCCAATGACCTCATATTTTAAAATAAATTCTAAACAAAGTTTATTTTTTTAAAAGTTAGCCGAGACTACAATTTTCAGGAAGCTGGAAATTTAGTCTCCTCCAATCGATTTTTGTCTTAATCTTTTGTTGATTTTTTTGTAGCTTTCACGTAATAATCTCTTGGGTTAAATCCTTAGTGATTTCACTTATTTTACATTCATTTTTTATTGCATTTTATGCCACTTTTATTGGCCAAACCCAACCTACAAAATGCTGAAAATTTGTTCACTATTTTCAGCTCCTTGTCATCATCATTTGTTCATTAGATCTTTAGGACGTTTGATGAATCATTTGGTGCATCTTTAAGTATATTTTTTTCATGGTTATATTCATTCAATAATTACCATTAAATCCAGCAACATTATACCACTTTTGCGCATCATGATTTACACAAACATTTGGACAAACATCACTTTTCACATACTTTTGGTTGGCACAAAATAACATGCTTACAATTTCAAACACATTATCACGAAAATCACACTTGATACTTAAACTATCATCAAACATACCAACAACATGATCTCTAACCTATTTCAGATTGAAATTAAAAGGATACTAGGGACAAGGAGTTCGACAAGAACGGGAACAACCCTAGTTTCAAAATTCGTTGAATTTGTGGAAAGGAAATTCTCTTGGAGAAAGGAGTCCGAAGAGAAACTCATACCTTATTTTAACGTTGTTCGTCACTTGAACTTGCTGTCCAAAACTTCTCCATATTCACGTTCAATCCCGAAACTCACACCTTATCCGACTAGCGTATTACGTTTTGCTTAACGTTTTCGGATTGCTTTCTCATTTGTATTTTGCGTGCAAGTTCTTCAAGTGTAAAGAACTTTTATTTTTTGATTTTTTTTCTCACGTTTGGCAGCCAGAAAGAAAGTGTGAAATGAGAGAGAGATAGACGTGAAGGAGAGAGAGATAAACGTGAAAAATGTGAGTGGCTTAGGATTGGGTGAAATAGTTTAGACTTAGTCAACTAGGACTCTTTCAAACTTTCAAAATCTAATTAATCAGTTTAGTAAAATGACCACAATGCCCTTACAAAATCAGATTATAAACCTCAATTTAATCCACTTAAATATTGCTTCCGTCGAGGTTCTAGCTCGTGACGTCCCCATCGCAAAAACGGGTCCCTCCAGATCGACCGACCCAAACCTACCCATTAATTAATTAATAATAATAATCTGATTTTCCTTTTTCTTAAATAAACAATTAAATATTAATTAATTAAATTAATTCACCAATATAAATAATCAAGTTAAATCATTGCTCCCACCTAGGTTCGAACCCGGGTGGAGCAAGATTTTGTTCAATGGGCAATTTTGGCCTTTTCTACCCAAAATACCCCTCCATATTATTAATTAAATAATTAATTACATGTTTAGGATAATTACAATACTATCCTTATCCTGAAAAAAGACCATTTTATCCCTAGACCCTCCAAACTTAAGATTTCCCCTTTTTAAAGTCCGGTAAAGACTCATTCGAGTAAAGATTCATATTCGGGAGCCCTACATGGCTGGATCCAACCTTTCCTAGCTCAACTAAGTTCCCAAGTTAGTTGGTTTGGTTGTCACAAGGGTTCAGAAGTCTGGTTCTACGCACATCAATACATCTGAACCCGGTCTAATCGTAGGCTTTCTAGACACATTAAGCATTACTTAGCATATCCATTTTTAGGGTTGTTACAAGTAATTTGACTCGGCATAAAGTTTAAGAAAGAAAGAAAGACTTTTAAAACTTGTGATCGAAAACAAATGATAGAAATTTGCATGGCGGTAAATCATTTCAATAATAATAAAATATCGGAGAGCCCATTGCACCTTTTTTTTTCTGGACTATCTTCTTTATATAAGCAAGCTCCCTATAGAAATGTGTCATTCCTTTCGGGACGGACTAAAAAGGAAAGTAAGTCACATAAATTGAGACAAAGAGAGGATTATATAATATTTTTTTGCAATTTTTGTTATTTATAAATTTAGAATAAAATAAAATTTTATATTAAATATAAAATATTTAAAAATAAAATTTATATCACATGAAATTTATATGAAATTATTATTTGGGAAAAAAAGAATTTATATTATGAAATAAGAAAATAACAATGAAATAAAAATAATAATATAATATTGAGGAGAAAAAAATTAGAAAGTAAAATAGAGAATTGAATTTAAATTATTTATCTGAAAAACAGAGAACTCTATATTCAGAAATTAAAATTGAGTTTGGATTAAAGATGCCCTTAAAAATAGTCGATTAGCCTTAGAGTTGTTGGAGAAAGACTCATTAACATATTAACCTAAAACTAGTAATCCGATAAAAAATTAAAACTAGTTTAAGTGAGTACTCAATATGATTACTAGCTATCTTTACGGCATCTCCAACCCAATCTTTATTTTACTCTCCAAATAGAGTTCTCTATTTTTTCAGATATCCATCTCTAACTCAATTCTTTATTTTATTCTCTAAAAATAAATCTTTTTCTCTCTCTTCAATATTATATTATTATTCTATCTCATTCTAATTTTCTTATTTCATAACAGAAGTTCTTAATTTCTTTTTTCCCAAATAATTACTTTATATAATTTTGATGTGATATAAAATTATGTTTTATTCTAAATTTTTAATAACATAAATTGCAAAAAATATAATATAATACATAAATAAGGGGACTAATTCAAATAAAAGTGACATACAATTACATTAACACTCAATTTTTGAAATAGTATGTTGCTCCCATAAATGCTTTATCAATTCATTACGGAGTTTAAAATGAGCATTTTCGTCCTTAATTTTTTATGTCTAGCTAAAAGTTGTTCAAACTGGAGAGTTTCATCTACCACCGTTTCTATAGTTGGAGTTGGAGCCTCTACGTCATCTTGAATTGGTGAATTGAGATTATGTTCATCCTCAGTTATCACGTTGTGCAGTATAATACATGTAGTCATTATATCATGTAACACTTTCTTTCTTCCAAAACGTGACGGTCCTGCGATAAGTGCAAAACATGATTGCAAAACTCAAATGCACGTTCAACATCTTTTCGGCACAATTCTTATTTCATCACGAAATATTTCTTCTTTTGAAAATGAGGATCACAAATAATTCGAACAATTGTAGATCATTTAGGTCAAGGCTCTACTTTGCAATCATCGGAGTCTGAGGCTCCTAGTCCTATAACACCTATAGTATCATCTCCTAATTTATCATCTTTTTCACTTAATTTAAATGAGAATTTTCCCAGTCATCACACTTCATCTGAACGGCCTATTAGGGTGAAGAAATCAAAATTTAATAGATCAAAAGATGAAGGTCTTTCGTTAGCTATGAAACTTTTCGAAATCGAAAATAATCACTTATCAGAGTTTGCTACATCCAAACAACAGGACGGCGAAAGTCTAGATAGATGTATCAAAGCCACGAAATTTAGAGACAAAACTAAAATTTTAATGAAAAATTTAGAGACTATCCGTGATCTAAATGTTCCTGATTACCTGCAACAAGAACAACAACGAATACTTGAAATAAGAAATCGACAATCACAACCACAGTCACAATCGCAACAATTCTTGAAATCATATCCTAATTTTTTTCGAATAGTGCTAGATTTAAAAATGACCAACCAGATCACTAAATTATTGTTGTGATCAATTAATTAATATGTTATGTAATATATTTTATCTTGTATTTAAATTATTATGTCATGCATTGTCTTGAATTGTTATCTTGTATTTAAATTGTTATGTTATGTCGTATTATTGTCTTGTATTTTAAGCTACCATATCATGATTTATATTTTTAAATTAAATTTTTCATATTGTCATTTTAATTTTGTGTATTCTTTATGATAAAAATTAATAATAAAATAAAATTTTATCATTCATGAAAATTAGAAAAAAAATATTAAAATACTATTAATTTGAAATCAATTTTGTATATATTAAAAATATTTTTTAAAATATTATATAACATTAAAAAGGAATTATGAATATTAGATTTTTAATTAATGAAATTATATATAAAATAATATGTTAATTAGAAAATAATAGAAATAATAATAAAATAATAAAAAGGTGAAATAGAGAGTGTGAATAGTAATTCTCCAAATTTGGAGAACTACTATTCACCTCTTTATAAAGGAGAATAGAGGGTGATTTGAAAGTGAATTAGAGTGCTCATTATCTATTTTACTCTCCAAATATAGAGAAATGGAGAGTAAAATAGAGATGATTGGAGATTGTCTTATTCTATCTATTTCGTTAATTGATATGTAAAAATGTACTTGTTGTTTGATTAATTATTATTAGTTAACTTTTTTATTTTTAATTTAGTTAATTATATAGGAGTACATCACTTTATAAAAAAATTTCCTTGAATGAATAACTGACATTAATATAATTTAGTAAAAAGTTAATTAATAAGTATCTGTAAAATGATATATGAATTCAAAATCGTGTATTACTTGTACAATTTTTTTTATTTGCCTGCATATTTGGACTCAACAAACTTTTACTTTTATTGCCTTAAACATAGAAATTAACTATTTTGTTAAATTTGACTTTAAATTTTTTAATGATTTTAAATAAAAATTATTAATCAAAGTAATTGTAAACCTTTTGTTTTCACGCTTTTCCAAATATGAAAGAATGTTTGATAGTTTTAGATGGGACGTGTTAAATATTACTGACACAAAAATGATCCTAGCATAAGATTTTCTCACCAGTATTGGTCTCAATACAAACACCCTTCTCTATCTCCCTTCTCTATAATGATTAAAAACATAAAACTCTCAAAAAAAAAAAAATTGTTCCTCTTTTTGTTTTTGTTTTTTCAGTCTATCAATAATTATTCATTATCAACTTGATAAATTTCTTAGATTATAAGCAGAAGTGTAATTTTATTATATCATCATTTTAATATAATAATATAATATTTTTAAAAATGTAATAAGAAAATAACTATAATTAATAAATATAAATTAGGAATTATGTGTAAAATTATCCATTAATTTCACAAATTAAACAAACATAATTGGACATCTATATTTAACATAATGGAAAAATATTGTTGGAAGGAGGAATTATCATATTGTGGCGGTTACTTTTGAAATAAATAGATTTTAGAAAATTATACTTTATTTGTCTAATAATTGTTGTCTACTATAGTAAAACCTCTATAAATTAATATTCGATAAATTAATAATCTTTCTAAAATAATATTTTTCTCTGGTTCTGATTCGAGTCAATGAAAAAAGTTATCAATTTCGATAAGATAATAAGATAATATATTTTCAAAAGACCTCTATATAAATATATGGTCCCATCAATATCATATTCATAAATTAATAATTTTTTAAAAGACCAAATATATCTAAGAAATTTTAGTGAAATGTGATTTTATTGCATTTTGTTTTTTCTTAAAATTTAAATCTAGTTGAAGTTCATTCCTAAATTTTCTTATTGCATCCAAGGGCTCCGATGTTGTCTATTCGAACTGCATCATAAAATTGTGAGGAGTTCGAGATTCGATAAGTACTTCCTTACGCATAAATGGTCCAAACATATAATATCATCTTAAAATTAATCATCAACATTGCTTTTTTTAATGGTATCTACAGTTTCTTCTATACTTTGGACCTCTAAATTAAACATGTATCACTTTCACCCAGATAATCCAACATGTTATTGCATTCATTTTACTGTGGTCATCGAAATCATTAATCATGACCTTAAGTTTATGAATGACGTTTTCACAAGTGGGTTCATTCAAATTCTCTGAGATTGCATCCCTTGAACGAATTTTACACTGTTGAAAACAATTTACTATTGTTTATTGTTGAGCATTTGTTTTCCAAGCAAGGATTGCTAAATTTATGGCATCCAAAACACTTTGTCCACTTCGTATTCTTCTAATATGCTACGATAAAATTTGTTACGATAATATATCTTGAAAGCTCTTATTATCCAACATCAAAAGGTTGAAATTAGTAAGATGTAATGATTTTGATGTATTCATTGTATTTTATGTATAATATTTTTTTATATGGAATCAATAACTATGATACATAAATTAGGAAGATAAAATGATTTTGATATAATCATATTAATCTTCATTAAATCTCAAACCACTCTTTAAATAAATAAATATTAATTTATCAATTAAATAATATCTTCACAAAATAATAAATTTTACGATCCCACCTATATTAATTTATAGATGTTTTGTTGTATAGTATTTTGAAATATCCAAAATAATTTCACACTTACTTTCTAAATTTCTCTTATAATTAATTATATATAATCATTTCCTTGTTATATTTTTTAAAACACATTATATTTTAATATTCAAAAGGTGATAGTAAAATTATCCTTATATTTATAATTTCTTAAGAAATATACAAACTCTAGTGGATAACTATTGTTGGATAGAGAGAGAGTATATTGTATGTTATTTTTAATCATTAGACTAAATTTTTTATAAAAAATAATTTCATCATAAATAATGCATTTTAATATTACTATTACTCCTTTTGTCCATCATTATTTGTCCATTTTATATATATATATATATATATATATATAT
>NC_028640.1:22584077-22586577 GCF_001406875.1 Solanum pennellii
AGTTTGAAATAACTATGAGATAATTGTCATTTTATGTCTAATTTATCCTTAATATTAAATCCTATTTAAAGTATCTAATACATTTCTTAAAGCATTAAGTTTAATATATTTAGAGAGTACTATAATTACTTTTATTATATATTAAGATATGCTCAAAATAATAATGAACCACTATTATTAAATAAACGGCACTCCCTTTGTATTTTTTTTATTTTTAACTTTTTTATTTGCTATTTTTGACAAATTAATAAAAGATCATATTTTTCACTATGATATACTCAATTTATTTAGATAATTAATATATTTTAAAAAATAAAACATATTTAGTTAATAAATTAATTTTGAAATTCTATCATTTAATTGAGATAAAATGATAAATATATTATGTTAATTATTTTTTCTTAATATATGCGTTCAAAAAAGGAAAAATTGTGGAGAATGGCAAACTAAGGAAGGTAATTATACTAATTAAATTCCCTTTCATTTATTTCTTTAAAGGGCAAGCTTAAAGTTAATTTGCTATACTAGGTCCCACGTTTTGTATAAAAAAATTTCCCCAAAACAAAACCCTCCTTTTTCCTCTCTCCGTCCGTCCATTTTATACAATTTCGTCTTCTTCCTTCAATTTCTCCACACTTTTCTCCACAATTGCAAGTTGAAATTTCCAACTTCTCCTAGCACACACATTAGAGCGGTTTTTCAAAATATTTCAAAAATATCAAGGTACCGCTTAAAACCTATTTACATTGTCAGTTTTTGTTTATTTTTTTTGAATTTTTTAAAACTAATTTTTCACTTCAAGTGTTAATCGCTTCAGAATTTTGGTTTGATTAATGGATGCCCAATCTCCATCGAAGAGATTTACAAGAGGTATACCATTGCATGTTCAAATTGATGTTGAAAATTCATCGTTTCCATTGGGTCTAACTCAGGAATTTGGGGAGATTTCAGGTTCATTGTCTAAATCTACTAACATGCAAGATATTAGATCCAATTCCAATAATGACCCAATTAGTTTTGTTGATGGAAGTCTGAAGAATACTGTTGATGTTGTTACTGGGTCTAAAAAGAAAAGAAAACATAAAACTGATAAGGTATGTGTATAATAATTGTTCATATGTTTAGTTTTTATGTTGATACATGTCTTTATACAATTATAAATGTATAAATGTATAATATATATTCGTACATGTTTTTGTGTTTATGTTGATTTTTGCCTTATACAATTTTTTTTATTTTTTATAAATGTATAATATCTTAATACTTGATTTCTATTCATGTCTTATAATGCCTAAACTACTGTCTCATTATACAACTGTGTCTATAAGTGTGTAATTTAGTCTGTCTAATTTACTGCCTCATTATACAATTGTTTTAAAAGTGTATAATTTATTCTGACTAATTTACTGGCTCATTATATAACTGTGTGTATAAGTGTATAATTTATAATGTCTAAAATAATGCCTCATTATACAACTGTGTGTATAAGTGTGTAATTTAGTCTGTCTAATTTACTGCATCATTATACAATTATTTTAAAAGTGTATAATTTATTCTGACTAATTTACTATCTTATTATACAACTGTGTGTATAAGTGTATAATTTATTCTGACTAATTTACTGCCTCATTATACAATTGTTTTAAAAGTGTATAATTTATTCTGTTTGATTTTCTGCCTTATTATACAACTGTGTGTATAAGTGTATAATTTATTCTGACAAATTTACTGCCTCATTATACAACTGTGTGTATAATTTATATATATTTATGTCTAATACCACTATTTTTTTTAGTAAAATGTATATGGTTTTTTTCAGGATGTTAAGTATTTAGGTCAAAGAGAACCAACAAGAATTCCGCACATGCAGTGTTACACAAATATTGACGTTATGAATGTTCTATCTTCAAAACTTACTGAGTCACAGTACAGACAATTCTGTGGAAATACATGTTTTGCTCAACTATGTAGCATCTGTAGGTGTCACGTTCAGGCACAACTAATTAGGTGCATGTTTTTGAGAGAAATTGAAGGTAGCTCAAAAGATGCAATCCTGATACATGTCAATGGCACTACTCTGCGTTTCACAATTCGCGACTTTGCTTTAATAACTGGATTAGAATGTTCAGATAACGAGAATGATTTTGTCTTTAATACTGATGAACCAAATAGGATTATTCATCAGTATTTTGAAGTTGGAAAACCCGTCACCAAAAGTCAATTGATTGACAAGTTTGATAAAAAAAAAATTGGGTAGATAATGATGATGATGCTCTTAAATTTGCAATATTGTTCTACATTCATTCATTCATCTTTTCTGAAGAACCAACTGGTACTGTAATTGATAGAAAAGATTTTGATTTAGTTGAATCAGGCAGATACATTGACTATCCTAAAGGTAAAAAGGCTTTTGATATAATGATTCTGCATTTGCATAGTAAGATTAAACATGATGGGAAGTATTTTAGGTTGTATGGTTTCCCACTTGCTTTGCAAGTGT
>NC_028640.1:22588633-22608148 GCF_001406875.1 Solanum pennellii
CAACAGTCGGTGTCGATCAGTCTGAAGAACCTTCTCTGAATTTACCTTCTAAATTGAAATGTCAATCTGTTTTGAATGATCTAAATGATCAAGAGGTAATATACTTATTTATCTTCTTTGTCATTCAAATTTTTATTGCGTTTTGTATATACTGTATATTTTAATAATAATTTTTTGCAGAACTTTGTTCGAGTAAATGTCACATCATCTAGTCCTGAAGTTACATTTCAGCAGTCACCTTCACGCTCTCCAGCTGGTCAATCAGATTTTAGCCCTCTAGTTCAACAATTCAGCACTCCCGAGCCACAGGTAATTTTTTTTTATGAACAACATTATCAATTTTGTAAATATATATATACTAAACGTACAGATATGATCATTATACATATACAATTTAGTACCCATCTAAAATATATATAATATTTTATTGTATAATGTAATAACAAAATTCAACTTGCAACAAACTATACAATAATGTATAAATAAGTAATAGGCAGTTCCAATGTTCAAAACACTTTCAATATTTCTGAGTTTCAAAACAATTTTGAGGTTTGAATTCTTGAAAAACATTTTTTATTTTTTTATAATATATGTTTATATGTATATATTACTAATATTATACATTTAGACAGAGAAATGTGAAGATGTTCCAGTAGAAGTGGACAAAGAAAGATCCCAATTCATGGATGATCAAGCAGAATTCAACAATCCTTCATTTGTATGTTACTGTCTTCGTAAATTAAAGGGGTTAAGTTGTATATAATATGATCATTAATTTGTATTTTTTTGTCAAAATTTTGTCTATTGTTATATAACAACAGGAATTATTGAATGTTATATATGATCAAACTGAAAAGATGGAGCAAGAGGAATTGGGTGATACAAACAAACCGGGATCATCCAACGCCTATGAATTAGTTGTTGAGGAAGATTTCATCTTTCCAAAACCTCTTCAGATTGTAGATGATGATCAAACAAAAATTAATACAGAAAAAAGCATTGTGTTACATCCTTTGTTAGCTGTGGGCGAACACACACAATTACCAATTCCAAGGGAAAGGCGTCCAGGCCCATTCAACACATCGCCTTATGTGACAACATTCAGTTCAGAGTCTGGTATAACAAATTATACATTTTACATATTAACACAGTTATATCAATAAGTGTCTTACACACCTAATAATATATGTCTTAATACATTTCAGGTAGTTCATCAAGGTTCCACTACATGTTTGAACTGAAACATCCATTTGTTGCAATGTCGGATGTGGATCTTACAACTTGATATCTGCATTTCTGGAAATGGTTAAACGAAGGACTTCTTGTCAGGCATAGCGCAAAGTAAATTAGTTAGTAATTACTACATATACTTATTTAATCATATATGTGTGTATTTGTATTAAAAAAAATTATTTGAATTTTGATAGGATAGGTAAAGAAGAGCGATACAAAAAGAACAAGTCTCGCTTACAGATGTGGTTTCATTTTGGAATTGTAACTGTCCAAAACAAGAACTGGTTCTATAGGCTTGCATACAAAGATCAATTGCTTGATGACTCGGTAAGCTTTACACAATTCTATTTTTTATACAATTTACAGTTTTAATATTTATACAATTTATGATTATGTCTTTTTACAGCACACAGATGTCATTTTGTATTACATACGCAAAAGAGCCAAGTACTCCGACTCCGACAACATTGAATTCAGCTTTATTACTGCGGATTGCAATTTCAATAAACTAATTGCAAATGTGTGGGATGCTTATTACAATTTGGATAGTACAGTCAACAAGGAGAGTACAGAGGAGTCCATTATTGAGTACATTAATGGATACAGAATTCATGTTGCTGCACCTGGCATACCGTTGATAACATCCTTATCCCTGTTAAAATCGAGCAGATATTTCATTGGGTTCTTATCGTTGTGTCCTTTAATGAGAGATGTATACATGTCTATGATTCTCTTAGGGGTGGTTCACTACACAATTCGTCAGTTTCAAATGAGATCAAGAAATATGCACAACTGATTCCCATGTATCTATCTAAGTCTAGTTTTTACAGGAAGAAAGACATTAACATATAATCACATCCGAAATACAAGTCGCATTCTGAAGTTGACTCTTTTGAAATTATACATGTCAATGATATAATACAACAACATGAAGGAAGCCTGTAAGTCTTATTACTACTCTTAATCAAATTTTTAATTTTAATTTTACACTGATCCTACAACGGTTGTGTATAATTTCAGCGATTGTGGACTATATGTTGCTGCTTATGCAGACCATATCAGTAAGGGGAATTCGGTTCCAACATTTGATCCAGAGTTTAACCGTATTCAATACGCGTCTTTGTTGTGGAATTATGAAATGCAAAAAATCCAAGCTGATGTCACCAGTGACAGTGAGGCACCAGAAAGGCCAGTCAGGATTCATAGAGACGTTGATATGAGTGACATGATCACAATTGATTAGAACCGTAATACTAGATTTATGTATTTTTGAATATGCAAAAGACATAACAATTTGTGAACTTCTATGTTTTTGTATTGTAATATACTTGTTTGTTCAATTAAGTCATTCACTTCGTTATGTTTGTTTACAATTTAATACTTTTACAAACTACATTACACAATATATATTTATACACTAACTGTATAAACCTATGTGTATATTTTACTTTGTATTTTTTATTTAAAAATTGATTATTATATAATTTTTAATAATGAGACTATACACATTAACTATATAAATCTCAACAGTTTATTTTACTTTCTGTATGATTATACAATTAATTGTATAAATCTCGACAGTTTATACAATTGTTAATTTATTATGAACTGTATAATTATACATTACTAGGATTATACAATTGTTCAGAAATTTCAAATTTACAAATAAGCTTATACAATTAATAGTTATACGCTAACAATATAAAACTAGGATTACATTTATGTTGGATATATACATATACATTTCAAGGCTTAAAAAGTAGTTCATAAAGCATACATATATATTCAACTTAAACCACAACATATATTTATACATTAACTGTATAAATATAAACAGTTATACAATTGTTAATTCATTATTAACTATATAAGTATACAGTTAAGTATCTGTAAAATTTATACAAATTTTATAAAGTATAAATATACATTCAGCTTAAACAACATATTATACAACTACGTATTTTTCAAGCTTATGAATTGTAAAACTTTTACAATTGTATATAATTGTTCAATTGAACTTATACGTAAAGTATTTCTGTATATGATGTACAATATAGACACAAAAGATAATTCCTAATAATAGCACGAAGACAAAATAAAGAAAAATGATTAGCACAATTAATAAGACATAACGACTTTATTCCATATTGAAAATGCTAACTCATACTGTTTTAACACAAAACTACTTCAGAATAAAATTCAATTGTATATCAAATCAAATTTTACAGTTCAATAAAATCGTAAAAACTTGTTAAACTTCTTGAGGTCTATTTCTACTTGAACGCCTATTGTGACCTGCAAATCCACATGTACTACATGTATGCTTTCCTTTTAGTCCAAGCAATTCATGTTTAGTTTTTGAACGGGGTTTATTTTTAGGCCTTTCGGGAGGTCTTTTGAATTTTGGAGGTCGGACTTCATCATACATTATGGCTTCAGGTATGACCCATTCTGAAAAGGAAGGCAATGGATAGATCGGTATCTCATAAATCTTCATAACCGTCTTTGGTTTATACAAATCTGAGTAATATCCATCGGCTACTAGACTTTTCCGCTTCAATACAGCCCAAGCATGTTCACAAGGAATTTCTTCATATTGAAACTTCCCACAGCTGCATGTTTTGTTCTTTAAACAGACCACAAAACTCCTACCATAATCAGTCACATTGTATATGTATTCAGTTGACGGCACAACCTGCTTCACACAAATAGATTTATGTATATGTATGTCTATACAATTTCTATCCGTGTGCATAACTCATTAATTAATAATATATATATACATAAAACATATCCCCATTCGTGTGCTCAATGCTTCATATTCGATTAGTAAATTTTGAGCTTTTCCAATCAACGGAGTAAATGTGCAGGCTGTCTCGTGTTTGTTGTCATGATTCCATCTCCCAAACATCAGTCTTACCTCTTCAAGAAAATTGAATATTGGTAATTCCCTAGCATATCCTAATGCAGCATTTATACTCTCTGCAATGTTAGACGTCATAGCCCATCCCCGATGAGTTTCTGCATGACACCTTGACCACTTATCATATCCAGCTAGCTCCAAATACTCTTTAACACCTACATCAACTTTTTTTACAGTATCCATCAGCCTGTCAAACTCAACTTTGTTGCAAGTCTTTGTCATTGTATAATACATAGGACTTAGCTCCTTGGATGCCTTCCTAAATTTCTTCTCTACATTACCCCACAAGTGCCACATACAAGCATAATGTGGCACATTTCTATACACTTGAGTCACTGCCTTTATGATACTTTCATTTCTATCTGACACTACACACATATTAATCCTTTCACCATAAGCCTCCTTTAGTTGTAGAAAAAACCAAAACCAAGCTGCATCATTTTCCGAATCAATGATACCATATGCTAGTGGAAAAATGTGTCCTGCATTTTAATTTACACACACATTAACATTTTGATAAAAATTGAACAATAAAAAATAAATGAATCATACCTGCTCCGTCCGTTGTACTTGCAGCAACAAATGTTCTATTATACGGTCCTCTTAGGTGACTTCCATCCACAACAATTACAGTCCTGCAATGTTCAAAGCCTTGTATAAAACTATTCAATGCAACAAAAACATACAAGAACTCATTTTTAATCTGTTTTCTTTAGACGTATATGCGAGCCTGGATATGTAATATTCATCATATACAAATATGTTGGAAGTTTGCTGTAAGATGCAGCTACAGTCCCCCTCAATGAAACTAGAGCCTTTTCTCTAGCCCTCCAAGCCAACGAGTAATTTACATCAACTCCCAAATATATCTTTACATCACTGCGAATATCAGAAGGTGTATATTTTCTCTTGTGATCAACAAGTTTGGGTTTAACGATCCCTCCAATCAGCATGCTTGTGGTATGTTTTTGTGAATACACTTTATCCTTCAAAGGACAAGTATGGTATGTATTAAATGCTCTTATTCTAAACATACCAGATTGTTGACATTAGATACTTTCATTAACCATTCACATTCATCAGAAATACACTCCAGTGTATAACCACATTAGCAAAAACAACACAACACATCAATATACAAATAATTAAAACAACTTATACAATTACATATTTGTATGTATAAAGCAGGTACCTGATTGCGTTTGACCTCACTGTTCTATATTGAAATCTTTTTTCAATTGCATATTTTTCCATCACAGATTTCAATATGTCTTTGGTCTTATACACTTGGTCTACCTCCACGAACTTATTACAAGGATATGAAATAACTCTATCGCAGCTCCCTGACCACAAAATATGAAGCGGCTCTACCAACTCACCAATACTCAGCTGCCTATTATCAAATTCATCATTTTCATTGATGCTGATAGATTTTATCGTATCACTATCCTGATTTGAACTTCCAAACAGTTCATTGGTACAAATTATACTAGGCAGTTTGCTAATACACAGTGGATACTTGTTGAACTCATTTCCAGACTTTTTAAGCATAATATAAACTCTAACACCCATGTCGTTGTGAATCAACATGGGTGTCTTGCCTTCTTCAATATTATACTCAATTTTGAGTTTATTCACATTCGTATCAATCCCTAGTTGCATTGCAATGACATTATACAAATCATTATACGATGAACTTTCTTTAAAAATCACCACCTCAATTGTATAATCAACGTAACAAATGTCATTATCCCATCTACCAGAATGCGTAACCAATATAGCCAGTGAAGCCATTTTCAGAATTTCTGTATACAAAATCAAATTATATACATATACATTTATAAGCTAAATAAATGCAGTAACAAACAGAATATGTACTTATACATATTATAGAAACTTTAATTTTAAGCTTATACACATTTTCAAATTATATAAAAAAAATCTCTGTATACACAAAATTATAGCTTTATAGAAGTATACAATTCAATAGCAACAACTAAAAAGTACATGAATATAATGGACAAATTCGTATGTAATAGACAACAGTTCCATTCAATTATACAATTTACCAAATAACACTATATATGATTGATTCGAAACATACAAACAACAATCTAATACACTTATACACTTGTACAGTTTCAAATTCAAACAATTCTATGATTGGAGCAAATCTCAAATCAGTAATTTCAAATTAACAATAATTTTTTTCTATAATTCACATTAACTAATCAAATCAATTACGGACATATATTCACATCTCAATATACATTCAACTGATTTGATGAAATTGAAAAACAAAATTTGAATTTTAAACACCATTGTCGACAAAATCAAAAACACAATCAGAATTACCTCTTATTTCTATCTCAAAAAACAAATTTATCTTGCTTGATTGCTTAAATCCTTCAATAGCTTGATCAATTTTTTGAATTGTCAACAATGGAGTTGCTTCGATTGAAGGAGAAGAAGGGAGACTGAAACTGAAATTGATTTCGCGTGAATTGTGGGAATTTTTTCTTATTTATCTTCCGCATTTTTTTATTTTTTTTTAAATTGAAACTGTATAAATGGATCAGTTATACACAAAAGAAGACCCATAGCAAACTTTTAATTTGCTACGGAATACAATTTTGTATTGTTTGCTAAAATATAAAATTAACAGTTTTTTTTTTGCTATATATAAAATTTGCCCTTTAAAAAATAGAAAAGCAATATTCCAGAGCTTTATCAAACTCGTTTACTCATCAAATTTTGATTTGACACTTCCCTCCATATTCACTCCTTATTTTTCAAAATTTTTATCACGTGAGAGGCACATATATTACACATTAGTTGTATGAGATCCTTTCATACTGTGCCAAGTGGAGGCTGGGTCCCACTAAAGAATGAGAAGTTAAAACTCCATTCCTTTATTCTTTTTCTCCAATTCCATATCATCTTCTTCTTCTTTTCATTTTTTTTGTAATTTAATTATTTTTCGTATTAATTTTTTTTTTAAAAAAAAAGTTGAAACTTTATTATTTTTATTAGGATTAACAAAGTGATTTAGTTTGGAATTTCTTAATTAAAATAATTAATTTGTTTTTTCTTTGAAAAACCTCTTTTTATTTATATGTTTTTATATTATCTATACAGTTTTTTTACCAACATTTCTATAGCTTTTTTTCATTTTTTTGTAGTCTTACGATCTCTCAGTGCAAAAAATGTCTTGATATAATTATGATTTCACAAATTCATTTGATTCTCTTTTTTTAGATAATTTTTGTATCCTCCCCGAAAAATGAATCTATAAAAATTTCATTTGAACACTAACATAAAAGAATTCAAAAAGAAAATCTTGAACAAGAAACACAAAATTAATATTAGCAATAATTATTTGATAGATCCCAAGCAAGTAGAGAATTTTACAAATATTTAAAAAAAAAGATAATTGAGTGCTTAATTATTATACATATCAAGTATTCAGATATATTAAGTGGTTACAAAATAAAAAAATCATATATAACAATTAAGAATTGTGTGATTTAAGATTGGAACCTCAAAAAATAAATTAATGACTAATTAAGATGTAATTGTGTATTTAAGTATAATAAATAAGATCAGATGAATTTTAATAACTCAATTGATTGATTGTATGATTTTTTATTTTATTGGTGAGAACTCAATTATTATATTTCTGATTTCACTATCTTTAGTTTCTTCAAACCCATCCAAAAAATTGAATTTAAATTTTTCAACATATTATTTTGATTATTCCTCTAATAATGATATAGAGATAAATTAGACATATTGCGGGCAATTTCATGGTTTGTTTATGATTTTAGAAAATATAATTTTATGTTGAGAGTTAATAAATAGGAACAAAAAATACAAGTTTAAAAGAAAATTTTTTATAAGGAAGAGAAAAAGTAAGAAAGTGAAATCAATAAATTGTGGTCCCATGATACAAGTGACAGTCAAAGAGGCGCTCCTACAATTGACAGTACTTGTGCCTCTTACAAAATAAAACTTTTCTTTATTTTTATCATGTGAGAGGTCATATACTACGTGTCAAACAATAGTTGTATGCGATCCTTTCATACTGTGCCAAGTGGAAATTGGATCCCACTAAAAAAGAGAAGTTAAAAGACTCCATTTCTTTATTCTTTTTCTCCAATTCCATATCATCTCCTTCTTCTTTTCGTTTTTTTTTTGTAATTTAATTATTTTTCGTATTTAACTAATTTATTTTTTAAAAGTAGAAACTTAATTATTTTTATTAGGATTAACAGTGATTTAGTTTGACTTTCTTAATTAAAATAATTAATTTGATTTTTCTTTGCAAAACCTCTTTTTATTTATATGTTTTTATATTATGTATACAATTTTTTTCACCAACGTTTTTATGGCTTTTATTTTTTTTTTGTCTTACGATCTCTCAGTGCAAAAAAAGTCTTGATATAACTATTATTTTGTGATTTCAAAAATTCATTTGATTGAATCTATAAAAATTTCATTTGAACTAACATAAAAAAAAAATTCAAAAAGAAAATCTTGAACAAGAAACACAAAATTAATATTAGCAATAATTATTTGATAGATTTCTAGCAAGTAGAGAATTTAACAAATATGAAAAAAAAAAGAGAAGATAATTGAGTGCGTAATTATTATAAATCTCAAGTATTCAGATACATTAAGTGGTTACAAAATAAACAAATTCATATTTAACAATTAAGAATTGTGTGATTAAGATTGAAACCTCAAAAAAAAAATTAATGACTAATTAAGATGTAATTGTGTATTTAAATATAATAAACAAGATCATTTGAATTTTAGTAACTCAATTAGTTGATTATATGATTTTTTATTTTATTGATGAGAACTCGATTATTATATTTTTAATTTCACTATCTTTAGTTTCTTCAAACCCATCCAAAAAATTGAATTTAAATTTTTTATACATATTATTTTGATTTCTCCTCTAATAATGATATAGAGATAAATTAGACATATTGCGGGCAATTTCATAGTTTGTTTATGATTTTAAAAAATAGAATTTTATGCTAAGAGTTAATAAACAGGAATAAAAAAATACAAGTTGAAAAGAAAAAAATTTATAATAAAGAGAAAGTAAGAAAGTGAAATAAATAAATTGTGATCCTATGATACAAATGGCAGCCAAAGAGACCCTCGTATAACTGACAGTACTTGTGCCTCTTACAAAACAAATTTTTTCTTTGCACCTTTCCAAGGCTGCTTTTTTTAAAAAAAAATTGAGACAATCAATTTCAATTTAATTTTTTACTCTTTAGTACTCTATTATATTACAATATTTCTATTTTATTTATTGTTCGGTAATATAATTTTATTTTATTAAATATTTATTTTGTAATTTTTATGTAATATATATTTTAATTATTATCAATTTATATAATTAATATAAACTTATATTTTATTTAAAAATTTTGAAAAATATAAATTGCAAATGAATATTGTTTATTATTTAAATTAATGCACAATTCAAATAAAAATAAAATCGTTTATGTAATAGCTGAAGTCAAATAAAAAAGAGCATGTTTGTATAAGAAAGAGCATATATATATATATATATATATATATATTCTTGTAAAAAAATGTTATGACATATATTTTTATTTTGATTGCTTATTTTTTTTATTACTTACATCAAAATATGTTTATAAGGTTATCACATTATTGTTAAAATTAACAATATTAATTTTTATTTATATGTTTTATTTATAGAACTATATTATATTATATACTCAATCATTATTTTTTTCTTTTCTTTTTAGTTGAAATCAATATTTTTTTTAAGAATAAAAATATTAAATTTTAAGAGAAATAAAAAAAAATTGATAACTTAAGGATATATTCTTTCTGTCTCAATTTATGACATATTTTATGTTTTGACAGTCAAAAAATTTAAATTTGATTGGAAATATGTGCATGATCTTCAATTTTTTAAAAATGAAATTTATATATTTGTAAACTACGTAAAAATTAACATAAATCACAATAATTAATAATTCAAAATGTTAAAAAGTTTTTTTAAAAAACATTACGATCAAAGATATACTTGTTTGATTATTAGAAAGAGAGAGTATGTTGTATGTTATTTTTAATCACTAAACTAAATTTTATATAAAAAATAATTTCTTCATAACTAATACATTTTAATACTCCCTCCATTTCAAAAAAATGATCATATTTCCTTTTTAGTCTGTTTCAATAAGAAACTCCTTTCCACTTTTTTGCCAAAATTTTAACTTTAATTTTACATGTGACATGTTTAAAAAACCACAAGATCAAATGACATTTTGGTACATTTGACATAACTTTAATTTATAACCACAAGATTGGAAAGTTTTTTTTCTTTTCTTAAGCTCCATTCCAAGTCAAACTAGATTATCCTTTTTAAAACAGAGAGAGTATTACTATTACTCTTTTTGTCCATCATTATATATAGGAAAAAGGGTTAAAAGTACCCTGAACTTTTCGAAAAGGTTTAAAGATAGCCCTCATTCACCTTTTTATCCATAATTACCATTAAAACAACAATCTTTTATTTTTTAATTATTATTATTAATAATTATTATGTGGCATCTCCCTATTGGATAAATTTAAAAAAATTCCAACCCACCAAAAATTTTCTACCCATTGATCGATATCCACATTTTTTTACCCAAAACCAAATTAAAAATTCATCAAAATAAAAATATTTGAACATCTCTTCTCTACCATTCAAACCTCAATCAATGATAATTAAAATAAAACATATATTCATATCAATAATCAACCAAATCTAGCGAATTCAATACCAATTAGAACTAAAAAGCTTCTTGATTATGTTAGAATTTGGTCAATACCACCATTAAAATACAATAAAATAGAGTTTTTTTAGTGCAACTCCACTATGAAAATTGAATATTTGAAAAGGGTGTAACCAAAAGGAAGAAATGAGAAGACCCAATTCAAGTCTTCTCAATGACACCATGAAAACACAATCAAGAACAATTCTTTTAGTGCAACTCCACCATCAAAATTGAAGCTTTTGAAAAGGTTGTGAACCAAAAGGAAGAAAGAAACAAGACCCAAGTCAAATTACCGTTATCTAGTGCAACTTCCCCTTAAAAACTGAATTTTTTCACATGGTGTGAACCAAAAGGAAGAAACAAGAAAGACCAAATTCGAACACAATCAAGAAGAGCTTTTTAGTTCTATTTGATATGGCCAAATTCAAATATCAATATGTCAATTTCAAATTCAAATACTAATTGATTCAATCATTAATTTTATTTTGAAATCATTGAATAAGAAAAGAGGGAAAAAAATAGGTTATTAAGTTCAAAGGGGAAGAGAAGAGATAATGAAATTTGTTATTTTTGATTGAGTTTGGGTCTAAGAATGTGGATATGAGTCAAATGGGTAAAAAAAATGGGTGATTGAAATTTAAATATATCCAATAAAAAGATGCCACATAATAATAAATAATAATAAAAATACAAATTTATTAGTTTCAAGGGCAATTATGGACCAAAAAGGTGGATGGAAATCCAATAGGTGAATGAGTGGTATTTTTAAATATTTTTTAACAGTTTAGGAGTAGTTTTAGCTTTTTTCGGTCATATATATATATATATATATATATATATATTACTCTTATTATTTATTAAGATATGGTCAAATAATAATGAACTACTTTTTTATTAAATAAACGGTACTCCCTTTGAACTTTTTTATTTTTAAACTTTTTTTACTAGTGAATTTTGATAAATTAATAAAGAATCATATTTATCACCATATATGCTCAATTTATTTAGATCATTAATATATTTTAAAAAAATAAACATATTTAATTAATTTAATATTTTATTATTTAATAAAAATAAAATAATAAATTTATTAGGGTAATTATTTTTTCTTAATATATGCATTTAAAAAATAGAGAATTAATATTCTGACCTTTATCAAACATATTTACTCATTAAATTTTGATTTAACACTTCCCTCCATATTCAGACTCTTCATTTTTTGAACCTTCCGAAGGCTGCTTTTTTAAAAGAAAATTGAGACAATCAACTTCAATTTAATTTTTTAATTTTTTAATATTATATTATTATTTTTATTTTATTTATTGTTCCATAATATTGTTCTATTTTATTCAAATATTTACCGCATGATTTTCATGTAAATAATATTTTAATTATTATCAATTTATGTAGTTAATATAAATTTATATTTTATTTTTAATTTTTAAATAAAATAATTTGTAAATATATATTATATATTATTCAAATTAAAACACAATTTAAATAAAAATGATATGGTTTATGTAATAACTGAAATCATGGAGGAAAATGATCATTTCTCAAAGTTAAATGGGAGAAACTCTTATATTTTTAAAAGCAAAGTTCAAAGTACTCCCGCTTCATATTTGTGGATCACTTTTAATTTTTTTAGTGTTTAATAAATCATAAATAAGAGGATATTTTTATTTATTCATATCTTAAAAAACTTCTTGATAGTTTCTACAAAGGAATGTGAACATTTTAAAAAAATTTAATTACAAGAATAATATTGAAAAATAAATTAATTATGTCTTTTTAATTTAATAAAATAAGCAACTAATATGAACTAATTATTTTTTATTATAAACATATTTATATTATTGTGAATATAATGAATAAGAATTTTTTTCTCTTCTCTCTACTTTATTCTTCTCATTGTTTATATTATTAACATTTTTAATATATGAGATGAGATGAAATGATTGTAAATGATTTTTTCTATATTTTTTTTTCACAAAAGTGAAATAAGAGAAACTCTCTTATTTATGCTTTGGGAACACGAGACATCATTAACTTGATGAAAAAGATAATTTTAATTTGATGGTTGTAATTTGATTTAACATAAATTTTTGGGAAAATACACAAGTAGCCTCTCAACCTATGCTTAAAATCTCAGAGATACACTTATACTATATTAAGGTTCTATTACCCCTGAACTTATTTTATAAATAATTTTCTACCTCTTTTCGGTCTACGTGTCACTAGTTTGAAAAAAATATCAACACATGCTGCGCCCACAAGATGGTGCCACGTAGGCCGAAAAGGAGTAAAAAATTATTTATAAAATAAATCCTGGGAGATAATAGGATCTTAGTATAGTATAAGTCTGTCTCTAGAATTTCGGGTATAGGTTGAGGGGGTACCTGTGCATTATCCCTAATTTTTATAATATTATACTTTTGAAATAATAGTACAAAATGCCCATGTGAATTGTCTTAAATATTTTATTTGTCCAAAAATACTATATGTTATTTTTTTTTATAAATAATCAGATTAAAATACTTTTTATTTTATAAAATTAATATATAAATTATTATATTCTTCATATTATATCCTTTATAGAATAGTTGATTAATCTTAAAATTAATTTGATTTTTAAATATAACTTAAAAATTTTAAAAGTCATCCAAATGTAGTTTAATTTTTTAAATCTAGCATATTCATTATTTATTAAAAATTTAACTTAAAGAAAACATATAATAAGGGTAAAATGATAAAATTACTTAATTCGTTAGTGCAAGTAGTGTAATGTAAAATATGATATAAAAAGAAATGAAGAGAGTTTTAATTTGACATACTCCATTTTCCCTAATTACTTGTCCATTATTCTTTTTTTTTTATAGTTGTTCCTAATTACTTGTCCATTTTGACAAATCAAGAAATAATAATTTTTTAATCTATTTATACCCACAAATAATTATTTTTTAAAAGGTTGAACTTTTTGAAGATATTAAAACTTTATTCATTCACTTCATAATTAATAGGAATAAAATGGTAAACTTCTTATGACAATAATATTTTTTTAATGATATAACAATTCAAAAGTGGACAAATAGTAGTAATTGTCTATTTTATAAAATTAATTGATAGATTATGGAAATAATCTATTTATTGTACAATATCTTTTGGTAAATATTCTAATTAGTTGTCATCTTTTATATTTAGCAATTATCTTTGTAATTGATTATTATCTATGTAATTGATAATAATCTCCGTAATTATCTCTTGCCTAAAATTAGGCTTGTACACTTTTGTATATATTGATTATTCAGTGAATGAGAATGACACGGCAAACATTCTTTTATGGTATCAAAAGTCTAGGTTACTTTTCTGACCTAATTCTCTCTTCCGCTTTTTCTTCTTCTCTAATCTTCTTATTCTCACACGGCTATCCACCATGGCCGAATCTCAGAAAATTCATCCCGCTACTCTTGTCACTAATATCAAGACCCACGTACCTGTTGTTCTTGAATATGACGGTTCCCAATACAACAACTGGTCTACTTTGTTCAAACTCCATTGCCGTGCTTATATGGTGATTGATCATATTACTCCGGTTGCTACGGAATCCGATGCTGATAAAGAGAAACCGGCTCCGAATTCTTCTGATGCAGCTCTCTGGCACCGACTTGATGATATTGTTCGACAGTGGATTTATGGTACTATTTCTAACGATCTCTTAAATTCCATTATTGATGCTGATGATAAGGCAATTGATACATGGAATCGTTTAGAAAATTTTTTCCACAACAACAAGTCTGCCCGGGCACTTAACCTTGATGCGCAGTTTACTAACACCAAACTCGAACAATTTGATGGTGTTAAACCTTATTGCACTCGTCTCAAAACCCTTGCTGACAGTTTACGAAACGTGGGTGATAAGGTATCCGACAATCGGATGGCGCTTCAACTTTTGAAAGGGCTTTCGGAGGAGTATAAGCCTTTTCGTACATCTGTTCGACATATTAGTCCCTTGCCTTCCTTTGATACTCTACGTTCCATGCTTGAACTAGAGGAACAAAGTAACTCTTCGGACCTTGCAATTGAAGCTCGCGAGGAGGCTCTTCTCACCGCCTCTTCCACAGCGTCACACCCTTCTAGTGATCATTCTTCATCTTCTAAAGGAGGGAATTCACGAGGTAGAGCCAAGGGTAAAGGGAAAGGCAGCGGCGGCAAGGGCAAAGGTGGTGCCGGCCGGAACAACCAGCAGCAGCAACAATCTTCGCAGCAGCAGCAACCGCGCCAAGGTGGCGCCTCCTCCCAACAGCAGCAGCAGCAGGGCATGGGGTGGATGTTTCCCCCATGGCCGTACTGGGGCAATGGCCCTTGGGCAACCCCACCTTGTCCGTACCCAGCCCAGGGTCCGGGCCCAAACCCGTGGACAGGGGCAAGGCCGTACCAGCCTCCTTCTCAAGGCATCCTCGGGTCTCGACCTAATCAAGCGTACTTCTCAAGCGCTCCATCTTCTCATCCGGGTTCTGTTCCTACCAACATTGAACAAGCTATGCACACAATGTCTCTCACCGATCCAAATTACTATATGGATACCGGGGCAACCTCTCACATGACGAATTCCCAAGGTAACTTATCTCCATATTTTAATTTGAGTAATCATGCTAATAATGCTATTACTGTTGGCAATGGTAGTAAAATACCTATTAAAGGTTATGGTCACGAATGTCTAAACCAAAACACTCTTCAACTCAAAAATGTCCTTCATGTCCCAAAAATTATTAAAAACCTAATATCAGTTAGAAAATTCACCACTGACAATCATGTTTCTGTTGAATTTGATCCGTTTGGGTTTTCTGTGAAGGATTTGCAGACGGGGAGCAAAATAGTGAGGTGTAATAGCAGTGGCGATCTCTATCCTTTTCTCACTGATCGTCAAATCATTTCACCTACCACCCCTTCAGCTTTTGCAGTTGTCTCTCCTAGTTTATGGCATTCCCGTTTAGGTCATCCGGGACATGCAATTCTTAGTAGTCTGCGTAGTAGTAATCTTATCAAATGTAATAAGGCTTCAAACGATATTTGTCATTCTTGCCCATTGGGAAAATTAATAAAAACGCCTTTTACAGATTCTTTATCTCATACTACTATGCCTTTTGACATTATTCACAGTGATTTATGGACATCTCCGATTCTTAGCTCACTTGGTCATAAGTATTATGTTCTCTTTCTTGATAATTACACGAATTTTTTATGGACGTTTCCTATTTCTTCTAAATCTCAAGTCTATAATCTTTTTATTCGTGTCCGAACTTATATTCGAACTCAATTTGAGAGAGAAATTAAAGCTTTCCAATGTGATAACGGCCGTGAATTTGAAAATGATCCCTTTAAGCAATTTTGTCAAAAATATGGAATGCATTTTAGATTCTCATGTCCATACACCTCTCCTCAAAATGGCAAATCGGAACGAAAAATTAAAACGATTAACAATGTTGTTCGTACGCTCCTTTGTCATGCTTCTATGCCTCCTTCTTTTTGGCATCATGCACTTGAAATGGCTACATACCTTCACAATATCATGCCCACAAAAATACTTGGTTATAAATCACCTACTCAGATCTTATATCAAAAAACTCCGGATTATTCACATCTACGTGTCTTTGGGTGTTTATGTTATCCTTTGATTCCCTCTTCCAAGATAAATAAACTCCAATCCCGGTCTACTCCATGTGTCTTTCTTGGATATCCATCCAATCATAGGGGGTATAAGTGTTTTGATATGTCGAGTCGTCGTATTATAATAGCCAAGCATGTGTGGTTTGATGAGTCGGTTTTTCCATTCTCTAAGGTACACACTCCCCTCCCTCATACATATGATTTCTTAAGTGACACTTCCAGTCCTTCGGACATTCCTATGTATCGTTCTATTCTTGAGTCGGGTATTGCTCCCTTGGATGCTACTTCACAGCCTGTACCGCACCCCACCCGCGGCCAGGACACCCATACCGCAGCCAGCCCGCAGCCTACCCTGCCTTCCCCTTCCCCGCAGCACACTCGCGACCATACCCAGCAAACCGCGACCCTCCTGCGGAACCCCCTGCAGCAAGGCAGTGGCAGCCTACCTCCTGTACCCGCTGCTAATGCCGAGCTGCACTCCCACCCCAGCCAACCGTGCACTCCACCTGTCAACGTACAGCAGGGGATGCACCCTTTTGTACCCGCTGCCAATGATAGGCAACCACCACCTTTTGCCATCACATCATCCTCTTCCCACTCCTCTCAACCATCGCATTCCATGAACACCCGTAGCAAACATGGAATTTTTAAACTGAATCCTAAATACCATGACCAGGCCAATCATACTACTACCTCCATATCACCCATTCCGAAGAACCCTGTTCAGGCCATTCGTGACCATAATTGGAAAATTGCTATGCAGGAAGAGTATGATGCTCTTATTAAAAATGGTACTTGGGATTTAGTCCCGCGACCGTCTGATGTCAATATTATTCGGTCTCTATGGATTTTTCGGCATAAGACTAAGTCTGATGGTTCTTTTGAAAGACATAAGGCTCGTCTTGTTGGTGATGGTAAGACACAGAGGGAAGGTATTGACTGTGATGAGACTTTTAGTCCGGTTGTTAAACCAGCTACTATTCGGGTGGTGCTTAGTATTGCTTTATCCAAGTCTTGGCCAATTCATCAATTGGATGTTAAAAATGCTTTCTTACATGGTAATTTAAATGAGACTGTTTACATGTACCAACCAATGGGGTTCAAGGATCCTAGTCGACCTGATCATGTTTGTCTTCTCCGTAAGTCTCTCTACGGTCTCAAACAAGCCCCCCGAGCTTGGTATCAAAGGTTTGCTGATTTTGTGGCGTCCATTGGATTTTCCCATAGCAAATCTGATAATTCATTGTTCATTTTTCGCCATGGTACTGAAACTGCTTTTATCCTACTTTATGTTGATGATATTATCTTAACTGCTTCTTCAGAATTTCTTAGGCTTCGAATTATTTCTCGCCTTGCATCTGAATTTGCTATGAAAGACTTGGGTCCACTGAGCTATTTCTTAGGTATTGCTGTCTCCCGGGACAAATCTGGTTTATTTTTGTCTCAAAAGAAATATGCTCAGGATATTATTGCTAAAGCAGGTATGACTTCTTGCAAACCATCTCTTACTCCTGTTGATTCCAAAGGGAAAATGAGTTCTTCATCCGGCGATCTTTATGAGAATGCTACTCACTATCGTAGTCTGTGTGGGGGTTTGCAATACTTGACTTTTACTCGTCCGGATATTTCTTATGCTGTTCAACAAGTTTGTCTGTTTATGCATGCTCCACGGGTTGAGCATATGAATGCTTTAAAGCGTGTTCTTCGCTATGTTCAAGGTACGCTTAACTATGGTTTGCACATGTCTAAGTCATCTGTTAGTTCTCTTTTGTCCTACACGGACGCAGACTGGGGCGGGTGTCCCGACACTCGTCGTTCTACGTCAGGTTATTGTGTGTTTCTAGGTGATAACCTGATATCTTGGTCAGCAAAACGACAACCAACTCTGTCTAAGTCTAGTGCTGAAGCAGAGTATCGTGGGGTTGCAAATGTAGTCTCTGAATCATGTTGGGTTCGAAACTTACTTTTCGAGCTAGGTTTTCCTATTTCCAAGGCTACATTGGTTTACTGTGATAATGTAAGTGCCATCTATCTTTCCAGTAATCCGGTACAACATCAACGTACCAAACATATTGAGATGGACATACATTTTGTTCGTGAGAAAGTTCAACGGGGTGAGGTTCGAGTACTACATGTACCATCTCGTTATCAGCTTGCCGACATTTTTACTAAAAGTCTCCCTCGGGTATTATTTGATGATTTCCGGCACAGTCTCAACATTCGTAAATCTCCCGTTTCGACTGCGGGGGTGTGATAGATTATGGAAATAATCTATTTATTGTACAATATCTTTTGGTAAATATTCTAATTAGTTGTCATCTTTTATATTTAGCAATTATCTTTGTAATTGATTATTATCTATGTAATTGATAATAATCTCCGTAATTATCTCTTGCCTAAAATTAGGCTTGTACACTTTTGTATATATTGATTATTCAGTGAATGAGAATGACACGGCAAACATTCTTTTAAATGATTAATTTTATACTTAGTTCTTTATTTTATCTTTATCATTAATTATAATTATTTGTGTATTAATTTTTTTCAGAATATTTATTTTTTATATTAAAATTAAATGAGTAATATAATGAAATAACTTTTTTATTTATAATTTCTTAACAAATGTGAAAAAATGAATAGAAAATGCCAATAAATCATAAATGATATACATATCCATCTTCTTCTATATAAGACATTTGGTTGAGTTTATTAATGGTAGAATATGAAGAGAGCCAGATTAAGTGATCTAGAAGTAATGGATACTCAAAACAGTAAATTCTCTCTGAAGATGTTATCATATCTCTAATATTTCTATGAACTAATATTCAATTTGTATAATTTATGGTCATATATATATATATATATATATATATATAT
>NC_028640.1:22608301-22633942 GCF_001406875.1 Solanum pennellii
ATATATATATATATATATATATATATATATATATATAGGTCCACAGTCACGTGATCGAACAATGCGAATTATTATTCAAGATGACACTTAGAGAGATGTGATTAATTGGACGTCATTACCAAAATCCTTTCTACCGAAAACCATAGATTTAGGTAAAGAAGATGAAAGTTAAGAATCAAAGGCTTTTCTCCTAATGGTCAAACCTGACAACAGTATAGCTGCAGTACATTCAACAGGAAAGAAGAATCCATTTCAAGAAACAAAAAGTATTTGAATGAGAGACGAACAGAGTCTTAGTTCTTCTGGACTAAGCAAAGGACCTACTTTAATTCTTCGATATGCACCAATAACACAAATCACTGTAATAATGCCTAATAGTAGTAGGCTTAAGTTAATGATGGACAGTGATGACACCATTGCAGATGTTAAGGCTCATATTCGGTTTCATAAATAGAGGATAACTTACAACTCGAAGATCATAAGTCTCTCGTCGATTGTGGAAGTCAACATAAAAGTATGTTGCAATTAAGTTTGTTGAATATTAGCTAGCTAGTAAACAGGATGTTGTGCAGTTATTGTTAGGCTCTGTTATTCTAATATGTATGATCAACTGTGTAATTCACTTGTTATCAATATCATCGCTGGTTAAATTATATAAAAATTTCCTCATGTATTAATTATTTAAAATTATACAATCAAACATCGTATGAGTAAGTTTCATATAATATTTGAAAGTTACCAGCCATACCTTATATAAAGTTAATTCATGAAGAAATTTTATACAAGCTTTGTAAACTTATCAATAAAAATTGTATAAATTATTAATAACTTTTGTCGTATCCCCTTATTTAGAAGAGGGAGTTGTGAAGGACTTATCTTTTGTGGGACTTTTTGTGTAACACGTATATATGCTTTTTTAACCTAAAAATATGACGCGTTTGTCCAAGCTACCTCAAAGTTCTTTCTCCTTGAAATCTCTCTTCTTCCAGGCGAGCTTCCATTTTTTTCTTCTCCAACTTTCTATCTATTTTCTCTTCCATTTTGCTTTTTTGCTCACACTGTTTTTCTTTGCATTCTCATCTTCTTCCATGAGTTTTAATTGAACTTTGTTATATTTTCTTGGTTATTTTAATATTGCTTTCAATTTTTTCTGCTTTAATTTGTTGATTTGTGATTGTAAGTATGTTGCATGGACGAAATTCCTATGTTGAATCCCACTTCTTATTCGTCTCCTGTGCACAAGACGGTAGATTCGTCTCAATTTTGTATTGATAGGTCGTATTATTAAAGGGCACAACCAAAAATTTCTTTGGCCATATACCAGCAAAGACCTCAAAATTCAATTGGGTATGATGTAGATTTCTTCGTCTTTCATCTATACCATTTTGCGAAGTACAAAAAATTATCATTTGTAAACCCTAAATGTTAGACCAAATAAAATGTTTTTTTTTCCAGTATTGACATCATTGGCATGGAAAATTGTGGAAAGTCTATGACCGAAAAAAAATTGAACTTATGTGCTTTTTTTTTTTTATATATTTGAGAAATTAGTAATGTAAGTTGTATTTTATTTGGCCCCATTTCACTAAACAACTTGATAATTGCAAATATTCTTAAGGATTCATTCAGTAAAGAATACAGCGTTCTATTTACTACTTACAGGAAACGGACGTATGACCACCTCTGTTCATCATTCTTTGCCATTTTACGAGCAACTTCCAGACTCTTTGGTATGATTATATACTCTTCTCTACTTTCAATTTTCAATTTTTTTTTAATTTTTCTTTGTTTAATATGCATGTGTCCTGCAAATATGCTGATCTTGATCATTACTTTTGAATTTAAAAGCTCTATATGCATGTTATATATTTTTTTCTGCGTTTTTCATTGCCTAATTGCACCATGTGAAAGGAGAAATTCATGTCTTTATGTATGTTCTTAGAAGTAATAAAAACTTTTGAATTTTATGGTCTTAAACTAGATATATATAGGTTGTGTCGAAATGCTTTTTTGATTTTGTGGTCTTTAACATGTCATATGAAAATTTAGAAATAAAGAGTTGCTAAAAAAGTAGAGAAATTATTCTAAACAAATGAAGAAGAAAAGTAATACAAACAAATTGAGACGGAGAGAGTAAAATGTGTTCTAGTATCCTCTAGCAATACAAAATTTATTACTTTATAAGAAAAATTGTTGTGAATCACTTATTTGATAAAAGTTCCTTCGAACTTAGAACAAATATAATAGTTCATTGATTCAAAGTACATATGTAACATGTTATTCACATACACAAACTACTTCCAACGATGTTAAGAAGTCAAGTGGAAGGCTTAAACCCTAGAAGTTCGGTAATAATTCGTTAAATAGGACTTATTCTCTATGGCTACTACTGTCTACCTAAGAGTCTTACTTTGCGATTCTCTCTACATTCCAAGGTGAAGAGTCTCTCTGAACTTGTTGCGGGGGCAATATAATTACATTAAGTCATTTTACTCACTTCATTGTGTTAGGAATTAGTGTATGCTTCAACTTTAGCCATCTTACTATAGAAAGAGATTTACCTGTATATGATCTTTCTTCAAACAGTTAAGACTTCATTTGAACTGTTAATTTAAGTTATCAATCAAATGGTGTTCCACAGTACCAATTATATCTAACTTAAATATGTTATTCCTTTCTTTTCTCTCTTTTGCCTAAAACTTTTAGTAGATGTGTTGAGTAGGAAGGAAAATAATAAAAAGAAGGGGATAAAGGTCTCTTTCTCACTATTGAAAGTTTTCCAAATGACCCTAAAGACTTTTTCACATTCAATGGGAATAAACAAGCTATGAAATTAAGTTACATGACATTATTGTTGGTGACTCTATAATAAAATTTCACTCCTTAAGAAATACTATTAGGATTTTTTTAGAGACATTATAGTACCTTGTTTAATCTGTTATCCTTACATCTTCTCCTTTGATGCATTTATAAAATACTCTTGATTCTATATTCTAACAAGTAATATTATTCCTCTATTTTTATATGTTATTAAAAAATTTTGAAACGTCAATTTAGATTTCGAGCACCACGTTTTCGAATCTTACTATTCTCCATTCCAATTGATCTTGGAGTTGCACTTCATATGTGGAAGTAGAAAGTTGAGAATACAACAACACACCTCCGAAAAATGAAGAAGGTATCATTGAATGTGAAAAGGTCCTATATTGCCCCATTTCAGATGAAGGAACACGACATGTTCCTTGATAATTTAGGTAAATATTTTAATAAGTGATTCTCACATTACTCTTCAGCTGCTTATCTTTCTATGTTGTACAGATAACCTATTAAAGGAACGACTGTGGAAGAAGAGCACACCAGATGGCTATATCTCTTATGTGCGCCTTCTTGCGGATCAACGCTATTGTGGTACTATGCCCCTTTCAACTTCTATTTATCTTTTCCAATATTACTACTGCACCAAATATATGAATGTTGAGTGGTCAAATGCAAGATTCCTATCGGATAATCAACTAAGTTTCGTCCCTGGAAACATTTGGATTTGGTTTTGAGAACACGGGAAGACATCATCTAGGATTTGAAAGTGCATCTCATTTTTCGAGGAATTTCTTTCATCATTGTGTTAATGAAAGTCAAATTAATGGGAAAAGGGAGGAGCACAATGACCTTCTAAAGGAATATAATCTTTTCCGATTAGTTCAGAATTTCAAATTATAAATAATGAGAACAATTGAAGCAACAATTCTATAGTGTACAACAAGTACTCTTCTTAATGCTAACAATATAACCTCAAACTTATTTTGCACTTCCACTGGAATTTGTAGCTTTATTTGCTTCTTCTCTCTGACCGCTTTCGCTCATAAACCGTAGGGCATTCAATGATGATCATGACTGGAAAAAGTTTGCTAAGCAAACTTCTCATTGTCTGTTGTAAAATAGAAATTCATGGATATATTAAGTTGCTAATACACGTTTCTTTACTTTGTATCACTTCTATGTGATTGTAGGTATATCATATGTGGACAAAAAATAAGTCTATTCCCTTTTGAAGGAGGTTGGTTTCTTTGATGATTACCAGATCACGGTTAAAAAGCCATACAGAAGAACTGATCATTTTGAGAAAGTCCTTAAATGGTTTTCAAAGACTTTAATAGTGAAAAAAAGGTGAAATATATGGAAACAATTAACAAGTAGGCACCAGGCAATAACTGTTGGTATAGAGACAACTTCCAAAACAGTCTGCACTTATCATCCAAGAACCTCCGACGTTTTCTGAAAAATATTTACTCTTTTATTAACTTAATGTTGTTAATGTGTTCCCTTTGCCAATGTGTACAGACTTATTCTGCCTTTAATCATCTTTTGTATTTTGTTTGCCAGCTGCAAATCACCAAGTTCGACCAACTCAACCTCAAGATAATTTCAACAAAAGAAAAATTATACAATCCTCTAACCATTTCTCAAACAAGTAAGCCCGCTCTTTGCATTACGTTTCCTGTATGACATATTTATCGAAACATTATTGTACATTTTTCATTGTTACTGATTTAACATTACCAATCTATTTTCTCTAACGAGTATAACTTCTAACTTATCTAAATTTTTCTACTTACATTTCAACTTCAACCTTTAAACATGTTATGCATTTTGATTATTAGCTGCGAGCCACGAAATTCATGAGACTCAAATTCTAAAAAATTAGACAAAGGAAAGCAAGTATGTAGCCTATCACTATCTTTGCCTTACATTTTTCAGTATGCCATATTAATAATAGTTTATTATAAATTGAGATTGTTTGCACATAAGGGTGCATGTTCGATGTGTCTACTCAACATCTTGCGACCTTAAATATAGTTCCAACCAAAAGGTTTACGCTATGTCGATGCTCCAATAGTATGTACGTCACCTATTACAGAACAATGAAGCGAGTAATATGATTCTAAAAAAAGGTTCCAAACAGTTCATATTGTGGCACAAAAAAATTTTAATAGGAAAGAAGAATCTAAAAATTTTCGAACTTATATCAGAGCATACAATAATATGTTTATGTTCACTTCGTTTGGTGTTAAGTATGATAAAAAATTGGCGAAAAAAAATTGTGGTATGTACACATTTAGGGAGCAACTACATATGTATCACTTCATAGATGATTTAGTTGTTTCCAACGAAACATCCAAGAACTTCCAATTATATTTCTATGACCATGAGAATGAATTGGGTAACAAAATGACCAAAAAACCCCAAACTATTAGAGGTGAGCTAATGTCAAAGAGGGTCTAAGAAGTCATGGTACTTCGCCCTTCTGCTTCATCTTCAGTTTACTTAAACTAGTACTCATTATCATTTAATTAAAGTTTAAAGGTATACAATGTATCAGGAAAATATTTTGACAGCGTCAATTGTTGAGCCTTTTATGTGATAAAACAAATATATAGAAAAGTATATGATGTACAAATCAAAAAGAAAAATCTATTTATAATATCTTGAGATTGTTTCCTATTAAGGTATTCAAAGAAGGAAATAATGTGATTGACTTCTCTTTTTTTTACCTATTTTGATTAAAATAAAGATAAATTCTCCTTTCACTCCACACTATCATTTTATTTAACAAAAGAAAAAATAACTTGAGACCTGAAGAGGTATTCCTTTCTTATGAATTTATCTTGAGTTGCAATTTTTTGATTAATTTTATCCAATTTTTTCTAAGAGCATCCCATTTTCCATCTTGAATCTAAATCTTCTAACTATACCATCTTGATATAAATATGCAATTTGTGCAAATACTGAAGTTGATATCTTAATAGGAACCTGTCCCAACTATTTTTGATGTTTTCCTTTTCAATAATATGCAGGAACAACAGATAGTAATATTCACGCATTGAAAAGTAACATCTGGAAGGAAGGAGTTGAAGAGTTGTTGTTCCAATGACACATTGCAATTGCTGGCATACTACCTTTTTTTTTTTTTTTTAGTTTTTTGTTTCTAACTTAGTTGATTGTCCCTTCAACTAAATCATTTATAACTTGAATACATTTCGTTGAAAATTGTTATTTATAGTTGGAATAGATTCCAAATTACTTTGTTTACAACAAGTTTATCATATTGGGCCCGTGCTTTGCATGGGCTATACTCTTCTAGTATATTTACAAGTGCAACTTTCACATATAGCAAACAAAAAATTTATATTTGTACGCAATAGCAAAGTTTGCATAATTTACATATACAATTGTATAATTCGCTGGCCTAAATTATATAATTCGCTGGCCTATTTCGCTGCAATTGTATAATTCGCTATTCTATTTTACTGCAATTGTATGATTCACAATTGTATAATTCGCTGCCTATTTTCGCTGCAATATTTTTATAAAATTTGCTTTGCATACAATTGAATCGAATTAAAATGTATGTATATTGCATAATTATAAGTGTATAGCAAGAAGATATATGTTTTTCTCTCGTTTTATACAAAAATAGAAACACAATATATACACTTCTGTTGTATAAAGCTAGAGAAATTGTATTTCACTACAATTGTATAATTCGCAATTGTATAATTCGTTGACCTTTTTCTCTGCAATATTTGTATAAAATTTGCATTTGTCTACAATTGAATTGAAATAAAATATTTTTAAATTGTATAATTAAGTGTATAACACGAAGATATATGTTTTTGCATGTGTATATACAATTTTCTCTCGCTTTATATAAAACAGAAACAGAACTTATACACTTCTGTGTATAAAGCGAGAGAGGCGAGCGAGAATGGGAGAGTGGCGAGCGAGATTTTTGGGAGAGAGGCGCCTGACAAACTTTGGCTAACGTTTGCTATGTAGCACAATTAAATCGAACCCTAGCTACTCCATTTATTTTAGGTTATTAGTTTGCTATTATATACAATTTTCCCTATTTACAAACCAAACCAAAGATGATATAAAATTAATAATATGAATAAAAAAATTATTTATGTAATAGGTGTAGTTTAAACAAGTTATCAAATCATCCCTTAGTTGCAAAGGTTTCCAAAACAATATACTTATTGATATAAAATAAAATTTGATCGATATAATGTGATTTTCTAACCAAGAGTATTTAATTGAACATCCTACCACCACTGTAGCTCGTATCCTGTCATGCTCAATTTTGATTTGCTGGCTTAACAAATAAATAAGAATTGTACTTATTCTTCAATAAAATAACTTTTGGGAAATAAATTTCCTTAATGTCAAGCAAACTTGATATGTAATTAATATATTATATCTCATATAAGACTTCCAATCAAATCTCTTATATTGTGACTTTTTAGTGTATTACTCTCTCCGTTTCATAAAAAAATAATTTATTTTAACTTGACACGGGCTTAAGAAAATAAAGAAGACTTTTGATCATGCGGTCCTAAATTAAAGTATGCCAAACATACAAAATTGTCCTTTAATTTTGTGACCTTAAATATGCCACGTGGAAAGTTTTTAATAAAAAGAGATCATTCTTTTTGAAACATAATAAAAAGTAAAACGAAAAGGAGGTCATTCTTTTTTAAACGGAGGGAGTATATCATGTAAAGAAATATATTACTTTAGTATAATACTAATTTCATCTTGAATTAATAATATTTTTTTTCTAATTTTCAACACTTTTAAGTGATATAACTTTTAATTTAAAAAATACTTCATATTCAGATTCATCAATATTTAGAAAAAAATAAATGCATTATCAGACAATTATTGTGTTACATCCCGAGATCACACCCTAGAAGATATGACACTTTCGGAGTGCAACCGGCGTACTTGACCTCTCGGTGGTCTTGTACAAGCCCTTCTGTATCGTTCATCGCATATAAACATATGAAAAGTAGTGCAAAATTAAAACTTTTCACAAACATTCTATAAGTCTTTAAAAATATCTTTCATATAAAATTCATAGGAAATACTAAGTCTCATTTCATCAAATCTCACAAGAGTACTTTGGGACACTGCCCATGCACAAATATTGTACTACTAAGTCTATTACAATACTTCAAAAGTGAAATAAAAGCAATCTATGCCCTCGAGTCAAATGAGGACATATTTCAACTTGCTTGAATGATCTTCTAATCCAAGCTTAGCTCCCAAAATCAACTTCACCTATGAATCACTTTAGAGATAGGTAAAAGCATGGTTAGTGCAAACACGTGTACTAAGTATGACATAATGCATAAAAATCATGAAAATGGACATTTATTGGAAATATGCACCTTTTGACTTAATATAATATCACAAGCATAAGAACAACATTTAACACCTTAGAAACACATAAAAAATCATGTGAGCAATTTAAAACATTTTAAAGAAATCTTATAGTGACCTATATCCCTGTTACAGTGAAAGTGAAGTTTCTTAGCTTCACCATAGACACTTTATCGCATGCAGTTTCCTCACTATAAGCTATCCTAACTCACTTAAGTGAGACAAAGAGAGACCGTACATAACACTCTCTAGGCACACCTAAATGATCCTTAAGACCACCCATAATGAGATACACAGACTTACAATACACCAACCACATGAACATGAGATCCTCCTACCAAAGGTGATTCTAAGGTTCACTTGAGTGAGTTGTGAAGCGACCGCCCATACAATCCCTTACACACACACTTAAGAGATCCTATAGACTACCTAAGGTAGAATCATTCTCAATTAATACAACAACATACATATAATATGACATTCTCCCCTCCAAAAGTTATCAAAAGACTTACTTAAATGAATCAAGAAGATAACGTCCATGATTGACTTCTTCAAGATTACCTAAATAAGATTTAAGACTACCTAAGTTTGGATCATGTCTACATAGTCAACAAACTTCCCTAACTAGAGTCATTCTTAAGACTTATCTAGGTAAGATACGAAGCGACCATTCCTATGCCCCCTTCACACTTTAACTAGACAACCCTTAACTACTCTAAATAAGTACTTCTTCATTCAACATGCTTCCTTTACTTAAGTCATTACATTCATTAGTTCATTTAAGACTCATTCATCGCATAAGTACATTCAAGTAATGGTCTTGGAGAAGACCTAGGAACTCTCACTAACATCTTCAAAGCCTATTGTTCAATGTCTAGATAGCGTCCCATACCACCACCTAAACTTCATAGAACTTCTCAAATGCTAGTAGGTATCCCACATGATGAGAATAGGCAATAATCGACATAGACCATGATAACTAAACATGGAATCCGGAGTTCAAACCTACTCCGATGAGGGTGTTCTACTTGTTAAGGGTAGAACTAAGACACATCCCATGTAGGCACATGGTTAAGGAATATGAAGGGCTTTTATGTACTCTAGTCTCATTCTCAAGTAGAGCTACTTCCCATAACATACTCACTCGGTGTTAGCCTTTGTTCTCATAGAGTAATTGACATTAAAGGATCACATGTAGAGGTTCCATATCTAGTTCATAACCCAATCACATTCACCTACCAAAGAGGTCCACTAGGGCTACCTTACAATGACGACAGAGATAGTTCATCATGACTTCCTAAGGATGATATGATGCCGTTCCAGCTAATCAACCTTAAGTCTATAATTCATACAAGAAGGATACCATTACGATTTTCGACTTCAATGTTCATAACCTTACCACTATGTTCAAAGTTTCACATAAATGACCTTCTTAATATCATCAAGGTATCATATCATTCATACATTCAAGACTAAGAGGCTTTAGCATCCTAAGTCAAGACATCTCATATTCACATTCAAACATGTTTCAAGTAAGGGACACAAGTCTACCACACAAGACACACCATACTTAACATATAACCTTTAGTATGTCATTCTAGAAACACATATGCACAACCAAAATCATCTTTAGGCATCCTATCCACTGCTATAACATCATCAATATAACCATTATAGACTCATATAGGCAAGTAGGAACAATCATGTATTAACTCTAAGACTATACACATAAACACATAGTCATAGTCAAACATGATCACCTAATTACATCAATAGAAGAACACATACATTAACTTAAATCACAACTAGATAAACATGATCATACTTTCACATAATCAACTACACAAATCATCAAAATACTTCAAGTAGTTTGCCGACAAGGCCATGATAATCATAATACATAAAGTAACGCCGACAAGGCCACATCAATTGCAAGTAAAGCACATAGCACCACCACCATAAGTGGTCCATACCAATCACAAAATAATTCAAGTCTAATTAACATAAAATAAAGGGGATTAGGTCAGCGTACCACCAATCCATTCTCACCACTTCAATCCATAGCTAAATCATCCAATTCAATATCATAAGACCCTTACCATGGCCATGAACATCAATTCAATAGATAAACTATAATAATCAATGAATCTAGGTCAATTAAATATATATTTATCAATCTAAGACTGATTAGACATCAATTAAATATAATTATTACATCATTCAATAGCCCAAAGAAAACTACACTAGAATTCATAAGCATTAAGACAATATCACTTAACCCATAAAATAGTCAAAAACTATGGTTCATCAATTACATGAGTTCATAGGTTAATTGAGTTAAAATCATCTAGTTAAAAACAAATCAATCAATATACAATGATTTACAACCTTTAATGCAAGAACCCATGGATAGATCATAAAATTGGACAAGTTCATCTTTGAAAACTTAAGAAAACTCTTTGAATGTTGGGCTCTTTGATGAATAGAGTTTCAAGGATCAAAATTCATACCTCAATGATGTTAATCCACCAATTTGATGAAGAATCACCACTCAATTCTCCGATCCAAGATCTTCCTTGAGTTTTGGCTTCAATAGATTTCTAGAGAATTTCTAGGATATTTTTGGGTTTTTGATATTGAAGAATGAATTCTCCCAAGTGTTTAAGGCTCATAAACATGTTTAAAATACCCAAAGTACCCCTAAGTAACCGCCTAAAGTCTTATTTGGATGTGGGGGTGAATATACCACTTCACCCCTAGAATTAAATGTAAGCCGGGAAATTGACAGCCCTCACAGACGATTCAAAATGACGGTCCGTTTCCCAACCAACGGACCGTCCTGTTGGTCTGTGGTTTGGGACTGAGGATTGTATTTGGCATGGACTTCTCCCATGCATAAGTCCTGACCCACGGCTCACATCGACTGTCTGACGAGCCATCTACTGCCTCCGTCGTTTGCGACTTTTTTGGGCAGTCTTGGCTCTTGAGAAGGGTCCTTCCTCAAGGACCCTTGGTTGGTCCTTAGAGACTTTCACCTAGACGTTTCCACCTTGAATATGTTCGTATGCGAGTTTTAGGACCTCCCACATCAATTTCATTGAAAGCAACACATGAAACTCGATGAAACATGCCAAGATACACAAGGTCGTTTCAAGGCAAATCTTTTGAACATCATGGACATTCTTGGACGTTTGACCTCCAAACTTCACGAAACCTGACATACTGCCTATAAACACTATAATAACTCATATAATGACCTCATTTACTCATGAAACACACATATAGTCATATAACCACACATGAGACACATAGGTGACTTAGTCGTCGAACGTCTTAGTCATCCCTTGACGTTTCACTTCCAAATCACCTAAAACTCTAGACACTGCCTCATTACCACATTATAGACCATTTTAGGACCTTAGAAACTCATGAAAACCATGTTGGCTCTAGCTTCACCTAAGTTATTTTTGAGGTATTATATATTATGATTGTGATTGCGGTTGTGGTGATTTATTTTTGTTTTTAACTATTTATAGTTATTCGTGTCACATGTATTCACGAATAGTTGGATCACTAATATTTACTTTCGATTTTTGCTATTTAGAAATTTAGAATAACATATAATTTTATACTTTGAAAAGAATAAAACTTTATATTACATGAAGATTATATAGGGTGATTATTTAAAAAAATAAAAGCGGAATGAAAGAATTTTTATTATGAAATAAGAAAAAATTAAAAAAAAATAGAAATAATAATATAAAACTGAGGAGAAAAAATAAAACAGATTAAATAAAAGGAGAGAAATAGACAGTTGAGTTAAAATTGTTTGTCTACAGAAATAGAGGATCCTAGATTTCAACAGTAAAATAGATAATATGGTTGGAGATTAAGGCGTGTCCAAAATTTTGAAAGGATGGATGGACTATTACGAAAAGATGTATCTAAGATAAAAATTGGATGGATTGGACATTTAAGTTTTTAACACTGAACTGTTAAATTTTAAAAATTGTAGGTACAAAATATATAATACTAATAGTTTTAAATTTCAATACACAATTGATTCAATAACATAAAATTTTAACAGTGACATTTCTTTTAGGAATTTTCAGTGTAACACACTTGAAAATTTTGAAAGATTAAAGCAAAAAGTTGTTAAAAAAAATAAATTCAAAAGCCAAAAGTGTTACCAATAATAATTTGGAGAGGTGTTGCTAAATAAATAAATAAATAAAAAAATAGAAGAGGTGCATCTCATAATCATCATATTATTATACACTAAATAAAAAATGAGCTTTAGCGACAATTAATTAACAATTGCCGCAAATATGTATTTTTAGCGGCAATTAGCACTCTATGTATATGTTTCTAAAGGATTTAGTGACATTGAATTGACTTTAGCACTCTATATTATTATGTCTATTTGTTGCTGCTAAAAGTTATTGTTGTTATAATAATATGATAGTTTGATCATCGATTTACACATTTATATTTAAATATTTTTTTAAAAATATAAAACACTACTGTTTTATTTTTATTTTTATTTTTTTTGCAAAAACAATGAGCTAGGACCAGTATTCAAAATATATATACACATTACACATATATAACACTACTATATATATAATTTAAATATAGGAGAATGGGTGCATGTGAACCCACAAAACCCCTTTGGATACGCACTGTCGGCATTAGTATAATTTAACAAAAGTTAATTGACAAGTATTTAAGAAACGATATACAAATTCAAAATTTTGCATTACTTATACGATCGAGTACATTAATGTGCACATTTGAACACAAGAAGTTCTAGTGTTGCTGCGTGAAACTTAGAAATTAACTATTTTTAATTTTTTTTAATGTTATTTTTAGATCTAACTAGTATCAATACACTTTTAAATAAAATTATTAATCAAAAGTAATTTTTACTACATTATTTATTTTTGCCTTTTCCAAATTTGAAATAATGTTGATTGCTCTAGATGGGACACGTTAATGGCACAAGGATCCTCTTTCAGAATTCAAATCATATGAAGATTTTCTTCACTGGTGTTTGCCTCGATTTAAACATTCTTCTCAATCTCTTTTCTCTATAATCAAACTGATTCTCTACCATGTCGTAAATATCAAATCAAATTTAGAAATTATCAAATGATATCAAATTATTTTAAATATGATAATAATATAGTACTGATCTTTTCGTATTATTTTATGTGATACTTTAATTTGGAATAGTATTTATTAATTAAAGAAACTTTTTGAAACTTGCGGTTTAAAATAATTCTTACATACTTTCTCTGTTCATTTTAAATTCTCATGTTGCATTTTTTGAAAGTTAATTTGACTAATTTTGAAAGTTAAATTAGATTACATTAATTTAGTATTTTAAATAAAAATAATTAGATATTCGAAAACCATATAAAGAGTACTATAAATTGTTATTTTATGCTATCACGAATTCAGTACGATGAAAAATACATCATAAAATGTTAGGTAAAGTTCTTATAGCTTGACTCTAAAAAAGTAAACTATGACAATTAAAAGTAGAATAATATAGTATTTATGAGTTATAATAAATCATTTATTTTAGGGGGTAAAAAATGATATTTTATAATTAAATTGTTTCTAATTATAGTGATACTCTTTTTGTGATGGACTGAAAATAAATGATGTCACATAAAATGAAATGAAGGGAATAATATTTTAGAAATAAAAATTATAGAAGCAAAAATTTCAAACATTGCTTATACTATGGCCACCAGTCACGACCTAGACAGTCGTGAGTGACATTCACACAAATCTTCCGATGAAAGAACCATTAATACTAATCAGCTAACCCCAAACTAATATTTAAAGATACGAAAGCAGGTTCAACTGAAGAAACAAAAATAGGGTTATCATAAACTCCAACAGTTTAGATAAACTTAATACTAAACATTCCGAAAACACCCCTAGAACTGAAAGTCAATGTACCGAAATTTTAAAGTTCACCAAGTCTAAGAAAATTGGTGCAACAAGAGAATAACTAAAGTACTAGTCTAAGTCCGAAAGAGTGGACTAAACAAAAAGAGAACTGATGGCATCCTGAAAGAAGTCCTTCACCCTTAAATCCTGTCTTGATCACTAATCTTCTACGCGAAATCTGTCACCAGCCGCTTGAAGATGCCATGCACTCAACCAAAAAAAAAAGATCAAGTGCAGAATCCATACACAACCACAGTTTACTGATATGATCACACATCTATTCAGTAAGCGAAACATATGAAAGTATTCACAACATGGTAAACAAGCATATACCGAACATATACAATATCAATCATCATTTCAGAATCAATGTACAATTCCACATTCTCAATACTACACATATATGACTGGTCAATGGTCCTTCATGGAACTCATACCCAAAATATTAAGTGTACCGGATCGTGACACCCGTTTTAAGTTAGTGTGTTGGATCGTGACACCCGTTATAATATGTATGTCAATACGTGACATCTGATCCCAAGTAGTGTGCCGAAACGTGACACTCGTTACATTCAACATGTCACAATCACAATAACAATGTGTGAATCATACATTCAAGTGTTGACTCATGGAATACAATCTTTCATTCATATTTATTTACAATTAGTGTGATGAATAATGCAACATTTGCAAACATGCATGTATTTTAATGAAGCAATTATTAACATACATTACACAAACATGAAATCACAACCATCACCAGCCTCGAACAAATCTTGATCCTCCAAGGAAACTTGATTCTTCCCTTTCCAAATTCGTCTTGTTCTTGATTTATAAATTTTTTTTAACACACACTGATCAATAATTAAGATCTAATTTACCTGGACTACAACAAGTTTAATAACCCAATACCAAACCCATGATCCTAAGGTGCACCTAGGGCTTTTTTCCATCATCAACTTTAGGTCAAAATCCTTTCCCAATGGTATTTACCCAAAAATTTACATTTTACGGATCAAAAAAATAATTTGGGGGACGAAATCCTTACCTCTAGCACCAAAAGTCGTGGAAAAACTTCAAGAGATTACCTGGGGCCGTCTCCTAAATCTTAAGAATGAAGTTTTCAGAATAATAATGTTTTGGGATTTATTTCTGACTTAAGTCGCGATTGTCATGCCACAACAGACCTTATCCTGCTACGCGCGTTAGTGGTTTGCACAAAGACAAAGAGTTAAATTATGATTTTCAAATCCTCATTTCACAACACACCTTCAACGCATGACACTCACAAAGTACCCGCACATTCACGCAAAGGTCAGTTTCCGGAATTCTACTTGCCCGAATTCGATACCGTAAAGTCATACAAGTTCCATAACGTCTTGTCTATCCATTCATGTAATCAAATTCACAACTATATATCTCATTAGTTACCAGGTTTCCCTAGACCTTACTGACTCCAATTCGTCCAAATCTCGTCTAGGTTAGAAAATTCGAAGTAACTACTGAAAAATTTTCTGACTCCAATTCTTTTTCTATTGGATTTTTCCTAACGATGGAATCACTCGTCCTTGAGTGATCGACTAGGAAATACTGTCTAAAGTAAGGGAAGAGTAATACTTGTATCATCGAATAACCAAGGATACTTGTCTCGCACGTCATCGAATAATCTCCTTGGTCCTCATCTTCTGGAAATCACGATCAAGAATTGCAATAGGTTCCTCCTAATACTTGAAGGTCTTTGTCTAACACAATTGCGTCTCATTTTTATGTAATCCATGTCCCCATGATACTTCTTCAACATGGACACATGAAATACTAGATGATCTCCCTATAAGTTAGTAGGTAAGCCAACCTATATGCCACTGTCCCTACACAATCAAGAAATTCAAATGGTCTAATGTATCGATGAATAAGCTTTCCCTTCTAGCCGAATATCAACACCACTTCCATGGGTGATACCTTAAGAAGAATATTCTCACTAGTCTTAATTGCCATAACTCTATCCTTATGGTCTGCATACTTTTTCTGTCTACTTTGGGCTGCTAGCTTCTTAGCTCTGATGCTTTTTACCTTATCATGAACATCTGTCACTAAGTCAACCTCCAAAGGTTTTACATCTCCAGCCTCAAACCATCCTATGGATGATCTACATCCTCTCCCATAAAGTGCCTCAAATGGTGTCATATCAATTTTGGAGTGGTAACTGTTATTACAGGAAAACTCACGCAAAGGTAGGAATTTATCCCGATGTCCTCAAAAGTAAATCACACATGCTCTCAACATGTCCTCTAACACTTGAATAGTCATCTCTGACTCGTCAGTTTGCGGATGAAAGGTTGTGCTAAAAGTGAGTTGTGTTCTAAAAGTGAGTTGTGTACCCAACTCCTCATACAATTTCCCCCAAAACTTGGATGTGAACTGTGTACCACGGCACCTCATGAAGACTTACTATCTCTTTTACATACACCTTAGATAATTGCTGAGCATTATAGTCGGTTTTGACTGGAATAAAATGGGTTGACTTAGTTCATATGTCAATCACTACCCAAATTGAATCATACTTTCTCAATGTCTAAAGGAGACCAACTACGAAATCCATAGCTATTCTTTATTACTTCTATTTTGAAATTGGCATTCTCTGAAGTAAACCTGCAGGCTTTTGGTGTTAATATTTTACTTGTTGGCAATTTATACACTTACCACAAACTTCTCTATATATTTCTTCATGGTCGACCACCAAAGGAGTTGCTTCAAATCTCGGTACATCTTGGTCACACCGGGATGAATAGTGATAAGTCCACCAATTGTACCCATTTAGGGCTTTTTTTGATAGAAATAGTGTCCTCAAATGCTTATTTCGTCTCATTATCTGATGAAAACTCTTAGGTTTCAGGTATGTGAAGTTTTAGTGGAAGCATGGATACTTAAGCATAAAAAGGAACAAAAAAGATTGAAAAGAACGTAAAAGATAAAGCCTAAGCTTCGCCAATCAAACTTGGAAAATCGCTAGAGGGAAGCACTCCGCCCTTTGTTCCAGTATGCGAAGCCCTGAAGGAAGTGGATCAAAAGGCGATGAAAGGAGAATTCGGCGTGTCACTGATCAATTTCGCAAAATAGAGGTATAACGCCTAATGATCCAGGACATAAATATGCTGAAGGCAAAGCACAAAAGGCGATGAACTAGAAGAGGGGCGAATCGCCGAGTCATTCGGCAATCGCGACTAACCTTGCCGAAGGGTCCACCGAAACCTTAATATGAAAGCTATAAATACTAGCTTTAGGTGTTACTTTAGAGAGTTATTAATTTTCACTTTTTAGAACCTTAGTTTTTGTATTTCCTCTAAAGTTTGGAGAGGGTTTTGTGGGAGACTTGAAGAAGGAAGGGTTTCATTATCTCCAAGTTGGAAGTGGGTCTTCTCTATTCTTCTTCCTTTGCTCATATTAAGGTTTAGTTTCTAATATCCACCTGATTTCATTATCATTTTAGGTGTAATTTGTTATTGCTTTATGTGTGGCGAAAACCGTCCATTCTTGGGGTGCGATTTAACAAATATGTGTTGGTTCTTGCTTGCTGATAGTTAGATGTATCTTAATGGTGATTTCACCTAGTGGTTGTGGTTTAATCTAATGGGTTTGTATTTGAATATACAACGTCACCCATGTCTTTTCGGCTTTTCCCAGAGGGAGGTCGCGAAAGCAAGACTGTTAGACTGATGCCCTAAGAAGTAGGCTGACATGAGGTAGTCCCATATCCTAACACTCAGCTCGAGAGAGTGAGTGGGGTAAAGCGTAGGCTGACCTTCATTCCGCAAATGAGTGTCCGAGAAACACATTTGAAACGAGGTAAGTTGCCCGAGAGGGAACTTATTTCCATCTAAAGCCTAGCTTAGTCACCATTATCTTGCAAATTTCCTTTCGAAAGCATGTACCCAACTGCCTATCTCAACTTGTAATGCGGTCACACCCCAAGAAATTTTCCCTATTCTTGATTCCCTTTTGCATTTTTATCATTTTTACTTCACTTGTGACAAAACCCCTTTTGATATTTGACACTTTTGTGTCGCCATTTTGATTTAACATGTTTTATACGTAAATATCTTTAGATACGACAAATTAGAATGAAATTCTAATTGACTACATCTTCTCGAAACCGCTCCCTTGGGACACGACCCAACCCTTGGTTGGGTTACTAAACTATCAACGATCTTAGACACTCATACTGTAGGTGTCACATCCGAGGAGCACCCCCTAGACGTAACCGTCGTCGTCGTCCTCGTCGAGGACGAATAGCCTCTTAGCTTATATCATTACATTCATAGGTTAAAAATTTGGAAAAAGAATTAAAATTTTTATTCTATCTATCATGAGGTTTACATAGACCTCTCGCATCCACATAATATATATATTCATATCGAGTATACATAGACTTTTCGTATAAGAAGATTACATAGTCTTCTACTTTTATTGCACACACATATATATAATATATAACATAGTCTTAAAACCAGTCTCATCCATGACTATCTAAACAAGAGTATAACAATTGGCATAACCCATACATCAATACAATAAACGCCACATATAGGCTATACAATCTTTAGTACTCAAATAAAATAAATGAACATATTATCTTTAAGACTAATCAATATACGAAATTAGGAAATGGCATTGTCCTCGAAGTGGTGAGGACCTACCCAACTTGGAGAATGAGAATTCCATGTATTTCTTCAAAATTCGTCAAAAGCCCATCCACGATTGGAACCTAAAATGTTGAGGGAAAAGGGACAAAATGGAATTAGCACATCACTTGTACTAAGTTAGGACCATATGCATACACACATAAAAATCATGCTAAAAAGGGACATTTTAATAAAATATGCAATTTACTTTGAAAAGCCTTATGCACATTCAAGAAACCATACCAATCAATAAGACATATTCATTAAGTCAGGATCATGTATATCACAAAACCAACAATACTAAGTCTAGTCAAGCCAACATGCATATCAACATAATTGAGCACATAATCAAGACAACTCTATCATCAAGTTATAATATCAACAAGCATGAATAAGAGTTCATAACATCATAATCAAAGCAAGATTATTACTAATGAACCCCTCATTAATTCCACTAGTGCAATGATTAAGCAAAGCATAACCTTATTAAATCAAGTAAACCTAACAAGAACCATAACTAATGTCCAACTCCACATAGCATATCATTAAGAGTACATAACATCATACTTTAGCAGTAGAGATCAAATAAATGTTCATAAGTGAAACCAATATCATATAGTATCATCAACATGTAAGATTATCATGTACATATCATTTACATTTATAAGCATATACATACATAAGAACGTCCTTCCAAGACTTCCTTCAAGGCTAACTAGTGCAATGTATAGGTAGAGTCCCATAGCCCTACCTAGACTAAGTCAAACCTCTCAAGTCATCCTAGTTAGAGTACACTTTATTAATTCATTTTACTTTTGGGAGCATCATGTCTTAATCGATATAGACCACATGAGCTAATGTGGAATCCGGTGTCATGGAATCCTACATCGAAGGAAGGTGGACTATTTGCCAAGGCAGTACCAAAACATGAACATAACATCTATATGGATCCACTAGCTAGTATTCCTATGGGGGCAACATAGTTCAAGAACTAGGAGATATAGTTGGGACCCTCTTTATGATACATGCATTACAGTCTCCAATCTCATGAGTACAGTAGTGATCCTACCTTCCCTACGTGGGAAGGGACACTCTTCACTCTAGTTCAGTCGGTGCTAAGCTAGAGTCTTTTTTGAAATGTCTTTATTAATCATCATGGCTTAATGTAGGTCATAGGGTCTACCCCTTATATAATCATCATCATCATCATAGCTCAATAAGAATTGCATGAGTATTTCCTTTCATTACAATTCATCCATGTGAAGTTAGCACACTTACATATCACATCATAATAAGGCACATTAGTAAGTTATCACCATCCTTATAACATTGACATCTTAGCAACAACTCACAATCCATAGTTCAAGACATTTCAATTCAACATCATACCAACCCTAGCAATCCTAATATAAGGTGTACCTTAATGCAACATCATCACTTAATCACAAGTAATCATAATTGAAGTAAAGAATAGAGATAATAAGACTTACCCAATCTCCTTCAAAAATGCCATCATCAAGGTCTTACCATCAACCATCCAATTCACCCCAACAATGGTATAATATCATCAAAAAATAGTAACACACATAATACTGAAGTCAATTGATTCACTACACAACAATTCATCACTAGTTCATAACCTAAAATTAGAGACTTAGATCAGCTACTCAAGAACTAGCACAATTGGATTAAAAATCTATCAAAATTTACTCATAATTGACATAATAATAATAATAAAAAAAAGGGATAGCAACTCACACACTAACCAAGCCAATTATATCAATACTATACAACTCAATTCAAGATCACAACATAGGGTTAAGGAGAAAATGTCATCTTCCACAAACTAGGACAATGTATCAAGAATTAGTATAATGTAACCATAATACATGTTAATCTACTCATAATAACCAAAAGGAATAATAAGGAATGCAATTCACAAGATCAATTTCGTAATAGAAGAAAACCCATCTTAAACTCTTCTTTTTGAAATCAATTTCGAGGAACCCTTTGGGAAAAGAGATCCCAAAGGTTAAAGGAATCGTATACCTAACTAATTGATGAAGTTTGATGGAGAAACTTGATCCTTTGCATCCCTAGAACCCACCTTTTTCTTGGTGTTCAATGGGGTTTCTTTGGGAGGGTGAAAGAAGAGAGAAGGAAGAGCAATTTGGGTTTGGGAAAATATGAGGGTTAGGTTAGTATAATTAGGTTAGGGTATTTATATAGGTCATTATATTACTTAATTAGACCTCGCTTAACCTCTAAATAATTAACTAACCACCTAATTAATTAACTTGACTAACTTAAAAACGTGCAGCAAAATAATGCATTGACAGACAACAGCACGACCAACGACCCGTTTGTCAAACGACGGGTAATGTTCACGTCCGTCATGTGCAATCATCGTTTTGGTCAGAGAGTGGTCCAAAATGACCATCAGCCAAAATGGCTAAGTGTTGGTCGGCGGAGGCATCGACACCCCGTCGATCCAATGACGCCTCGTCGCCTGCACACGTAGGTAGACACTGCCTCTTGGCATCTTTTAGCCACCTTTGCAAGGGTCCTCCTCAAGGGCCCTTGGTTGGTCCTTGGGGAGTCTAATCGGACGTTTCGACCATAAATTAAATCTAAGACGTGTTAGACACCTTACCACCAACCCTCATCATTTTCCGACTCTTAAAACTTAGTCAAATAGGCTTAGGCACGCTAGCACCTCTTGAACTCATTTACGGACGTCATGGACGTTCCTTGACGTTTTGATTCTAAAACTTCCTAAATGACTCAAATACATTATACACTACTACAAAATGGGTCTTTTGTGGCAGTAAAAATTAGCTTTCGCGACGATAAAAATTGAGGCTATATCCTTTACCGGACATTTATCTTTAGTCGGCGATGCTGGGGTCGCTAAAGGCTTTCGTGACCATTCTCGAAAAAGCTGGTAAAGGGTAGTACCTATTGCCGCGAATAACAATTAGTTTTTGCGGAATTTTTTTGCGGCATTACATTTGTTGCTAAATCAATTTCATAATGCCAAACTATGCTCTTTTATAGTTCATTTTTATATCCGGCTAATTCAATTAAATTGCAGCTAAACGTCAATAGTTTAAAAGATAATTGTTTTGTGGCAAATAAAATGGCTACAATATTCCTTCTGAAAATGTTCTAGTATTCCTTTTTAGCGTCCATTTTAATGGCAACTAAATTTTACTAGAAATTTTAAAGGCTACAATATCCTCGTGAAAACGTCTTCATCTCCCCATTCAAACACCATTTTTATAGTTGGTATATTCAATTAAATTAATACTCGAAGTCACATGCTTTAGTGACAACTATTTTGCCGCTATTACTAATATATATGTCCAAAAAATGATCTAATTTGCACTTCTAGTTATAATTTTGTAATTTTTCTATCAATATACATAAAACAAAATCTCTTCAAATCTAAACAAAAAAGAAATACGAATCTAAAATATTTATATCATAATTTCAAAAATAAACTTATATTATATGAACTAATATAAGCAATCCTATCGAATAATGTCTTCAAATAATTCCCTCAATCTTTTCGCATATTGAATTTTCACATGCAAACTTTTCGAACATCAGATTGTATGGCCTAAAACAATAAAATAAAAATGAGTCAAAAGATAAAATGTTATGTATAAAAACATGAAATACCAAAGTTATATAAGACAATGGAAATCCTATGTGACAATTCACATGTAGCCTACAATCTACATGATTACACTCGGGTAAAATAAATGAACAAGGTCCCAATATCAACATTCTTGTAGCACTATCTTTCGAAAAGTGGTGGAATACGAAATCCAGTAACATTTTTTACAAATTTATCCTGGGTCCCCTTTCTATAGACTAGAAGTTGTGGAAAAAAATGTGTTTGTGTGCCATAGAAATTTCTACTTAGCTATACTGCAGTATAAGGGGGTGATGTCATTTGTGTATCAAAGGACTAAGGCTGAGCAACTTCAGGACTTAATTAACTCATCAGCTTTGGCTTAAATAGTATTTATAGTTAGCTAGAGACTTTTTGTGAGCTCAAATGTCATATATTGTCATTCTTTCCATATTCTTTATGTGGTTATTAATACCACTCACCTTATAAAAAATTGTGGAACATCAGGCGAGCTGTATCCATGATGGTCCTCTGTTTAGAAAACATTGCATATTGGCCAAGTATTTATGCTAAGGCTGAAAGCTTGAGAACAAGACTGAAATGTGTAAGGCTATCTAGAAAGGATATCATGACAAAGTAAAATCAATATAGATGATAATTTCTTTAGGGAATTAGAGAAAAAAGATCTCTAATATACAATTATCAAATAACACTAACATATCCCCAAAAATAACATAAATGAAATCAAATCTAGTGTATGGACTGCCCAGAAGTTTAAATTTGTATTGTAAGAAAAAAGAATGTCGACAAAGTTCACTCAAAATAATCCTTATTCTTTTATATTGAGCACTCACAGAACTTATTTGTTAGTAAAATTAGTTGCAATACTAGAACTATTCAAATGACCCTTATTAGTTTAACCGTGAGACGAGAACTCACAAGTTCTCTTTTCCTCCAAAAATACAAGGTCTCTCTTAGTATTCAACAATTTTGAATGCCTACATTTTAAGTGTCTGCATATTCATCTAACATTAAAGATTCTATCTGAACTGATAACAAGGAACACCAACAATTCCTTACATATGGTATTCTTTTTTCTTCTTATAATTGCACGACTAGTAACTCGAAATTCTGAAGTACACCCAAAACTTCCCAGTCATTTAAAAGAGAACTTATTTCAACTTTCCAGAACAAACTCAATTCAGATTTCTATAGTAAGACTTGATTTTCTCACTTTTGTTTCTTTTAGTATCTATAAAGGATCTCATAAAATTTTAATAAGAAAAAAAACCGAAAACATGAATTAAGATATTTGTTGTTAACTTTTTGGTTCTTAATATTAAGTTTTGTTTTATAGGTTTTCCTTTTTATGATTTTCGGCTATTAAATTATCTTTCAAAATCTGTTATAATATTAAGAAAAGCTAGAACTAAACATACTTCGATCCAAACGCAAAGAATTGATTTGGTAGTGTCCTAGTGATAGAAATTTCTTCATTATGAAAGAAAAGACTTAAGGACCTGATGATTGGAGTTTAATATTGATATGTTATCAGATGCATATGTTTTCATTCCCTGTAAACAATTTTTGTTAATAATGAATATGAAACTACTAGATCAGGGTTCTTATTTCTTTGTTCTCATCCATCTATGCTTCTCCGGTATTAAATTTTTATTCAATGTTACATATTGTCATTCTATACTCCTCCAATAGTTATCTTGCTTTCTCTAAAACATTTCATGATAAGATTTTCTAATTGATTCAATGAAATACAATGATAAGCTAAGGGATCAAAATGATGGTTAGGTTGATGAATGTTGCAGAATACTTTTGTTGAACTTCAAACTATAATAATAAGTTTTCCCCCCAAAATTAAGTGCCTATATTTATTGTAAAAACATTTCAGCATTCCAGTGACGAGCTCTTTAATTTTTTTTTAATGAAGTACTCTTAAAATTTAATCAGGCGAATTTTTTCTTAAGAAAGAATACTAAGACACATATATTGTAATTTGTGATTCAATTGTTTAATGAAACTGTTCTGGAGAAGCTAAGGTTTTTATCTATATTCAAGTTGCTTTACTCTTTTAATAAGATCAACATTTTTCTTAAGTAAGTTGACAACAATAAATTTAATCAATATACTGCAATAGTTCATCTACATTGAACTATCACCTACTGATAATACACATGTATTTTTGCTTTCCATATAATTTTCTAATAAGTTGATATTTTATTAGGTTGGTACAAATTTTATCGATTAAAATCTGATTAGGCGAGATGAGAGTTTAAATTCTAACTAGTACTTAAAAGTATCATTGAATTTTACTTCATCATTGTTAGGATCGAATTCACGCACACACACTAGATGAATGAAGAACACAATAACTTTCAAGAGGAAGAGATGAGAAATCTAGAGAGAGAGAGAGAAAGAAAACCCAATATTTCGTGGTAACACCCCGTGAGTAAACTTCCACGGCGGTGAGGTATATTTATATTAATAAATCAGAGTATTTTTGTTTACAGAGAATAAATAGAGAATAAATAGGAAAACCTAAAATAGAGAATAAATAGGAAAACCTAAAATAGAGAATAAATAGGAAAACCTAAAATTAATCAGGCTCCACTACCTAACAATTCTCCCACTTGGAGACTGACTCAGTCATCCAAAAAATACATTCTCAAAAGAAATCTCTTCATCATCAACATCTTTACCGCACCGCAACATCTGTAGCAACAACTACAGAAGACCAACCGAGGTTTTACATAACCTCAGTTTCCCAACATCAACACATTTCGTCAACATGTCTGCCGGGTTCTTTGCACCCTCTATCTTCTCCAAGCACATATCACCATCCTCCACTGCCCTGCGAATGAAATGGTATCGCCTTCTGATGTGCTTTGTCTTCGAATGATAGACTGGATTTTTCACCAACTGTATGGCACTCTGGCTATCTGAGTAAAGAATCTTCTCGCTCTGCTTCTTGCCCAATTCCTCAAGATAATCTGCCAGCCATATCATCTCTTTCCCAGCTTCAGCTATTGCCACATACTCAGCTTCAGTAGATGAAAGAGAAACACACTTCTGAAGCCTGGACATCCAACTCACTGCTGTTCCACCTATGGTGTAAATGTA